>NC_135725.1:69259088-69561088 GCF_964656455.1 Halichoerus grypus | reverse complement strand
CCCCCAGTGGATGCCTGAAACTGTGGACAGTGCTGAACCCTACGTACACTATGCTTTTTCCTACACATACCTATGATAAAGTTTAATTTATACATTAGACCCAGTCACAGATGAACAATAAAAGTGATAATAAAACAATCATAAGAATATATGGTAATAAAAGTTATGTGAATGTGTTCTCTCTCTCAAAATATCTTGTCACCCTTCTCCTCGTAGAGATGATAAAATGCCCCTGTGATTGAGATGAAGTGAGGTGGGTGACTCAGGCATTGTGACGAAGTGTGGGCCTACTATTGACTTTCCAAGGCTACGTCAGAAGGGGGATCATCTGCTTCCAGACCACGGTTGACTGTGGGTAACAAACTGTGGAAAGTGAAACCGCGGATAAGTGAGAAATACTGTCTTCACAATGCCTTTGACGTCATTTGTAGACATGCATACAGCAGTAAGACATTTGGGTCCCCTGACACATGCTGTCATGGGCTGAACTGTGTGCCCCCCAAAATTCACATGTTGAAGCCCTAAGCCCTAGTACCTCAGAATGCGACTGTATTTGGAGATTTGGCCTTTAAAGAAGTAATTATATTAAAATGAGGCCATAAGAATGGGCTCTAATCCAACCTGACTGATGTCTTTATAAGAAGAAATGAGGACACAGACACACCAGGAAAGACCACATACAGACACACAGAGAATGTGACCATCTACAAACCAAGGAGAGAGGCCTTAGAAGAGACCAAACCTGCCGACAACTTCATCTCAGACTTCCAGGCTCCAGAACTGTGAGAAAACTAATTGCTGTTGTTTAAGCCACCCCGTCTATGGAGTTTTATTATGGCACATGTTCCCTTGAGGGCTGAATAAGTCAACTCTGCCTTCCTGTTTCAGTGCTCATACTGTGAACAAGTATCCTCTTCATGATCTATTTAGTGCCACGTTTTTCATATTTTTGTACTTTTTGTTGGTGATTTCCCGTTAAAATGGCCCCCAAGTGTAGTCCTGAAGTCCTGTCTATTGTTCCTAAGCACAAGGAGGCAGTGAAATGCCTTATGGAGAAAGTATGTGTCAGATAAGCTTTGTTTAAGCCCTGAGTTACAGCTACTGGCTGTGGGTTCAAGGTTGATGAATCAAGATTACATATTAAATAAGATGTCTCTAAACAGAAACACACAGACAACAAGGTTATGGGTTGATGAGTTGATGAAAAACTGTGACCAGAGGCTTGCAGGAACCTAACCCTGTATTCCCCTAGGAACAATGGTGCAATATTCACTAATTCAGTTTTCATGGTGACTTTACAGACCATAACTGCAGCATATAATGAAAATCAACTGGGCCCAGCAATTCCACTTCTGGGTATTTACTCAAAGGAAATAAAATCACTATCTCAATAAGCTATCTGCACCCCATGTTCATTGCAGCACTATTTACAATAGCGAAGACATGGAAACAACCTAAGTGTCCATTGACAGATGAATGGATAAAGAAAATGTGAGACACACACACACAGTGGAATATTAGAGCCATAAAAAAGAAGGAAATCTTGCTATTTGTGACAACATGGATGAACCTTGAGGGCATTGCTAAGTAAAATAAGTCAGACAGAGAAAGACAAACCTATGATCTCACTTACATGTGGAATCTTAAAAAAGAATAAACTCAGAAACAGAGAACAGACTGGTGCTTGCCAGAGGCAGGAGGTGGTGGATAAGAGAAACAAGTGAAGTTAATCAAAGGTATAACCTTCCAATTGTAAGATACAATGTACTACAAGATGACTACTGTTAACAATACTATATTGTACATTTGAAAGTTGCTAAGAGAGTAGATCTTAGAAGTTCCCATTATAAGAAAAAAATTTGTAACTATGTGTGGTGATGGATATTAACTAGACTTATTGTGGTGATCATTTTTGCAATAAACACATATATCAAATCACTGTTGTGTTGTACACCTAAAACTAATACAATGTTATATGCCAATTATATGTCAATAATAAAAAAACATATTTCAAAGTCCATTGTAAATGTTTTTAAATAAATGAGTTAGGAGTTCTGTTCTTTGCTACATTGCTCTCTCCATGCATCAACGTCCCTGAGTCTGCCACTCTTCTCATTTTTGAATTGGCAATTGCCAGCAGATAGCCCAGTGAAGTTCAGCAGATATGCTCAGGAAAGACAAGAGAAGGAAGAGCTGGTCATTTCTTGATTCTCATTACTAGGAAAGCATCCTGATTTGCTTCATATTGTTCCAAGGAGGGGTTATGTTACTCAGGCATAGGCATCAGCATGTGGACTAAGAAATAGAAATTAAACCTTTAATTGGGCAGACAGGTCCAAATGTCCGGTTATTAAAATTTTTTTAATGTCACGCCCTTCACCAGTTTACTGGCACATGGAATACAGCACAGAAGATACCCAGACAATAATAAATGAAATGGGCAGCCTTTATTAGCTACCTGGCATGAAAGCACACCTGCCTCAGAAGAGGGAAACCTTTGACCCTATTTCCTGAGTCACTCATCTGGCGCCTCCCCTA
The DNA here is from genome assembly GCF_964656455.1 of Halichoerus grypus. NCBI lineage: Eukaryota > Metazoa > Chordata > Mammalia > Carnivora > Phocidae > Halichoerus > Halichoerus grypus. Next base: position 69,558,550 of record NC_135725.1, on the reverse strand, counting down.
CCCCGTAGAAAGGTCAGGGGTTGTGGAGTCAAAGAGACATAGGTTAAAACTTCAGCCTTGGTTTCCTTATCTGTAAGTTGGAGTTAATAGTACCTATTTCAAGGATTATTGACAGGATTGAGGGAAATTAAGTGCCATTGCAATCCCTGGCACATACTAGATTATTCAGGAAGGTTCTCTGATGTTAGTGTCTTATTTTGCTAGCACACGTTTATTTGTGAATAGCATCTCTCAGCAACCACTTCTCTTGGAGAAGAAGGGGCCTTGTGTCATCCTTTCAGCCCTTTAGCAGTTTTATTGTGCATCTACTACTTACCAAGCCCTGTGTTATATGGGAGAAGCAGAGATACAAAGCTCATACAAACTTATTCTGAAGGAACTCTGTCTAGTACCAATGATCATAACTTCATATCTTTTTTTTTTTTTAAGATTTTATTTATTTATTTGACAGAGAGAGACACAGCGAGAGAGGGAACACAAGCAGGGGGAGTGGGAGAGGGAGAAGCAGGCTTCCCGCGGAGCAGGGAGCCCAATGTGGGGCTCGATCCCAGGACCCTGGGATCACGACCCGAGCCGAAGGCAGACGCTCAACGACTGAGCCACCCAGGCGCCCCCATAACTTCATATCTTAAATAATAATGTCTAAGTATCTTATATATCCCTAATGCAACAAACAGAGTAAGAAGAGATTTAAGGAATCAGGTCTAGGGCTGTACAAATTCTGCCGAAGATACTATTTGTGTGTTGGTGGTGGTAGGAAAATCTGAGAAGACTTCCTGGAAGTGATGCTCCATCTGGGCTTTGAATAAGACCTAAATTCAGAGAAGTACAGATGGGGTAAGAAAGGAGGTAGCTGAGAGGAAAAGTGAGCAGTTTGGTGTTCACAAAAGCATATATCTGAACTCTGATGACCTGAGTGGAAAATCACGCAGTGAAATATGCACCTCCCATGCAAAAGCCAATCTTGCTTCTTCCCTCCTTTTTTCCTTTTATGAAGTTGGAGTTTTTAAATTTATTTCCTAAGTTATGTAAATATTGAATGTTCAATTAGCAAACTTAAAAAATTCAGATAAATGAGAAGTTTGTTCAAATCACCCACATTCATATTCCCTAGAGATAACCACTATTAATATTTTGGCGAATCCTTTTCTATAATATTATGTAAGATCGTGTGTGTGTGTGTGTGCGCACGTGCGTGTGTGTGTGTGTGAAATACCGAACATGATATTTGCAAACTAGGATCATGGTGTCCATGTTTTAGAGTTTACTTTTTATCACTTGGTTAACATGTTGCAGACATGTTTCAATGTCAATAAATATGGAGCTCTATTGTTATCTTTAACAACCATGGAGTATTCCACTGAATGTACATACTGTAATTTATTTAATCCATCCTTCTTGAAGAGCTCATTATGTGCTTGTGTGGGGTTTTGGGGATTTTCCTGTTTTGTTTTGTTTTTCAAACATGTGATCTTTTTTTTTTTTCACTGATATATTAGAGGTGTACAATGTAATGATTCCATACTTGCATATACTGCAAAATGGTTACCACAATAACCCCATACATAGTTATAAAAATTTATTTTCTTGTGATGAGAACTTTCAAGATCCACTCTCTTGGCTACTTTCAAATATGCAGTACAGTGTTATTTACTATATTCACCATGCTGTATATTACATCCCCACAACTTATTCATTTTATAATGTGCCCGTGTGTGTGTGTTTTTATTGTTTTAAGTAGGCTCCACACCGAACACGGAGCCCAATGTGGGGCTTGAACTCACAACCCTGAGATCATGACCTGAGCTGAGATCAAGAGTAGATAGATGCTCAACTGACTGAGCCACCCAGGCACCCCTAATGTACCTGTGTGTTTTAAAGACTGTTGTAATTATTATAAAATAAATATTTAGTCAGATAGAACATTTGAAAAATACAGAAATGTAGAGATTTTCTATTTTAACTTGCTCATAAAAAAATAATTTTGAGGGGCACCTGGGAGGCTCAGTCAGTTAAGCGTCTGCCTTCGGCTCATGTCATGATCTCAGGGTCCTGGGATTGAGCCCTGCATTGAGCTCCCTGCTCCGTGGGGAGTCTGCTTCTCCCTCTTCCTCTGCCCCTGCTCATGTGCTCTCTCTCTCGCTCGCTCACTCTCCTTCTAAAGTAAATAAATTAAATCTTTTAAAATAATAATAGTAATAATTTTGAATCAATATAAATTATCTAGGATAACAAATATGTATATCAATATAAATTATATGTGACAAACGGGTTTCACTCCACATCTAAGACATCCAAGAAATTCAAAACGTGATAGTAATGCCTGTCTGATAATGTGTATAGCCAGTGCTAAGTTTTCCTGATAGCTGACCTCATCCTCCTCTTTTTTCTTATAAAGAAAAATCCAGATACTATAATGCTGGTAACCCAAACACTGCACTATGTAGAATTTAAACTGTGTAAGGATACATGTATGTTTTTTATAAAAAGCAAACAAATTCTACGAGACAAAGAAAAATATGCACAACTGCTTCCAAACAAACTGCTTCCACAACCAAAATCCTTTGGTCTGACATTCTCACACTCAACTGATTTTGGAAATACATGCTTTAGATATATGCAAAGAGAACAATTAACAAAGGCAAACTTTCTAGACCACATATTTCTTTAATGCTTGCCATTTTATTCAATAAAGTGCCCTAATTTTTTATCAGAACAAAATTAACTTTTTTTTAAGACATGAGAAATCAAAAGAAAAAATGAAATCCCTTCTATTTCCACCATCCACTGTTAACACCTTGGTATGTTTCCCTGCAACCTTTTTCTATGCATACTTACTTAGTAGGCTATTTTTTACACAGCTGGGATCATAGCATAAATATAATTTTACATACTGCTTATTTCAATCATAATGTAAGTATTTTCCACTTATAAACACTTCATAAACATTTTTAATGGCTGTATAATATTCCATGGAGCAGCTATGTAATCTTTTACATAATGCTTCCCCTATGTTTAAACATTTAGGTTATTTCCACTTTTTCTCTATTCCCCATAAAGTTTTGAGCTTGATGCATAAATCCGGGTCTGCACTTTAGATTATTTCCTTATGAGAGATTCCCAGAAGTGGAATGACTAGCTCTAAGGCAATGAGCATTTTTCAGGCCTGTGATACATATTGCCAAAAAGCTTTCCCAAAAGGGTTGTACCATTTCACACTCCCACTAACAGTGTTGCTCATTCCATTTTTAATAGCATCATGTGACTGAAATGGCCAATAGCAAGGTTTGAATAAATGATCATACATCTCACCAGTGAATTATACAGCCCATGAACTTGATTATGAGGCCTGCATAACAACATGGAAAAATAGTTACGCAGTAATGTCAAGCAGAAAACAGAACTGAATGTAACTGCCACTGCAAACAAAAAATAATAATAATAATAAGTCTGCATAATGAGGAGGAACTAGAAAGAAAAAAAAACAAAAAAAAACACAGCACTGACATGCAAGGAAAAGTGTGTCAGGGTGAGAACTTCAAGATTAATCACTGCCCCTCTGGTTTTAACCATTTTCATTCTGTGTTAATTTCACCTTATCTCTCCATAGCACATATTTAATTACAAAAACTTTAAACATGGGCAAAATGTTCAGGCTACAAAATTGCATACTACAGGATTTTTCAAAAGCTGCTACTGCAGAATTCTAGCATTTCCAAGGCTGGCCCAAGCATTTTCGTGGCTAAAGGATCATGGTGGTCTTTTCTGAATTCCCAGAAATAATTAAGTCAATGAATGGAATTTTCTCAAATGTAAATCCTCCCATGATTTTTTTTTTCCTCAAACCTCTGGCAACTGCCACCACTCTTCTGCTAGCAGATGACAGGAATGAAGACTTCACAAATAGTAACAGAAAACCACCGAAGCAGCTGGTCACATTCTATGGGTCCTGCACTCGTGGTTGTACTGTTTTACCCAGCATGGACGACAGTCATGCTTTCTGTTAGCAAGACTGTTCCAAGTCCTGTGCCTTAGGACGATCCCCCAAGAGCACCGTGATGTCAGTTGCTGAAACTCACCATCTGAAGAGACTTGGTCAAAGCTGAATTTTTTTTTTTTTTAAGATTTTATTTATCTATTTGTCAGAGAGAGGGAGAGCACACAAGCAGGGGGACCGGCAGGCAGAGGGAGAAACAGGCTCCCGAAAAGCAAGGAGCCTGACACGGGGCTCAATCCCAGGACCCTGGGATCATGAGCTGGGCTGAAGGCAGATGCTTAAGCGACGGAGCCATCCAGGTGTCCCAGCAAAGCTGAATTCTGACCCCTCCTGTCTCTGCCCTGTTCTGGGGGAGAGAAACGCAGAGGATGACATAACCCAGGGCTGATGGGGTCTGATCCCCAAAGCTGATGAGAAAAGCAACAGCCTCCTGAGCAACAACCCCCCCACACACACACCCACCAGGCCTGTGCCGTGCTTTCCTGCCTCTGGTCTCTCCCCTCATCGGTGCACACTGATTTGAAGTATAGCTACTTAAACTCCACTTCAAGTGTGATCCAGGAACCAGCAGCCACGGCATAGTCTTGACAATTTGTTAGAAATGCAGAATACCAGGCCTCACCCCAGACATACGGAGTCAGAATCCACATTTTAACAAGATGCCCAAGTGATTCACATGCACAGCACATTTGAGAAGCACTGGGTTAAACAACACGGCTGATGTCATTCTTCCGCCCAGACACTGGCAGTGGCTCCCGTGACCTGAAGGAAACCATCCAAACTAGGCAATCTCATCCCAGCCTAGCTACCTGGCCTCTCCTCAGTTAATCCCCATGTATTTAACATTCCCTGAGTACACCAGGCTTTCTCAAGCTCAACAAAGCACAGCTTTGTATGTGCAGCCCCCGCTGCAAGAATGCCCTTCTATAAAAGGTGAAATCACACTCAACCTGCAAAACCCGGCCCAAGACCTCCTCCAGGAAGCCTGCCAGGACTCCTCCCAACACATTCCCCCACTGCTTCTCCCTCTGATCACCACAGCCCTCATATGTTAAGTAGTCCATGTGCGTGCGTGTGCGTGTGTGTGTATACCCTACTCCTGCGGGTGCTTCTGCAGATATTTAATCCATGTTTGCTAAACGAAAATGAAGGAATGAATGAATGGAAGAATAGCACTACGTCTGCTTCTGCCAGAGAGTCACAGATGTGATTTTCTTCTTTGAAAAATGTTCCATCTCCTGGGGACATCCTGAAAACCAGGTAAGTTTTGTGCTGGAAAAGTACTTTAAACCACAAAGATCCGTGGGATTCAGATTAGCCCCAGCACTTCCCAAGGGCCATTCCTGGATCTGCCTGGGGTTGGCCCTGTGATAATATCCTGAAGGGATACTGATACGCAACAGATTCCAAGGCCCCACCTGCAGAGATCCTGATTCAGGAGGAATTCTGCGTTTTCGGGTGGTTTCAGTATGAAGCCCAATCTGGAAACAGCTGACCTGTGAGGCTCACCTCATACTCCTTGACCTGGGGCCTCGTCTAGGGGGAGGGAAGAGAGGTACTGGGGCCCTCTCACTCTCAAGGTTGTGCAAGTGCAGGGTCTGCCACCTGACAGAGGGCCTCCTTAAAAACTGTGCCCCCGGGTACCTCTCCTGCCATCCCTTAGCACTGGTCCTGCCTTGACCACCCCAGGAAAGCAGGCCCAGGCCCAGTGTGTTCACTCATCTGCACCCAGCCGCTACCACATGGCCCTCCATGCCAGCCATCCTGAGAACCCGGCTGGAGCCTGCTGCATGGGGGAGCTCCCAGCCCTTGGCCACAGGCAGGCCCAGGTGAGCTGAGGACAGGGTGTCCTCAGGGCCTTGGAATTCCAGGCCCCACCACTGCAGCCCCATTAACGGTCTGTCTTCCCTTAAGTGGGGAAGAGGCGGACTGATTCTAACCTCATGCCCCACGAAGTCTGACCACCTCAGGGCAGCAGGGTCCTTTGAAGAACCTAGTGCCTGACACCCAAGCAAGCAAGATTTCCTCTGTTCTTCAGACCCTGAATGCCGGTCCTGAGCAATCCCGGTGGTCAGCTCCCCATCAGGCTTGTGGGGACTGTCCCCAGGCTGTGTGTACACGAGGGCAGGTAAAGGCCCACTTTCCAGGCTGCTCGCCACCCCTCCTACTCCCCAGAGGGCACGAAGCTGGCTCCCTGACCTCCCTCTTTTCAATTCTCACGGGCTACCACGGTCGCGTGCCTAGGGGTGCATCAAGCTCAGTGGAAGGTACATTGCGTATATAGTTCTTGTTTATCACCATCATGACCCCGGCAAGGTAGTTTCTATTATCACTACTTCACAGGTCGGGAGACTGAAGCCCAGAAGCGAGGGAATTTGCCCCAAATCAGGGAGCAAGTCCATGGTAGAGCTGGGATTTAAGCCCAAAGCCCTCCCTGCCCCTCCTCCTGCCTCTGAGTTTGTTTTTTCACACTTTATCGCCCCTGCTTTGCATTCCCAAGTCCCTCCTCTGTTTTCCTGGAACTTCGGCAGACAAGAGCCACCAGCAGCCTAGGGTTCTGGGCAGCCTCCCCTGAGGATACGTCCTGGAATCTGAGACTGGATTCTTTAGAAGCTGTGGGTTTTGTGTGCATTGTGCGTGCATGTATCCGTGTGTGCATATGCGTGTGTGGGTGCACATTTGTACCAGGGACCTATTTAGCAGTCTCTGACATCTCAAAATAACGTGCTTACATGCACACAATAAAATACACAGGATTACCACCCATAAAAAGCAGTTGTATAAAATCCCAGTTATCAAAATATTAAAAAGCAAAATTGTGATACAATAATACGGGCATCTTTATTAATGTATCAAATAAGATCTAATGGTGGGCATCTTTATTAATGTATCAAATAAGATCTAATGGGCATCTTTATTAATGTATCAAATAAGATCTAATGGTGTATATAATTTCTAAGAAGTGGTGAGCAAAAATGATATTCGAGAAATCTGCAGCAACTATCATTTGATATGAAAATATCTGTAGTTTCTAGACAGAATACATAGGACACACAAACACACACTCACACATGATCACCACACATCAGCAAAGGTCAAATGGAGTGGAATTTACTGACTTCAAGAAGGCTAATGGCAGGCGCCTGGGTGGCTCAGTTCGTTGAGCATCTGCCTTCAGCTCAGGTCATGTTCTCAGGCTCCTGGGATCAGCTGCATTGGGCTCCTTACTGAGGGGGGGATCCTGCTTGTTCCTCTCCCTCTGCCTCTCCCCACCTCCCCACACACTCATGTGAACTCGCTCTCTATCACTCTGTGTCTCAAATAATAAATAAAATCTTTTTTAAAAAAGGCTAATGGCAATGCAAATGAGCTGCACAGACCCCACCTACTGACATTTCCTTAAGGCTTTTTCATTTACAGTGCTTACACATAAATTTTCATTGGGTTCCCAGGATTGCCCAGAAAGAGGGTGGTATGCCCTTTTTCTTAAAAAGGTGGAAACCAAAGGTTCTCATTCAAGGTCACAGTCAGTGAAAGAAGAAACCAGTGGATCCACAGACCTCTCCTGCCCTTTCTAGCACTCTGTGCACTTAAGCAGCCCAGAGCTGATAAGTGTGTTTGGTCAGAGAGGAATATGTGTGTGTAAGTATTGTTGCATTATGCATTCTGATTCTCCCATAATTTTGTTGAGGCTGCCAGAGTTACTCAAGCAATCTGTATCACATGAAATACACTTCTAAAAACAAACTGAGTAGGAATGAACCATTAAACAATCCAAGGTACGACAAGAGAAGACGGGAATGCCCAAACTCAGCAGGCTGGCCAGCATAGGTGCTGGAAATCAGGTGAGAGTGAGGGCAGAGAGGGGAGGTTGTCAGACAGCAAAGAAAGGGGTATGGAATATCTCTGATTCATGGACAGTGGGGAGCCACCCAAGGTTTTGTAAAAGAGGAGAAACCCATCAAGAACTGTGCTTCAAGATCACAAGGCTCAGCTCAGGGCAACAAACACCTCCTAGTTTGCTCCCCACAAGTCCTGTGCTAGGCACTGGGTGAGGGCTGGAGTGAGTCAGGTGGGGGTGGTAAGGGAGAGAAAGAAAACAGAGTTCCAATCTCCGGAGAACAATCTCCACAGCGCAACCAGTATCGAGACAGAAGGGGGCTCCAGGAAGGCTTAATGGGGGAGATGAGCCCCAAATAAAGGCTGGATGACAAACAGGAGTGATCCAGATAAGGGGCTACAAGGGCCTTTAGAGCAACAAGAACAGCTTTAGCGAGGAGAGACAACAAAGGTAAATAGGGCAGTGGTGCTGACACCTGACCCGCAGACTCACACTGCACACTTCTTCACTCTGCTCTCTGCCCCAGGAGGCTGACCTTTATGGACCAGATCAGTGTGATAATCTTGGCCCTGACTTCTGGTCAGGTTCAGCGTACGGGAAGCACTGGCAGGAGATGGGAGGAAATGGAGAGAGAGGTTGATATATTGATCCTCTGCCTCTCTCCCCTTGACCCTTCAGGTCCCAGGGGAGTGGGCAAGATGCCCACTATTACTAGTCTCAGAGTACTGCCCTAATGCTTTTTGTTTTCCCCAAATCCCACCCAACCCTTTGTAAAAGTCACTTTATTAAATACCCCCCACGTGTACAATCTGTGTTCTGCTACCACCATGACTGATAGAGTAGGCATGGAGATTTTCCATTATCTAGATACAATATGACAATCCCCTAAACTATGGGAGAAGCAGGGACACTACCTTCCGAATATGCAGCACTCAACAGTTAGTAAGGACTTCTCATAGGCATGGACTTATTCACAGCTCACAACTACCCTGAAAGCACCGGCAAGTCAGATCTACTGATCACATCTCATTGATGCGATAGCAGAGGCCAGAGGCACGGCTGGTCAGTGAAGCTGGTCAGTGAGAGAGCCAGGACCTGCCGCCTGATTTTTTTAATACTAATCCAGTCCCTTTCTACCAACACAACTCCAAGTAGGTCTATAATGGAGGAAGAGATTCAAGAGGTCTTTCACGTACAAATACACATACCTTCATCAGGAATTGGTGATTCATTCAACAAACATTTATTGAGCTCTGACAGGGTTTGCAGACCTGTATTAAAAGCTGACAAATGAAGATTAGATATGGGGAGAAAGAGAATGAGTCAGAGGAGAAGGGGTGGCCCACAGGGCGGTGGACAGAGAGCGGTGGCCCTGGGATCAGGAGACCTGGCTCCCAGACCAAGTCAATGAGTGGTGGCTCTGCTCTGGTTTTAAACAGAACAGTCAAATCAATGTCAGGTGCAACTGCAAAGCTGAAATCCCTTTACCAGCTCTAGACATTTTAACATGACATCCGAGACCCTTCATCACCCAGCCCGTGCTTACCTTTCCAGTCTCACTGCTGGAGGCTCTGTGCCTCCTACCCTTCCACCCTGGCATTAGAGGCTACCTGCAGTTCCCCATAAGCTGCACTGCCTCTCTCACCTGCAAAACTTTGCACTAGCTCTTCCCTGTGCCTGAAAGGCTTCTCCCTCCTCCTCAACCCACTTTCTTTACCTAGAATATGCTCACTCAATCTTCAAGATTCAATTCAGGCTCCTTACTGTATCTTTAGTAGTAACCAGCACAATACCAGTCACAGAGAAAGCCCCTAATGTTTTGGAATTAATAATTCAATTAATTTAGTAATAATAATAAAATAGTTAGTATATGGTGAGTATATTTTGTCTCCGTGGGATAATAACTGAAATACCAAACAACATTTCTGGAGGCTAGAAACTTGAACTTTGTTGTAGAGTAAAGTAAGTGGATGTTTGGATAGGTGGATGGTGGATGAATGGATGGATGAATTAAGGATAGGTGAGTGAGAGAAGGTGGATAGAGGGGGAATCAGGGAGATGAGTGGCTTCATGAATGGATAGTTGGATGGATGGTATGGCTTGCATGAACTTGAGCCAAAGGAATTTGGGGACCCAGTCTCGAGATGGTGAGAAAGGGCAGAAATCTAACTGGTGAGTTTGGGACTGTGGAACTTGGTATTAAAAGAACTTCAGGAATCTCACTAGCAAATGTAAAGTCTGCTTGTGGACAAATAACCATTAGCACAAAGCCCTCAGTAGATCAGAATCTGACATTCCAGGTGTATCCCTGAGGATAATGCCAGCCATGAATGTCTGTTGACCAAATGACAGACCGCATGTGCCGGAAGCCCACTGAGGTTAGGTGTAGATATAGAAATCTGACCTTTCAGCGTATGGGAGCTGACAAAAACCACAGTGATTCCTGTGATAAGCCAACAATGAAGTAGACGGGAGAAGATGGACAGGTGCACAAGCTGCTGTTAAATCAAGGTGGAAATTCTCTCCTAGTGTCCAGAGCTTCTACATGCAATTCTGGACACAGAGCACCAGGTCCTCAACCAGCATGCCTCCCCCTCAGAGTCTTCAGCGGGCTCTCCTTTCGTGGGCCTTCATGAATCCCGAAGTGTTCTGACAGGCAAGTCCCACGTTGCACTGCTCCTTGGGAACCTGTGCTCCACCACTTCAGTCCCTGCGGTCTTCCCCACATAGAGGCTATTCAGTGCTTGTCAAATCTGTGCCTCCCAGAGCTGCCAGAGGGCTGGAGAGAGCCTCCAGAGACCAAACCAATGCTGCTGAGCCCAGAATTATTAAGGTGGGGCTGGGTGGGCTTCACAGCCAAAGATAGAGCATCCACAAGAGTCTGCTTTCTATGATGGCCTGCATTGAATGGGATTTTTTTTTTTTAAGTACAAGACATACTTTTAAAGTTAAAGAGAGAGAGAATTCAGAACTCGTGAAGAAAACAAAGAGAAGTTTTCAGAAGTACCTTAGCATTGACCAAGCCCTTCCACACATCCTTCTGAGGAGGTTCTCTCCTTTGGCAGCACTACAGAATCACCTGGAGACTTATTTAAAATTCTGATGCCTTGGTCAGATCCCAGAACATGTATTTAAGAATCTCAGGGATGGAGTGGTTCCAGGCCACGGTTAATTACAATGTCAGCCCAGGTAAAGACAAGTATTCTGGGTACCATCTCCATTTGCCAAGGCTTGGGAGCCTCCAGAGGAGGGAAGTAAGTTGGTTCCAGGTCTCACAGCCTATAGAGGTGAGTTTCAAAATCCAGTCTTCTCACTACAGATAAAGGGCTAGTATCCAAGATCTATTAAGAACTTCTCAAACTCCACACCCAAAAAACAAATAATCAAGTCAAAAAATGGGCAGAAGACATGAACAGACACTACTCCAAAGAAGACATACAAATGGCTAACAGACACATGAAAAAATGTTCATCATCATTAGCCATCAGGGAAATTCAAATCAAAACCACACTGAGATACCACCTTACACCAAGTTAGAATGGCAAAAATTGACAAGGCAAGAAACAACAAAATGTTGGAGAGGCTGTGGAGAAAGGGGAACCCTCTGTTGGTGGGAATGCAAGTTGGTACAGCCACTTTGGAAAAACAGTGTGGAGGTGCCTCAAAAAATTAAAAATAGAGCTACTCAGGGTACCTGGGTGGCTCAGTCATTAAGCATCTGCCTTTGGCTCACGTCATGATCCCAGGGTGCTGGGATCGAGCCCCGCATTGGGCACCCTGCTTGGCGGGGAGCCTGCTTCTCCCTCTCCCACTCCCCCTGCTTGCGTTCCTGCTCTCGCTGTCTGTCAAATAAAGAAAATCTTAAAAAAAAAAAAAATAGAGCTACCCAATGACCCAGCAATTGCACTACTAGGTATTTACCCCAAGACACAGATGTAGTGAAAAGAAGGGCCATATGCACCCCAATGTTCATAGCAGCAATGTCCGTAGTAGCCAAACTGTGGAAAGAGCTGAGATGCCTTTCAACAGATGAATGGATAAAGAAGATGTGGTCCATATATACAATGGAATATTACCCAGCCATCAGAAAGGATGAATACCCAACTTTTACATCCACATGGATGGGACTGGAGGAGATTATGCTAAGTGAAATAAGTCAAGCAGAGAAAGTCAATTATCATATGATTTCACTTATTTGTGGAACATTAAGGAATAGCATGGAGGACATTAGGAGAAGGAAGGGAAAAATGAAGGGGGGTAATCAGAGGGAGAGACGAACCATGAGAGACTATGGACTCTGAGAAACAAACTGAGGGTGTTAGAGGGGAGGGGGTGGGGGGATGGATTAGCCCGATGATGGGTATTAAGGAGGGCACGTACTGCATGGAGCACTGGGTGTTATATGGAAACAATCAATCGTGGATCACTACATAAAAAACTAATGATGTATTATATGGTGACTAACATAACATAATAATTAAAAAAAAAAAAAAATCCAGTCTTCTGCTCACTCTCAGACCTATCACCCTCCGTGTTTTCCCAGGTGTGGCTCCCACAGCCATATGAGAAAAACAGTTCCTAACATACTGATATCTTACTGCATGCAAATACCCTGGTACGCAGTTCGTATGTGTTAACTCATTTCATCCCCCACATAACACCTGGGTAGTTCCAGGAGTCCCTGCTGTCCGATAGTTCACTTTACACTACTTCACTTCTATGAAAGACCTACATTAATACCTGTTTTCCCTAAAAGAAAGAAACCCAAAGAGGATTTTTACTGTTATGAAATGGTCTTGGCTTCTTTGCTCTATGCATTTTGGCTTACAGAAGGTTTCATAGGAATGCTGTACTTTTAGATAGGGGAGAAACCTTTATCACAATTATCTCTAGTTTACAGACAAAAAAAACTGAGGCACAGAGAGTTCAGGCCCTTACTTAATATCACACAGTAAGAGGAGCTGCCATTTAAGGATCTCCTTTGGCCAGCAGGAAGCGTCCCTGTTCCCCAGGACTTTGTCCTAGGCCCTCTTCTCGGACTCTGCACTCCCAGAGACCTCATGTCTTCCCATGGCCATCTTCTGACTAGACATTCCCAAATCATTGTCTTCAGCCCATATTTCTCTCCTGAGTTCCAACCCTTTACATCCAACCACCATTGAGCTATGTACTTTGAGCACCACAAAATGAACAGTTTCAAAAATTGATCATGTTCCCCAAAATCCTCGTTCTTCACATGCCACCACTCTCAGAGAACTGGACTACCAACCACACCTTTGTTCAAGCCAGAAATGACTATCGCCTTTGAATCTATCATTTCCTTCATTCCCCATAACCAACGAGTAGCCTTTCCTATTCACTCCTTCCTCTTGACCACTGTCCCACTCATGCCGTCATCCCCATACTACACATGGGAGTGTTATCCCAAATGGCTACTTTGCCTTAGTCTCTCCTCACCCACTCTATGCGCTGACTGATGACTCTAAAACAGTTCTGCTCATGACACTCCTATGGTTGTCTCCAATGGTTTCCAAAAGGAAAATTATCCAAACCCCTCATTTGGTTTTCAAGGTACGCTAAACCTTCTTGCATACAAAGAACTTAAGTTCTTTGGCCAATAGCCAAGAAAAGACGTTGGCCAAGAGTCTGAATATAAGAGGATGATATCAGCCCTAGAAAGAGGGACCCTGGTATAAGTGGAAATATTACCAACTTCCCATCTGCACTAGAGTCCTAAGGGCCACCATGGAACAGCAGCAACAGCTCCCATGAAACCCATACATTTATAGATCGAGGCTCCAACCTCATTTTCCACTACGGGTCCCTCTGCTCACACCGCATGGACTCTTTATTGTTTCCTATTTGCATCATACTATTTCACATTGCAGCACTTTTGGTGCCTGCTATTCCTCTGGCTTGGAATGCCCTTCCTCCCTTCCCTTCTTGGTACACCTCCTCAAGCTTCTCCCTCTGGATTCCAGGAACCCTTAGCTGCTGCCTTGCACTGTGTCATCTGGCACAAGGCTACTCATTTATCTCCCTGCATCTCCCACTAGACTGACTTTGTATCCAGTACCACAACCACTCCCTACCCTGGGCCTGGCACATAGTTGATGCTAGATGTGCTGTAACGCTTGCTTAATGAATATTTGTGGATAAAGGAAGCATTATTTCACTACAGAAAACCACTGCTGATCATGCAGAAGGTTCTCAGGAACCGTTTACTGTCATCTTTTAGAATACTTTCCAGGCTTCCCTAACTCACTCAATCATTCCTGGAGTGTGGCAAGTCCATCAAAGTCCTATTGGAATTGGTAAAATCTGGGCTGTAGCATCACACACGTCTGTATATAACGTAGAATCTTCCATCCTCTGATCTCCAAGTACAAGTCAGCGTTTCTGGGAGAATACGTGCCTACAGCTTCAACTTTATATTTTGAAGAACTGTCCTTTAGGATCAGAACAAAGCCTCGGTAATGATCCATTATACATAATGAACCAAAATTAATCATAATAAACATAGGCAGTATGAAAGTCGTTCAGTTTTCTGGCTGCTATCAAACACCATAAAAGTCATGCAGTTGGGAAGAGGAAGCTTCGTCAATCAAGATTAGTTGCTCGTCTGATTTTTGTTTCTTTCTTAGTGTTTTTCTGCTACCATGTTTTTGCCTATTTCAGCAGCATTAAGATACCTGATCTATAATCAGGGGTGCCATTTTCTGCTTGCCGTCCATTGCCAAAAGCCCAGTTGAGACGATGGATACTTAAAGAAAACAATCTAAGACAATGCAAACACTTCATTTCCCTGGAGTCTCTTCAAGCTGTTTCTGTATCATCCAGAGCACCAGAAGGCCTCAGAATTTGACTGTGATGCTTTATTTCATCATTTAAATGCACCCACACCTGTCATTGCTTGGTGTAGGAGATGGTCACATGAAGAACACTCCTATTTCTTTGGTAAGAGTTCTATTTTGGAGGTACTTTTCATTTCAATGTACCTTAAAGTTTTCTCTCATAACCTCACTTAAGAGTTTACCATTGAAAGAAAAAGAAAGTGACTATTGATGCACTCGGTCACTTTTATTTACTGTCCAGTATGAACTGTAATTCATCATATTCCATTTTCCCCTTGATTGCTAAGAAGCTCAGTTCTAACTTTTGTGCATTATTGCAACAGATATTCTTAAACTATGTATCTGGATCAACTAACTCTCTCATTATATTTCATGGCTCTTGATCTGTCTTCCTTATTTTGACAGTTTTATTTTATGCCACCTCAAATCTCTTTGGGAGGAAAAAAAAAGCAGAGCATAATAATTTAGTGACAAAGATACCAGTACCCAGCCTTTTTCTTCAAATGCAATCACATTTGCCTTCTGAATTTAAGAGAGGATTGGAAATTGCTGATTTTGAGCATCTCTATTTGACAGAGGGCTATGAGAACAGAGTAAGTGCTTTACTCACATTAGAGGTATGATCTACAAACACTCTCTCATTCAAAACTTTACAGAGCTTAGCACAGTGCCTGACATAGGATAGGAACTCCATAAATATTTGTTGAGTAAACGAAGGCAAGTATCATTCCTGGTCATCAAAGAAACTTCAGTTAATAGAAAACTTGAGACAATAAAAATCTTCCCCAAAAAGATGATGATGATGATGATGATGAGTAGCTCACGTGCATGGCAGTCTTACCAGCACCACACCTGTACAAAGCACAGTGCAAAACAGCATGTATTAGTAATCCAGGAAGCGTATTATTATACTCATTTCACACATCAAGAAGTGGCGGCTCAGAGCAGCTGAAGCCCCACTAGGAAGTGTTGGGGTTTGGACTCTAGTCTGCCTGTTGCTACAGTCCATGTTCTTCATCACCATGCTGTACTTCCATGGATGTTTTTGAAAATTTGATACTACCTCTATAACTTGGTCATGTATTCAGGACATGAGATTTGTAAAAGTTCATTTAAATATGACCCTTTTTTCACCTTGCTGATTCCTTAGATAGCTTCTTCATTCTTCATTCTTCTTCTTCATTCTCCCACATAGTAGGAGGAGGCATACTATAGAGGGGAGGATGTATATGTATATGATTTGTGATATATGTAAATACATATATTGCATAAAGCACTGAACTCCTCATTCAATCACAAATGCCTCCTCCCTTCAAGTGTACCAAGTGATTTTCCACATCTGTTGTGTCATTTAACTCTAAAAGCCTGTAGAGGGGACACCTAGGGGCTCAGTCAGTTAAGCATCTGCCTCTGGCTCAGGTCATGATCCCAGGGTCCTGGGATCAAGCCCCGTGTCGGGCTCACCTGCTCAGCAGGGAGCCTGCTTCTCCCTCTCCCTCTGCCTGCAGCTCCCCCTTCTTGCACTCTCTCTCTGTCAAATAAATGAATAAAATCTTTAAAATAAATAAATAAATGAAAGCCTGTAGAGTAAGTTGTAGTACTTCTGCCTTCCAGATAAGGAGACTCAGCCCAAGGAGATCAAATGATACAACCATCTCTGGTGATGGCACCTGGATGGCCGAAGCCCACCTGGTTCCAGAGAACATGCACTATGCCTTTTTCACTGCACAACTGTGACCTCCTCACACCCTCAGCCTAGTGCCACCTAATGAGATGGTGTTTTAACCATGACAAATAATTATTTGTGTATATACCAAATATTTACGATAGAAATAGAGGGTGTACGTATACAGAGGTCAGGAATATTTTGGAATAGATGAACAAGAAGGAGCTAGGCCTTTATGCCGGCTGATGTGAATTGAATGCTGATCCTAAGAGGGTATAAGGAAGGAAGCGCCCACACCAACTAGCAACGGTGTTTGGATTCAAGCAAAAGTACTACTTTTTGTGTGTATAGTATTAACCCTTAGCTAAACGTGCACTCAACTAAAATGAAAGGTTTTTTCACAGCAAGTACAGCTGAACCTCCTCTCCTCTCATTCATGTGTCTGGCCTTAAGCAATTGGGTTTGGGATCTGACATGTACATAGACCCACTCCCATCCTACCCAGGCTCCTGGTCTCTCTTTCAACACCTCAAATTCCTCGTCTCCCTGTCTCCTCTTAATCACCACCTTGGGGAGGCCTTGAAAAGAGTAGAAGAGAAGCAAACAGACTCACAGCTCCCTGTCACACTTCAGGAGGTCATGTGGGGATGTAGGCCACAGGTTTTCTTGCAAGGTCTCCGAACAGACTGCCATTGCACACCCCTATGCTGTTCTGCCTTGAAAGCCTCTCTTCCCTCCTTAGCCTGCAGTCCACCCTCTCAAAAGGCAGCTCAGTTCACATGGGATCCCACCCCAAAACTAGAGCACAGCTTCCTCTTGCCCACACAGCACTTACCGCATTCTACTGAAATCACTGCTTCCCACCTCCCTCACTATACTGGGCATTTTCCAGACCAGAGATTTACATCTTACTGTTTTTGTGTCCCAAGTGCCTAGCGTGGAGCCTCTCACACACCGGGCAACGTCAGAAGTCTGCAGAGTAAAATGAATGTGGTCCACACTTCAATTCTTCCAAGTTTCTACCTATCCGAAGCCTCTGCTTTTGAGAATTTATGTTTGTAATGGGTGCCAACATTTTCACAGAACTTCAAATTACATTACCACCCCGGACCCTCAGAATAGCTCTATGATATGGGAATCATCATAACCCAGCTCAGATGGAGAAACTAAAGCTCAGAGAGTGACAATGGCCTAAGGTCACACTGTGAGAAGTGGTAGGACTAGCATCTGGGCCTCCTGGGCCTTCCCTCTCCACCACTCTGCTGGGCCTTGAGGGTCAGTCGCAAAGTCTACGCTATGGGATTTTTCACATGTCACCACCATGCACACCACAAGGCCAGTCTAGAGAACATGTACCATGTACTCTCACCAGAAAATAGCCTTGCCATCCCACTGCTATTTCTGATTTGCTGTCCCCAAGAGACTGCATTCCTAGACCATGCTCATCTCTTTCCATAAACTGGGACTATCTGGGCACCTGCTCTCCTTCTACCCATGCCCAGAGCAAGTCCTGGGGAGGGGAAGTGCAAAATCCTGCCTACTAGAGAAGGAAGATCTCAATTCAGAAAAACGCCGTCCCACACACCTCCAGGTATAAGAACCCCACCCTAATCTTAGGCTGCCTCCCAAGGAAGTGGCTCGTTCACATGGCCTATGCTCATCCTGCCCAGGAGGTGTTCCTGGAATTGTCTTGGCGGACAGTACAATCCTACTTGGAATGCACTAGGAACCTTGGTATCTAGAGGAACCCTGCTGGCCATTATTAACCAAAGTGAAGAGGAAAGCTGATCCCAGAGTAACTTATCTGTACCTACTGGGTTTGCTTTAAAGAAGCACCCACCAGCTGCCACTTCCAAGACTGGAGTTCTTAGAAAAGTGATCTTTCCAGGTTCCCCACTGCCTGGTATTGGAGCTTCACATGCTCACTCTGCTTCCCTTTGCTCCCAAAATGGGTGTGTAGACATGAGGTCCCAGCTGGTAAGCTGAAGAGGGGCCTTGGACCCTCCATGAGTTGCTCCCTTACAGAAAAGACACAGGGCTGGCAAAGTCGTGTGCTAGGTGATAAACAGGGAAAGAAAGATGTGTTTAGATTTCATAATGGCTCTGTTTCTAACATCACTTTCATTTTTACATCGCAGACAGGATTTGGTGACTCTTACTCATAGTTGCATCACTGATGGCAGAGTGAGATTGCATCCTCACCCTGACTGGCCCTCACAGCTGTGTTGCTGGGCTTGGCGGGTCCTGCTGGGTCTGAAACTTTGATTCGGGAAGACTTTTCCTCAACCCCTGCTGAGGATGCCCCCCCTTTCCTCTCAGTAGCGGGTTCCAAACCTCCACCTCCTCCTCAAATATGAGCTGCGCCCACCCCAAACTGGCTCACTCAGCCCCAGCAAGGAAGACTGGGATCCTGCATGCTCACGTTTCCACCACACTCCAGGCCTGCCTCTCTTCTCCCACCTGCACCCCAGAGGCCCACTCTGTCCCAGGCTCCTCTCCCCATAGTAATCCCGTCTTTTGCACCATGAGCATTCAATCATGCTCCCACCTCTCACACTGCAAAACAATACTCCGCCCAACTCCCCTCCAGCTATTGCCTTAGCTTTCACTGCACCAGGCTCAAGCCTCTTCTTCTGTGGACCTGCACAGCCCATACTGGCACCAGGCCCATTCTGCTACTGAAATAGTCTCCCCAGGGTCACCGTGGCCTTTGTTGGCCAATCCCAGTGGTTGGTCTGAGTGCCCATTCCGCCCCCTGCCACTGCCCACTCCACCAGCCCCCAACACTTCATCCCCAACCCCGAATGCTCCCATAGGTTCCTGACCTCTGCAGCCACCCCACCATCCACCCTCACCTTCACCCCCAGGCATAACCAGCACAAGCCTTCTTTATCAACAGACCTGCCCATGGAAAGGTACAGTAGAATCTGGGAGGGTGGAAGGTATAGTCATGTGACCTGAAAGGTTAGCAGGTTTGAGCTAACACATTCCAGAGCATCCCCATCTGTCCTTACCTGTAATAGGGAAAAAATCTCCCAGGTCTGGTACCAAGAACCCATCAACCTCTGCAGTTCTGTTTTCCAAGATTCCGGGAATGACCTAGTCCCCTTTAGAATGACACAATCCTTCTTTAGATATGTTAAAACTCCAGATAGCCTTGCTCTGGTCAGATGTCCATCCCTTTTCGGATCTGCATATCTCTGGTCCCATCTCTGCTTTGCTAGTTTATAGCTGGCCCCTTAGAAGTCTACCTCATTTACAAGTGGCTAACACACTGATGTGCTGCTGCCCCCAGGTATCACCAACAAGGATCCTGTGACTGGCATGAGATCATCACCCAAGTTAGGGATCTTTCCACCTCCTAGCTCCCTTTCCCCCTCACCCCTGGCCCAGCCCCCTCCTTCAGTGCTCCTCAAAGGCCTCCTGAACTCCCTCCCATCCTGCAAGCCCCAGCCCCATCCTGTGTTCAGACAGAAGCCCCCTAGGGTTCCCTCCCACAACCATAAACTTACCCTATTGGAGTACTGATTATTCTTGACATTCTACAGAGCCATTTGGGGCTTACTGTCACATTTATTTTCATTTTTGAACAGAATGTTAAAAAGCAATTACAACTTTGCCTGATACCTACACAAACACTCGGCATTATTATGTCAATAAGTTGGTAAATGTTTCACTTGCTGGTTTCCAGCTGCCATGGGGAGAGATCCTACCATTTGCCAGATGCTCAGATGCTGCCTAGAGAACATATCTATAATGCACATTATTCGTAGCGGGGGAGATGGGAGCAGGAGGGTTGCAGTAAATAAACAGTTTTAGGGCAGCTGAATGTTTCATATCTATTTTCTTTAATATAAAAAGAAAGACATGTGGAAAAAGCATGGAGACAACTTGGATTCATCTTGGACAAAGTTGAACTCTAGTCCTGACAGCACCACTTACTAGCCTTGTACTCTCTGGGACTCAGTTTCATCACCTGTACAATGGGTACAAAGACAGTAATACGGCCTGCGTCTCTGGGGATGGTTGGGATAACAGATCTGAAAGCCCTTTGTGAACTATAAACTATTACTCAAGTGGGCAACAGAGTAGTTTTGGCCGGCAGCATTGATGTTTTGTGCTAGAAAGAAAAACTGGGACTGAGAAGAATCAAGCAGCCCACCTTTGCCCTCACCCAACTGGGTCACTTTGGACATAAGATGCCTGCATTACTTCATAGGATTCTTTGGAAGTTAGAGATAGAGGAAATGGTAAATTGTTTCCAAAAGTCAAGAGTCTGGGGCAAGTCTTGAGGCACTCAATAGCATTAACTCTATGCAGAAGCAAATTATGAACATTTATCCCCACCTCCTCTCTGGCGGTAATATCTGCCACAGGAAGATTCACTGACAAGGAAAAAAGAAATTCATATCTATCCATAACATGAGCCACTGGCCATTCCCCGCCCATCCTCATCCTCCTAGTCTGGCAGCTGAAGATGCCTCCGACATAGATGACCTTGGGCTGGTCACTTCAGTTTCCTGTCCTCCCTCCCTCTTCATCTGTCAACTGGGCACACTGAGAGAGCCCTTGCCACACGGTTACTGTATGGGCATCAAGTGAGGTCATTGGTAAACATTTAACTGTTTACCAAGCTGTTTACCATGTTAATGATCAGCATTATTTACAGTAAGCATGTGAGATACATATGAAGGAAGCCTAATGACAGTCCATTTCTCAGCCCAACTAGGCAGAAGTTTCTTTTAAAGGAACCTGGTTTGGTGAAGCCTCCTTGTAATTAATGGAGCCACAGGGAGAGGGTATCAATCAGAGTCAAGAGCTCAGCAACTTGGGGATTTTTAGGTTTAAAGCCTGCCTGCGTCACTAGAGATGACAATTTGCATAATCTTAGGCAATTTATTTAATCTTTGTGAGCCTCCAGTTTTTCCTGTAAAAAAGAGAATAATAATAGCACTTACCTCACAGCGTTGTTATGTTGATTATTCGAGATAATGTGCTCAAAACAATTCACACAATGACCAGCTCCTTGCAATGGTTAACAATGTCAGTTTCAGGAGGTAGATAGGTTAGAGAAAGGAAGACAGAAGGCCGTGGAATGTATTAACTGGTGAATGATTTGTATTTTGCTCCATACCACAGGTCATTCTCATCTTACGAAATACACAAAAAGTGTGCATATTGGCAAGAACTGGACCATGAAAGATGAGAACTGTATTGCTAACGATGCTGGATAGATGGGAAGGTGACCACTTCTTTCTCTCTTGTCACCATATTGCTTTTGCACAGATGATACAGTTTTATTATATGCTGGGGGGAGTGGAAAAAGAAAAAGCAAGCCTTGCCCTGAAGAGTAGTAGCAGCGGGCTCTGAGGATGCCTTCAAGACCACAAGTCTTAGGCAGGTGGAGACAGAAGTCTGCAGCTTGCAGGAAGAAAGGTCAGAAAGCTATTAAAAATGACAGATTCCCACAGAATTTGAAAGAAAACCCGTGTTCCTTCCTGGAGCCTAAAAGCACCTCCCTGAATATAGGAGGTTTGCAAGGTCCACTTGGCTTTCTCCCCACAGTCTCCTCCAGCACTGGGCTAGCCCCTTTGGCCTCTCACACCCCCCAGGGCTCCTTTCACCTGAGCCAGAGACTTGCCTGTTTGCAAGTCAGGCCTCTGGTCAATGTTATCTCCTTCCGGGAACCAGCCCAAATCATTCCATTTCATTATCCGTTTTCTTTCCTCTTCTTTATAATACTCATATGCTATCTAAAATTATTTAGATGTTTTGTTTGCATGTTTACATGTTTATTATGTGCCTTTCTTTCTCTGGAATATAAACACCATAAGATCAGGGACCTTACCTATCTCACTTGGGCCACTATATTTTCAGCAATGGAACACTGTCAAGGCACTCAATTAAGCATTTAAGAATAAAGGAACAAGTGATTACATGTCAATTGCTAACGATAAGAGGATTAGTAAGGGGGCAAATCAGCAGTGCCCCACCTCTCAGCTGACTGATTTGTGCACGCACACACACTTGGGCAGAATTTCAAGCATTTTAGCCAAAGAGCAGATAGCAGCCAAAGCCAAAGAATAGGTAGCAATTGGCACAAGAGGCTCCTGCCATACCAGAAACCTGTAAATATGACTCCAGCAACATCAGCCTCTGCATCTTTAGGCATAAACCTGCTGATTAGACATGGCCAATTAGATGTCTGGGCTTCAGCGCAGCCATGAATGTAAGGCCAAATAGTCCATGTCCTTCCCTGAATTAAAAAAAAGAAGACAAAATCCAGCTCAAGAGAAACAAATTTTGGGGGAAAAGCACAGCTCACTTTGATTCAGCCCACATTTACTGGGCCAAGTCCTACAGCACGATGAACAAGATTCAGAGCATGTCTCCCTAGCACAGTATGACCAGAAATAAGAACAAAGCAGAATGAGGAAAGAGTAATGAAATGACACGAAGTTCAAAATTCTCCAGAAGCCCCGAAGGAGGGATTGAGAAGCCCCTGCTAAAATACAGCCAGGCATTCTGCACCTACAGAGGTGCAAGTGGAACCCACAGACAAATCCACGACAGAACAGCCCATGAGAATCTCACCAGCCTTCCCGGCTCTCACCACAAAGATGCCCCATAAGGTCTGACACCCTTTTATCCTTTTCCTGGCTTTGCAAACAGGGGCAAGCCCGGGGACAGGCTGACAAACTGCTCCCTCTGTTTGCAGAAAGCAGGACAAGATCTTGAACCACTCAGTTCACACCACAGCTTGGGCAGTTCTTGAGACTGCCTGGAAGCCGGTGAAGGCAGGCCTCTGAGCTCCAGGAGAAGGTAATCTAGTGTCTCCTTTCAGCAATGAGTCTGCTCCAGAAAAGGCTGTACCTAAGAGCCTTGTGGACCCTTTTCATAATAATAAAAACAAAGAAGAAGGGGAAGAAGGAAGAGGAGGAGGAGGAGGTAGAGGAGGAGGTGGAGGAGGAGGGGAAGGAGAAGAAGAAATAGAAATGACCTTGCAGCCTATCATGTTAGGAGTGCTGCTTTCACACACCTGGGGTGCACCTCCATGCAGTGGTTTGTGGAAATAGCCAGAGGTTCGGGTCCAGGTTTGTGGCTTCAGTCCCGTACCACACGGCACTTTTCCTAGCAACTCCCTCTCCCTTCTCTATACCTCAGTTCCCTCATCTTCAGTCTGAGGAACCTGATGACAACAGTCTCTTTCAAACTACAAGTTGTGGTCTATTAGTAGGTAATAAAATCAATACAGGGGATTGCAATCAACATTTTTTAAAAAGTGAAATAGAAGAGTTTAGAATATAAAATATCTGGGTACATTGCAGTTAATAGATAAGTATTACCACTGAAATTTTTATTTCATCTATAAACACGTATGCACTGGGATGCCTGGTTGGCTCAGCCGGTCAAGTGTCTGACTCTTGATCTCACCTCAGGTCTTGATCTCACGGTTATGAGGTCAAGCCCCACATTGGGCTCCATGCTGGGCATGGAGCCTACTAAAAAAACAAAAACAGAAACAATAAAACATGTGCTGAAATCAATAAAAATGTATTTCTCACTGTGGATTACTGTTTTGTTTTGTTTTTAAGTTCAAAACATGTTATGTAGAGTTTTGCAGGCTAGTAGCAGAGATAGACCAAGCAGTAAGTGAGTACTACTCCCTAATTGGCAATTGCCCATTGTTTGCTTGAGGACTGAGCCCTGCTCCAGGTGAACATGGGATTAGGTTTATTCAAAGAGAACAAATCCAAAGTCAAAGGGAATGCACCCAGAAGGCCTGCTCCATGACCCCTCCTCCTCAAATGACAAGACTTTCCTGACTTCTAACACCGTACACTAGCCTTGCTTGTTTTTTGAACTCTGTCTAAATGGAATCACGGTATGAACTCTAACTGTGGACAGAGTGACCTAGCAAAGGAGATGTTCAATTCTGCGTTTATTGTCCAGCATGACGTCAGCCAGAAAGCATTGCAAAAATAATAATATTATGATTATTGAACCAAGGCCTGTTATGTACCAAACTCTGTGCTAAGTGATGGGAAAATATTTTGAGTTCATTCCACAAGTTATATGTGATTCAAGGAGTAAGCATTATCCTCATTTTTCAGGAAAGGAAACTGAGGCAACAGAGAAGTTGTGATAGGACATCCCAAGGTCACAGAACCTGAGAACAGCCAAGGCAGGGTTGGAACCCTTATCAGTCCGCCTCCAGAGTCCTTTCCATTACACACTTCTTCCACAGGGCTGAGCTCCTCTGCAACAAAGTAGCTATGAAATAGCAGTTGGTTCCATGCCTGCCGAGCCAGTGGGCATTGTACAAGTACTGCAGTCCTCCCTGGCCTGGCTTTCACCCACACTTGGTGGAAGTGAGCTGGTTTACATTTCTCAGGAAGCAATCAAATGACCCTCGTGAAGCCAGAAGGTTCCAGAAAGCCTGAATTACACTGAGAGGTCTAATTTATGGGGACATTCTTACTGCACAAAATTTCTTCCAGAACATTTGGTCCTCGGGGAGTTCCCCAAATTGCCAACGATTAGACAGAAAATTCCATCTCCCTCTCCCTGTTTCCTTCATAGTATCCAGCGTTTTCCCCAGACCTTACCTATGAGAATATCTCCTTCTTGGGCTCCTTTGGCAACTCTTAACTATCCAGAGAAATTTGAGATTTCTTGTTTTTGTTTTTCTATTAAATATAACTACATTTCACGACTTCATTGATGAAGCCACATCTAACCAATGGCATTGGTCAATAACTTGTTCAGTGTACCCAAGAATAGAGGTTAAAGGAATCCATGTATCAATTTTCTTCATATTAGAGATTTTAGAGCTTTTAGATTCACCATCCAGATTACAACATACCTACTACACCAGAGTTCCAAGGAAATTAGTCAGGCCTTAAATTAAACTTTAACCTTGTTTCAAATTAAAAATACAATTTACCACATTAGTTTCATATGTTTCTATTTCCTGGCCTCAAAAACACTAACAGCTCCTTGACTACAGTAGTTGAAATCCTACTTAGCACTCAATAACTGACACAACTTCCCCAGCCCCCAGGCAAGACTAATTGAATGATCCTTTTGCTCCCACAATGCTTTGTAAAGTTTTACAGGCTTGTTCCTCCATCCCTTACCAGCCCCCCAAACCCTAAACTCCCCCCAGGGCAGTACTGTATTCATTTCTGTCCTGATATTTACCCCCAACTTGGGCAGGACAAACCTCCCTGCACACAGTAAGCCTTCAAAATTCATTGTTGCATTGAATTAATTTCTAAATTAGCTTTTTATTGAAGTATAATGTGCATATAAAAAGGTGCACAATCGTGTTTGCATGTTCACAAAGTGAAAGAGAATATACCCAGCACCCAAAAAGGCCTGCACCATGATCCTTCCTCCCCAAATGACATGACTTTCCTGACTCCTAACACTGTATGTCAGCTTTGCTTGGTTTTGAACTTTGTATAAATGGAATCACACGAACTCTCTTGGTTTTGGCTTATTGTATTAAACACCATGCTGTTTTGTGTAGCACTGGTTCCTTTATTCTCATTTGCTACATAGCATTCCACTCTGACTGTGCAGTTATTTATTTAACCATTCTACTGATGATGGACATTTGGGTTGTTTCTAATTGGGAGCTCTTATGAATAGAGTTGCTAGGAACATTCTTGGATATTTCTTTCTGTTAAGTATTTACCTAAGAGTACAATTGTTCAGCTTAGTGGATACTGCCAAACAGTTTTTATGGTGGTTGTGGAAATTGACAAACTGATTCAAAAATTTATATGAAAATATGAAAGGCCAAAAAATATCCAAGACAATCTTGAACAAAGCTGGAGGTCTCACACTACTACATATTATAAAACCACAGTAATTAAGACAGTGTAGTTTGGACACAAATAGACCAATGGATTGGAAGAGAGAATTCAGAAACAGATTCATAAATATAGGTTACTTGATGTATGAAATAGGTGACATTGCGATGCAGAGGGGAAAGAATGATGTTTTCAATAAATGGTGCCAGATCAATTGGACAAACACATGAAAAAAAATTTAACCACACATTAAAATCAACTCCAGATGGATTATAGATCTAAATGTTAAAAGCAACAATAAGGCTTTGTAAAAAAAGAAAGAAAGAAAGAAAGAAAGAAAGAAAGAAAGAAAGAAAGAAAAAAGAAAAGAAAGAAAGAAAAGAAGGAAGGAAGGAAAAAAGACACAATACAATATGATTTGGGGTAGACAAAAATTTCGTATACACAGGACATATAAAAAGCATTAATCATAAAGGAAAAATGTGATAAATCGGACTACTTATTTTTTTCTAGTCCTGTCTTTTTTTTTATTTTTAAATTAGACTACTCTAAAAATAAGAACTGTTCATCAGAAGACACCATTAAAGGGTTGAAAACACAGAGCACAAATTGAGAAAAGGTATTTGCAACAATATATCCAACAAAGGAGTTGCAAACAAAATGTATACAGAACTACCCATCAATTACAGAAAGCTAGACAATCCAACAGAAAAAAAATGTGCTCAAGAAGGAGGAAGAGGAAGAGGAGAAACTTGAATGGGCAGTTACATACACACACACTGTGTATATATATATATATATATATATCTCCAAAGGGCCAATAAACATATGAAAAGGTGCCTAAGAAATGCAAATTAAAACACCAAGGATGCTTCAGAGAATGGCTAAAATGGAAAAGTCAGGTAATAGTGTTGACAAGAATGTGGAGTAACTCAAGCTCTCACACACCGCTGCTGGTTGTAAATATCCATCTGGCCACTGAATCTTGTTTACCAGGATCTGTTCCAATTTTTCTCTCTCCCCAGCTCCCAGGGGAATGGACTGGAGTTGGGGGGGAGGGGTGGCTAGGCAGTCTCCACAATTAACACCAAGCACGTGCAGACCTCTATTCTTTTTCTTCTTTCCTAGCCACTCACTCAGGCATCAAGCACTCCCGGAGCCTTGTAGTAGCCCCCGCCCCTTATCCACAAGGAATGTGTTCCAAGATCCTCAGGAGATGCCTGAAACCCCAGATGGTACTGAACCCTACATAAGGTTTTCCTACACGTACACACCTATGAAAGTTGAATGTATAAATTAGGCACAGCAAGAGATTAACAATAATAAGATAGAACAATTGTAACAATATACTGTAATGAAAATCATGTGAGCGTGGTCTCTCTCTCCAACTATCTTACTGTGCTGTACTCACCCTTCTTGTGACGATACGAGGCAATAAGATACCCGCATGGTAAGACAAGTGAGGTGGATGACGCAGGCGTTGTGACGTCACGTCACCGGAGGCTACTATCCACCGACCGCTGATTCGTCAGAAGGAGGGCATCCGCTTCCTGACCCGGGATGAGGCGGGCAGTGAAACTGCGGGGAGCGAAACCGCGGGGAGCGAAACCGCAGGTAGAAGGGGAAGACTGTATTTTCTGCTTGAGAGAGATAAGGAATAAGATTGGGAATAAGATTCATTTCCGATCAGGCTGGGCTCACAAGCTCCTGGAGAAACGAACAGGCACACACTCTAAACATTTGATCCTTTATCTCATCTAAAGACCCTTTTTTAAATTTTTTTATTGTTATGTTAATCCCCATACATTACATCATTAGTTTTAGATGTAGTGTTCCATGATTCATTGTTTGTGCATAACACCCAGTGCTCCATGCAGAACGTGCCCTCCTCAAGACCCATCACCAGGCTAACCCATCCTCCCACCCCCCTCCCCTCTAGAACCCTCAGTTTGTTTTTCAGAGTCCATCGTAAAGACCCTAACTTTTTAACTATTCCTAAATATGTTCCCAAAATGAATTCCTAGAATTCGAAGTCATGCTCATTTTTATTTCTTTACAGGTTCTAGTTGCAAAGTTGCCTTCCTGAAAGGTTGGACCAATGTACACTTCCACCAGAGGTGTATACACATGCCCTGTTTTTCAACTTGGTTGATAAAAAATAGTAACTTGTTTTACTTATCTCTTTGATCTCCAGTGAAACTACATTTTTAAAATGCATTTCTTGATGATTTTTATTTCTTCTTTACTAATTGGCAGTTCACACATTTTGTCCACTTTGCCATTAGATTTTTCTTATAATTTTAAAAGAAGGCTCTGTGTAGCAAGGATATCAACTTTTCACTTGTTACATACATTGCAAATATTTTCCCCAATATTTTTCCCCTTTAATTTTATTTGTGATGGGTTTTTCCCTACATATGTGAATTTTAAGTGTTTATGTAGTAAAATCTGTCCATCTCTTGTAACTTCTGTATTTTTGCAGCATACTTAGGAAAGCTCTTTCCATTTCAACATTATCAAAATGGTTATATATTTTTTTTCTAATATGGTTTCATTTGTTATCTTTATATATTTAAATTGCTTGGAGTTTATTTTACATGAGGTGTGAGACAGCTCCAGTGGGGTGTGGGGGGTATGTGTGTGTGTGTGTAAACTTTTTTCTGAACGCTAGCCAATTGTTCCAGCACCATTTACTGAAGAATATGCACTTCCCCTACTCATTTGTACGTGTTTGGATGATGTAATTGAGTAATGAAATTTGGCATCAAAAGTATCTGCCTGGCCATCCAGAAGGACAGATTGACCTAGGGTGGCCAGGGTGGAGCTGTGGACCAGGAGGTTCAGTTGTGGAGAGAGGACTGATAACCATTGTCTTCCCTTTCTACTCCCCATATCCCTCACCTGGCTGCCCTTCTCCAGTCTGTAAGCTTCATACACCATCAAGGGAAGGAATAAAGCCTGGGTAGCTAATCTTAGAGAATCTGGAATCAGGATTACTGCATTTAAATCCTGACTTTACCACTCACATTAGTCTTGTGATCTCAAGAAAGTGTCCTGATATTTCTGGTCCTCGGTTTTCCCACCTGCGAAGTGGAGATAATAGGAACACTGATTGCCGAGCACATCAAGAAGGATGTAAGGAGCTAATTCATATGAGGCTTTTAGCCTACTGCCTGGCACAGACTAATCTCTACTTGTCCATAATGTTAACAGTTCATTTTAAAGGAAAATTGTGACCATCACTTTTCTCAATGGAACAAAACTTCAGTCCTACCTTTGGATGGGTTTGGAGGTCTGAGCATGAAACAGAGCAGTGAGAGGAACAAGTGGAAGGGGGCAAGATGGTAGAAAGGATTCCAAGTCCAATGGTTGAAGGCATTGGTCTAGAAAATGCTTTATTTGGGAGGCCTCTATTCTTTAAGATATACTTACGTAATAAAGCCTAAGAACTAAGGACTACCGTGAGTAAAATAAATTAGCATATTAATTAACGATGGGCTATATTCCCTCCCCCCACCCTATTTTTTAACACAACCCCTTATCTGTGTAAAGCTTCAGTCAGAAGCGGAGCCACAGGTATCTTTCTTCTCATATTTTTTGGAGAATAAGATAATAGCTACAGTTGATTGACTCCATCAGAGGTACAGTACTAAGCCCTTTAAAAATTTTCTCATATAACACGCCCTCTGTAATAACTCTGAGGTTATTACCATCTGCAGTATACAGACCAGGAAAGGGAGTTTCCTAAAAATGAGGAAGTAATTTGCATGCAGCCACCATTACTAAGGACAAAGATTCAATCCCGGGTTTCAGTGACTCCAACACCCAAGGCTTTAAAGCCAACAATGAACACATGATTGTTGAGAAGGAATTTTGGAGACTGGGAAGTCCAGCTTGACAGATGGGAGAAATTCCTTTCTGAAGGATTTAGTGCCTTCTATTTATGTATAAACTGGTCAAGTCTGGAATGACTTTGGAAGTCATTTAATTCCGTTTCCTCCTTGTACAGATGGAGAATCTAGAGCCCAGAACAAAGAGCTGTGCCCCAGCCAACTGTTCCCTGACCCTCCACTAGAGTCCTGGGTCTCTTCACCCTGTGCAGTGCTTGTAATCTCTACATGGCCTCAAGATCAAAGGCCCAGAAACATGCTTGGTGCTTCACAGTGTGCACAGTGAAAAAGACATGGTCCTGGCCCAAAGAAGTTGGCAAATCAGCAAGGGAGAGGATTTGGGCCCACAAACAGCAAACACAATGAATGAAAAGGTGAAAAGCACTTGAAGTCCCTCTGGCCAGAATCTGGGAAGACTTCCTGGAGGAGGTTGTAGGAGAACTGGGTCTGCAGCACAAATGACAGGAAGGATATTCCAGATGGAGAAGGCACACCTAGAATGGGCTACTAATAATGAAAGCTAACATTTATTAGGTTGAACCATGCAGATTCTACACTAAATGCCTTATATGTATTAATTCCTCTAAACCCCACATCAACACTATAAGGTAGGACAAAAATTATCCCCATTTCAGAGAAAGGGAAATTGAGACACAAAGGATAAGTGACTTGCCCAAGGACACACAGCTGGGAAATGACAGCTCCAGAATGAGAATGCCAGCTGCAGCGACTCCTGCATTCTCCACACCTGAGGGAAGACCCAGGGGTCAGCAATGGGGGCTAGGGTGGAGGATGAGGGAGTAGAAGATAGATTTTTTTTTCTAGGACAGGTCAAGTTCCAATTGACCCCAGGCTCTTCCCTGGCCATCTTGGGCCTCCGGAGGTAGGCAAGGAATACTCAGTGAGGGTCAAGACCCAGACCCACTGGCCTCTGGGCCTGCCATGAGACCTTCCAGAGGCCACCAGGACTGGATGGACTGAGCTAAAGGGTCTTGGATGAAGGGCCACAGAAGCTGTCTGGCTCACTCTGAAACCACAATGTCCAGGAACCCATCCTGACATCTTACACCAGCCCCAGGGGCTCTATAGCGCCAGGCCTTGGACCTTAGTCCTAAACTCTGGCAAATATTTTCCAAATGCCACCCATAGCTGTGGGGCAGTGGATTTGGAGGTGAGAGCACAAGGTGCCACAGCAGCCCAAGTCTGGCTCCAAGAGCCGTGGGGGTCTGGGGCCAGCTCTGACCTCTCTGGACTCTAGGGAGCACCTGGAGGGATCATCCTGACCTTGTGGGCTTAAGAATCTGCAAAACCCCATGGATGAGGGCCAGCACAATGCCTGGAGCCCACAGGTGCTTAATAAATGCTGAATTCCTGCACTTGATCTTGAAACTCCTCTTCTTTTTGGAGCAGGCTGAAACTAAATAGACCCGGCCCAGATCTTGGTTCCTTATCTTCCCTAAAAACAGATCCAAAGGCCCTTTGAGCATTGAGAATGTCACTCCTAAGCAGTGCTAGGAACAGGATATAAAAGGAATGACGTGGGGAGTGACGAAGTTCTCAGAACCGATATAAAGTCACTCATCAGGGACACCAGGCTGGCTCAGTCAGAAGAGCGTGCAGCTCTTGATCTCGGGGTCATGAGTTCAAGCCCCATGTTGGGTATAGAGATTACTTAAATAAATAAATAAACTTTAAAAAATTTTTTTAAAGAAATAAATTTACTCATCAGCTTCTTCCCGCTCTGGTGATAGCAGCCTTCTTTGGACTGTACCCATTACTTCAAGGTGGGGAGCTTCCTTCAGCTCTCCTCCACCCCAGACTTTTTCAAGTGCCATTGTTCATCCATTAACTGCTTGCTGAATGCCTACCCAAAATGCTGGGCACAAGATAACTCAAAGGCCAATGGGAAAACAGCCTAAATATCCATTGATAAATAACAGATAAACAAAATGTGTTATAGAAATACAGTGGAATATTACTCAGCCTTAGAAAGGAATGAAATTCTGACACCTGCTACATCATGAATGATCCTTGAAGACGTTATACTAAATACAATAAGCCCATCACAAGAGGACAAATATTGTATGATTCCACCCATGCAGGGTACACAGAGTAGCCAAATTCTTACAGAAAGGAGAGTAGAGGTTACCAGGGGCTAGGGGGATTGGGGAAAGGGAAGTTAGTGTTTAATGGGTGTAGAGTTTCCATTTGGAAAAATGAAAAAGTTCTGGAGATGGATGGCAGTGATGGTTACACAACAATGTAAATAAACTTAATAACTCTGAACTGTACAGTTAATACGGCTTAAAATGGCGAATTTTATGTTGTGTGTATTTTACCACAATTTTTAAAAAAATTTTATGTCTTTTAGTAGCTGATTGGATAAATAAACTGCAGTACATCCAGGCAGTGGAATATTATTCAAATGGTAAAAAGAAATGAAGCTATCAAGCCATGAAAAGACATGGAGGAACCTTCAATGGATGTTAGTAAGCATAAGAAGCCGATGGGGAAAGGCTACATACTGTAAAGCTCCAACTACCTGATATTCTGGGAAAGGCAAAACCCTGGAGACAGTAAAAGGATCAGTGGTTGCCAGAGGTCAGGGGAGAGGAGAGAGATGAATAGGCTGAGCACAGAGGATTTTCAGGGCAGTGAATATACTCAGTAGGATACTATAATGGTGGATACATGTCATTATACTTTTGTCCAAATCCATGGCATGTACACCACCGACGGTGAACGTAATGTAAACCATGGACTTTGGGTGATCATGTGTCAATGTAGGATCAATTGTTACAAATATGCCGCTCCAATGGGGGAATGTTGGTAATAGGGGAGGGAGGCTGTGCACGTGTAGGGGCAGGGGTATATGAGAAATATCTATACCCTCTTTCAATTTTACTGTGAGCCTAAAACTGCTCTAACAACACATTCTTTAAAAAGGGGGTGGGAGGGGATGCAAATGGGAACCTTCCTGCTCCCAGAGATCTCCGTCTGGTTGGGATAGACAGATAAGCCGGCAGTTACAAAGCCATGTGTTTAGAGATCTCGGTTACACAGGTGGCTACAGGTGTCTACTGGCCTTTCTCCAGCCCAGAGGGCAGAAGGTTTTCTGGAGGCTGGGAGTCCTGAGTGGGGAGGCCTGCAACCTGGGTGTGGCCATCTCGGGGCGTCCCTGACCGTCATTGGAGAACTCCCTTCCAATAAGACTGGTAGGCCTGTGGGTCCCAACCTTTCCCACCCTGGTAGCTATCAGCTCCTCAACTGGAATTCACTTCTGTTAAGTGAGCTTTGACCTTAACCAAAATGAATGTCATGGACTCTGGCATGCCCCACACTCCACAATGACCTACTATTGCTCCTGAATTTCTAACCCAGACAATGGCCCTGCTTCCTCTTTTCACCCAACCTCCTCCTACCTTCTTTCTAAAGCTCTCAAATCTATCTTGACCTTTTCTTACCCTCTTCCAGGGCCCCAGGCAGGGAGGGCTGCATGGGTGTCAGCAGGACCTGATTCTAATAAGCCATTTAACTCACCCAGGCCAGTCACAGGGCTGGAGTCAGAAGTGAGAGTGAGATGCCCTGAAGCTTTAGGGACAAGATATGCAAAACCCAGAGAAGATAGGATGGCTCTTCCAGAGCAAAGTTAAATTTGATTCAGGATTAAGATAATCTAAAGAAGGAATGTGCCCATTAGAAGTGGCTGGGGGCAAGAAGGAAAGGAGGGTCTGCCTGGGACTTAGAGAAAAAGCAGATTCATTCATTCAATTAACAAAGGGTAACTAAACCTTACCAAGTACCAAGAGCTGTTTTAGGTAGGAGGACAAAGAGTGAACCAAACAGACAGGAGTCCTGCTCTTGTGTAGCTTATATTCTAGGGAGGGAGTCAGGCAATTTAAAAAATAATAAATAAAACCCTAAGAAAAATAAATGATATGTCAGATGATGACAAGTGATGTGGAAAAAATAAAGTCAGCAAGAGGAATGGAGATTTCCAGTTCTGAGAAGTGGGGATTTAAAAAAATCTTTTTTTAAAGATTTTATTTATTTATTTGACAGAGAGAGAGAGAGAGAGCACAAGCAGGGGGAGCGGCAGGGAGAGGGAGAAGCAGACTCCCCACTGAGCAGAGAGCCTGACGTGGGGCTTGATCTCAGGAACCCAGGATCATGACCTGAGCAGAAGGCAGACGCTTAACCGACTGAGCCACCCAGGCACCCCAGGAATTGCAATATTTTAAAGGCCTGTTATGCCAAGAAGTTGGTACTTGAGCAAAGACCTGAAATGGAGAGAATCTACCATTTGGATGTCTGGGGAAGAGTGTCCTGGGGAAAGGAAACTGCAGATGCAAAAGACGCAAGGAGGTGGTGCTGGAAGGGAGTTCGCAGGTGGGGAGTAGGGTTCGGAGTCAGGAAGCAGGGAGCTAGGTTGTCTAGCCCCTTGCAGACCACGGCAGACTTGGTAAGACTCAGAGGTAGATCCCAGCACTATTCAGGGAGAGGTCCACACCACTGGATTTTGAGCCTTCCCCTCCCAAGGGCGCATTAGATACACCAGGCTATCTGGGGCTGACCCCTTTAAAGAGTAAAGGCCCAGGGGCGCCTGGGTGGCTCAGTCCTTAGGCGTCTGCCTTCGGCTCGGGTCATGGTCCCGAGGTCCTGGGATCAAGCCCTGCATCGGGCTCCCTGCTCCGCGGGAGGCCTGCTTCTCCCTCTCCCACTTCCTCTGCTTGTGTTCCCTCTCTTGCTGTGTCTCTCTCTGTCAAGTAAATAAATAAAATCTTTAAAAAAAAAAAAAAAAAAGAGTGAAGGCCCATAACTGACCTCCTGCTTGGTTTCCAGACTCACGAGGTAACCTTCTAGTCATACCCTGCCTGCCCACGGACAGGTCTTCAGAGGGAGAGAATGCTAGCAACTAGGACATTGTCCTTACTGTGATATTTCTACTTTTCACTGTAAATCAATCTGTAATACGGCATGCTATGGCATGGTATAAACCAGTATGACGTAAGTATCCGTAAGTATCCATACCCTGGAACTTGGATAATGTGATTCTAGCCCCAAGAGTTGAAGCAGCCCTAAATGGATGGATTAACCCAGTCTCTAAACCTGCCAGGACCCTGGACTATTCCCCAAGGCCACAGCATCCTCTCCACAATCAGGCCACTCAACAGCCAGCTGCACTTCCCTTGGTACTACTCTGATTTTACCACTCAACTTTTGATCCAACTACTGTGCCTCATCTGGCCTCAGTTTACTCAACTGTAAAATGGGCATGATACTTCTAACCTCCAAGCGTGGCTGTGGGGTTCAAAAGCCAGCAAGACTCATGACTTCCCATCCCACCCTTCCTTTCCTCACACGGACCCTTGTCCCTCCTTTGTGGGACCGCTCCCAGCAGCGCCTCCCCAGCCTCCCAGCTCTTGTCCTCATGCCCATCTGGCACACAGCAGACAGACTCTATTCTAAAAGGAAGCCTTGATCATGTCTCTCCCCTGAATAAAACCAAACTCCTTTAGTGTGCACCTCAGAGCCCTCACTCTCTAGCCCTGACTTGGAAACAGAATATTCATCCTTTCCCCAGTGGGATGTGCATCCTTGTCTTTGCACATTTCCCACTGGTTAGAATGCCCTTCCTCTTCTCTGCCTGGTGAACTGCCAGGCATCCTTCAAGTTCTAGTTCCAAGGCCACCTTCCCTTTAAAGCTTCTTTCTGCCTGGTCAGTTCTCACCTGTCTGCCCTGAGCTTTCTTCTCTCATAGCACTACTATCCTGTCTTTAATGACTTAGGTGTTTTCCCCCTACTCAAACATGAGCTCCTTGAGGACAAAGAAGGATC
The DNA here is from genome assembly GCF_964656455.1 of Halichoerus grypus. Taxonomy (NCBI): domain Eukaryota; kingdom Metazoa; phylum Chordata; class Mammalia; order Carnivora; family Phocidae; genus Halichoerus; species Halichoerus grypus. The sequence goes on along the minus strand of NC_135725.1, from coordinate 69,522,643 downwards.
ATCTTCTCATACACCATATTTCATCAAATTTAGTCCACCAACAAATTTTTATTTATTTATTTAAGATTTTATATATTTTTAAAGTTTTCTTTATTTAAGTAATCTCTACACCCAACATGGACCTTAAACTCACGACCCCGAGACTAAGAGTCACATGCTCTACCTACTGAGCCAGCCAGGTGCCCCCAACAAATTTTTAGTGTTACCATTATTTCATGTACCACTCAGAAAGAAAAAATGTTGCCAACTCCACCATGACACATTGCCTTCTTATCAGTGAGAACTCAGTGAAAGAGCTCTTTTGAACTTACTTAGAAATAGATTTTAATATCACCTATCACTCTTGTGCATATTATACATATTTATAAATAAAATCACTTGATTAAGGCATTAACACAATGTGACTAACACCTATCCAGTAGCAATTGTAAGAGCCATTGACTATAATGCCTATCCCAGTTTTAAAGATGTTAAAATACAAAAACGAAAACAAAAACAAAAAACAACTGTGTCCTAACCTCAAGAAAATACGAACTAGCCCTTTCTCATGGACTAGTGCCTGGCACAGAGTAGATGTTCAGTCAATGATGGTAGGCTTGCTATATTGGTTTATGACATGCTTCTGCCCAATCTAGAGTGACAGTGGTCATTTCTATATTGCCCTGGACCTCTCATGTGTGTTCAAGGCTTCCAGAGGACAGGTTGGCACCAAAACTATGCTACGGAAGGTCATTCAGGAAAGGGCTGGAGGCAGGGGAACAGTACTGGGGTTCTCGGAGGAGGTCCTAGTTTCCTGGTGAAAAAAAGGTCCAGGAATGAGATGGTCCTAGGCAGATAGCAGGTGAATGTGAAGTTCTTCAAATCCCTAGATGTTCAGCAGAGTCCAGCTGAACTATGGACTTCAGAGCACAAAACCTTAGCTCTTAGAAGCATGTTTTTAGTGTAAATTTTGGACCCCATGTCCAGAAACGGCAACAAATATCATGCTCTGTGCTCTGTCTCAGGCTGCCCCTCTCTCCCTTAGTGAAGTGTGAGCTGGAAATGGGACTGTTTTTTGGGTAGTGAAAGACAGGGAAACAGTTATAACCTAAGGAAAAGAATTATGCGTTCAGGCCAGAAACAACACACTGTGCCTCCGTGTGAACGTAATTTTGTTTGAATGAGTTGAACTAAATTCACTTTGGCCAATTTTGAATTTGCAACTCACACTTGGCTGTCCTGGAGCCTCACTCTGTGCACAGAGGAATTTGCCAAAACTCAAGGGGGTTCCACCAGCCCAGATACCTGCCTTCACAGGAGAGGCAGGAGAAGGAGGCTTAACTGTGTCCTGGGAAGAGCCCTGGATCTACAGACAGGGGCATCATGAGTCTGCTGGGGCTTCCTGTGTAAAATGGGCCTGGAAAACCTTCCCTCTGGGCAGGGGTGACAGTGCACCATCATACAGCAACCCTTAGGCCAGGGGGGCCCCCCACAGGACCTGAGTTAACCCTTCCATTGCTGAATCATAGGGAGGACCAGGGGATTCCAAGGGAGGGACCAGCGTGGTGAGGAGCACTCAGGACGGTTGCTATTTATTTACCAACTGCTATGATATTGATATAATATCATATGAATGGCACTGTATCTATGGACCTCAAGGATTAAATGTGATCGTGCGGATGAATGAACAAGTGCCCGAATGAGTGAATGGGCATCTGGGACTGTGCTCAGGAGTTAAGAATACTCTCATCCAGGAAATATTTACTGAACATCTACAGCGGGCCGATTTGGGGGCCAGGTGCTGAAGATGAAAAGCCGATTCAAAACGAATTCTTCTTCTGAGAGTCCCCCTTGGGAAGTGATGAGCGTGGGAAAGGGCATTCCCTAGTGCTGGGAACCTAGTTCAGAGCAAAGGCACAGAAGCAAAAACCAAAAGAAAGCAGAAGCGAGTGACCAAAAAAACACAAGCAAGGTAACAAACAAACAAAAAGCAGCTTACCTTGTCTCGGAAGCTACAAGCTGTCATTGTGGTCAACATAAAGCTTGAGGCTGGAAGTAGCAAGATGTGGAGCTCATGGAGACATAAGCGATGGCCAGTCTTGAAGGAGCCAAGCACTGCTCCGTGGGGGGAGTGCATTCTAACCAGTGGGAAATGTGCAAATATTTTCACATGAAAATAGTCCCTCCGGCAGCAGTGTGAGAAGGGTCCCAGGGACTCAGAGTGGAGGCACTGAGGCCACTTAGAGAGGAATTGCCATGATCCAGGCAATGATGATACAGCCCAATAAAAACTGGTAGAGTAAGTAAAAAATAGGAAGTATTTTGGTTGTGTTCTTTTTGTGAAGTAGAAGAGTGAGAGGGGGAAAGGGAGCCAAAACAGGATGGGCGAATCTAGGGCTGGAGAGAAAGTGACATATTAAAGACAGCCTTGGTGGGAAGGTTAGTAGGACAGGGAGACTCTTTAGGATGGGTAAGGGAGAGCGTAGTCAAGGGGAACTCCTAGGTTTCTGGGCTGAGTGACCAGAGATGACAGTGTTACCAAGATCAGGAATGAGGAATCTCTGGGACATCCAGATGGGTGAGTCGTCTTCACAGCCCCACTAGTCTTCCCAAGATTTGCTTTGGGCCACACATTCTGAGCCTTGGGCCAAGGTAATTCTATGGATTCCAATTTCTTTACCTTGATCTTTGTTTTAATGAGCTCAGCTTGTAGCTTAAAAAGTTGGTGAGGATTCTGCCCAACATGTCATTTTTCCCCCTTTGTTATTGAGGTGGAGCCTGCATACTGAAAAGTACATGAATCGAAAGCGTATTAAAGCATATTAAAGACCTTCATAATACACACAGGCCTGCATGTGTGCACACACACACACACACATAACATGAAAATGAAGCCAGACTCCTTTCTATGAACCCTCATTTCAGGAGGATGGACTTTGAGCAGCCGTGGAAGGAGGGGAATCAGAGGCCCGGGTCTGAGTCTGAACTCTATAACTGACCAACTGTGGATCACGGACAAGATCAGTTAACTTCTCTGAGCCTCAGATTCCTTCCATTTTTCAAATGTCCATGATCCTGAAGCCAAGAATTTAGAATCATAATAAATAGTGTGTTAGAGATCTTATTCTTCTATTTCCACCGTCTCTCATTTGGTCTCCACTCAAGTGAATAGGGCCTGATGCAAAACATATTTCTTTTCTTTTCATTTTTTACACTCCGAAATGTAAAACTGAGAGACAGCCAGGGAGAGGAACAAGAGATGCTGAATTCTTTCTACACATGATACAATCGAGTTAAATAATATGGGGTTTTAATTGTTCTACGTGAGAGCTGCGTCAATAGCTTGGTTAGCGTGTGTCCATTGGCCGTCTCTCTTCCTCTACAAGGGCATGAGCTGTAGACACCCTTGAGGGTAAACCAGCTAACCGCCCTGCATCACTCATTCTCTTTAACGAGGCTCCTCCATTCAGACCCCATTTTCTTGTACACAATTCATTTTATTAACCGGCTGCAGCTGCAATTAAGAGTGGGAGAATCCAGGCATGTGTTTGGGTTCGAGATGAGTCTTGTGTGATTTTTCACATACTTTGGGTTTGGCAAAAGCCAAGACACATTTTGTCAAGTTCTTTTCCCCCTTCGTTTTTAAACCCGTGTGCATTCAAGAGAAATGTGGTCCATCTGATTCTTATTCGTTTTCGCTTAACTCAACAAAAAGTTGTCTCGGAAGAGCTAGAAAATGTCCAAGCAGCAAATCCAGCCTCTTTCATGGAAGTCTTATTAGAATCTCTTTCTCTCAACCCCCCTGACCGTTTGACATTCTCCTAACAGGCCAAGCGTTTTCACTTCTCTGTGCCATTGCGCTTGCTCCCTAAACTGGAATGCCCTTCCCTTTTGCCCCCTTCTCTGCCTTTTGACGCTACTCCTCCAAGCCCAGGGCAAAACCTTTTTCTCCTCTGGGAAGCCTTTCTCCCTTGCCTAACTTGCAAATAATTGCATGGTCCTATGAGCTCCCGCTATATGGGTATTCATCCCGCTTTTTGTTACAGTCTGTTGTTAAGCCAGGTCAGCCAAGCCCTCACTGATGTCTGCTTCATTGTGAAGCCCTTGACCTTAATTAAAAGCCTTCGCAAGAGATGGCAGGCAGAAATTGGCATTTGTAGTTAAAGCTATTGCCAAAAGTCTTGCGTCTGACATGGTCCCTATGTGGGCTTCCAGGTGAGAAGTGGACTTGAGGCTTGGAGACCCAAAATCACAATAAGGCTTCTTCCTCTGTGATAATGAGAGCTATGGAACTCAGCTTGTTCCCTTTTTGCCTTGGCTACCAGGAAGCTGAGAAGCAGATCTGATGTTCAGTCATAGCCATTGCATTGCATGCTAGCTTCCTTCTTTTTTCACGAATTTGGTTTTCTGTTTCTGTATTAATGTTATAAAGGAAAAGAAAGAATATCATTCACTGTGGTTACTTCAAAGTCTTTGCAGAGTGGCAGAGAAAAGTAAAAAGTAAACATAAGAAGCTATTCATGATGGTTTCATCCATAGAACAGATCTGGTGTTGAGGAGCAACAGGAAAAGGTTTTGCTTTTAATCTTAGATCTTTTTCATAAACTATTTGACTTTTACCATGTACATGTTTTAGTTGATACAGACATAATTTTTTAAACTTAAAAATTAATTAAACTTGACTGTTAAAAACATAATCGTTTCAATTCTAACCGCCCCCCCAAGGAACACAGCCTTTGTCATTCATATTCTTCTCTCAATCTCCCTTCATATAGCAGGACAGTTTGTACATAACAGACATTACCAAACGTCTGTTAAGTGGATGAGGAACAAAGTTCACCCAAGTGAACTTAGAAGCCAAAGAGAGAGCCCCCAGGCTCTGGATCTCTAGACAGTCCTGAATACAAAGCCTGGCTCCAGCTGGCTGCATAGCCCTGAGGCCAGCCCTTACGCAGATCCATCTCAACCCCCGTTTCCCCATCTGTAAAATGAAGCTTTAACTACTACTGTTTCAGGGTTGTTTTGAGGATTGAGTCAAAGAGAAGATGCTTAATTAGGGCAAATTCCCTACTGATGAGTATTTTACTTTTTTTTTCTATTTATCAGTATTCATGGGCAGAAAATACATTCTATATTTTTTTTAATATTTTATTTATTTATTTGACAGAGAGAGACACAGCGAGAGAGGGAACACAAGCAGGGGGAGTGGGAGAGGGAGAAGCAGGCTTCCCGCTGAGCAGGGAGCCTGATGCGGGGCTTGATCCCAGGACCCTGGGATCATGACCTGAGCCGAAGGCAGACGCTTAACGACTGAGCCACCCAGGCACCCAAAATACATTCTATATTTTTAAACAGGCAACTGACCACCAAAAGTTTCATCTCTGGGGAGTACAAGAGGAGGTATGTGGACAGACCATCATTGGATGGACAAGGCATGCTCTTCAGAACCAGATAAATGGGAGAAAATGAAATTTTATTATTTTTTTAAAAGATTTTATTTATTTGACAGAGAGAGAGACACAGCGAGAGAGGGAACACAAGCAGGGGGAGTGGGAGAGGGAGAAGCAGGCCTCCCGCGGAGCAGGGAGCCCGATGCAGGGCTCGATCCCAGGACCCTGGGACCATGACCTGAGCCGAAGGCAGACGCTTAATGACTGAGCCACCCAGGCCCCCCAAAAATGAAATTTTAAAAGAGAGAGAATCCAAGCCCAAAAGCAGAAGGATGAAATGGCCTTGAACTGCTAGTCAGAGAAACCAGTTTAGATAGAAAAGATTCTGCTCAGTTGCTGAAAGTAACGTGAGTGATGGAAGAAAGAAGTAAGCTTCAGTTTTTAACATCTGAATTGCCCTAGAGTTAAGGCAGAATGGTTTTTATAAAAATGGAGTATAAGTACCACTCCCAGGACTCAAGAAGACTTTAAGTGGCACACGGAGAAACACTGAATATTTTAATTGTTGTGCATTTATTATATGTTATGTTATAAAACATTGGGCTAGGTACATCCAAATTGTGATACTACACCTATTATTATTAAATATGTTTTAAAGTTTTAAAAATGAGCGGGTTTAAAGAAAATATTAATCATACTATGGTAGAATAAATCTATGACAAAAAATTTAACATAGTTCTAGGATCACTGAAAGCATATAAAGTATAAGTTTAACATGTGGGTCTTGAGTAACCATCTGATTTAAGGGAAATCATGACACTGGGCCCCTCAATTTTTTTCCCCCAAATGACTTTTCCAGAGATCACCAATCCCACCCATTCACTCCACTTTGCCTCCCCCCGCCCCCGGATTTCACACCATTCCACCTACACTCTGCACAGTCCCGTCACCATGCTTTGTGCTGCCTGAACCCCACTCAGGAGATGTGGGGTGCCCTCCCTGCCCGGGACACCTCAAGCAGAATCAGTCCCTCTCTCTTCTGGGCTCCCGGGCAACCTGTTGCATCCTGCTTGCTATTATGACACTTCGCACCTTGTACTACAATTTCTTTCAGGGGTGTGTCTCCTAGGCAATGTCCTGTTCATCTCTGTGCCCTAAGTCCCTTGCCTGGGGCTTTAAATAACTTGAAAATTTAAATAATCTAAAAATACCATTGAGGCCATGCTAGTTCTCGAAATTTAAGGCCTAAATACTTAGTCTTAATCATTCATCAGGGATCATAGTTCACAAGGAGAACATGACTTTCGTCTACACTCCTTGGACACCCCAACCAGACCAGCTGCCCCTCTTACAAGCTCTCCTACACCGTGCATCCTCTTTCATCGTGGTTTCTACAGTTTGCTATTCCCTTTGTGATTATTTGATTAATGTATTTCTCCTGGCAGTAGACTATAAGCTCTGTAAGCTCGCTCTGGGGAAGGGTCACATCTGTCTTTGTTCACCATTGAAGTGCCCAGTGCCCAGCGCTGAGCCACATAGCTGGTGCTCCCTAAAAATCAGCTGTATGAAGGAATGAATGAATTTTTCTCCCCCCCCACACACATACACACACACAGTTGGTCTTCTAGCACTTACATTGTTGGAGAGATCATTGAGTGGGCAGATGGTTGACACAGAGACCAGTGTAAACTCTCCTGTTTGTTTTTCAGGCAGATTACAGCGGAAACATGATGCTTGCCAGCGAGAAGGGGGAGAAATTCAAAATGGTAAACGGAGCAGTCTCCTCACAGGGCTCCGTGAGGGCTCGACAAACAACACAGAGCCAAAATAAATTTTTTAAAAGTATACTCCAGCGAAAGAGTATTGACCGTGTGCTTTCAAGAATTTCCCCAGCCATCAAGAAGAAAAACTTTAAGGACTGGAACTTCAGGAGGACGAAGGCAACCAAGGAATCCAGTCCACACACCGACAGCTTCGCGGAGCTGGGCAAACACCCAGGACCGCAGAAAGAAAGGAGAAGGAAAAAATCGGGGTTATATGAAAATGAAGGCAAAGCCACTCTAAGAACTGCTTTGGTTTGGGCAGACACCAGATGTTTTAAAAGATCAAAGTTCCTTTTCAGCAGGGCTGCAGGGAGAGTGAAGACGAAATGTCTCAGTCCTGAGAACTCGCAGGTTCCTTGCTTTTTTTTTTTTTTCATTTCTGAACATTGCAAATAGGTAAGGCTGAGGCCATCCAAAGTCAAGAGCAGATCCAACCCTCCAGGTTAATCCTGATGCTTTTGAGCCACAGGGGACTTATACCTTCCGGCCTTCAGGTTATAGCGGAAGAGGCCAAGGCGTGGGCTGAGGAAATGACTGACCCAAGCTCATGAGTGTGGTAGCCGAGCCCAGACCAGAGGCCAGGCCCTCTCGGGGCTCGCGCCCCTGCGCACCCACCCTGCTCTGTGGCAACACAAGATGGAACATCGAGCCTCTGCCCTTCCTCAGCTGGTTTCCCAAACAAAGCTGACAGGCTGCAGGCTTTGCTTCCAGGTCAGCCGCTTTAGCACCAAGCTTTAGCTCATCTATGGTCTATGATCTCTGCATGGGTTTTCTATCCCTCAGGCATTCCTGAGGCATCTACAAATGGTGCCAATTTGGAAAACAAGCCGGGAGTCTCTTGGTACCACCTTTTCTTAAATATCTACTGGTTTCAGGCCACCTGAACTGATCCTGTCCCAGGGGGTCTTGAATACCAGACCAGAGGACTTTGGCTGGTCCTGGAGCTCTTTGAGGGCAGGAACCTCTTTTTATTTCTCCGGGGAGCCCCAATGCCAAGGCTACCGTCTGGCTTACGGTAAAACAGCAAAATGGGAGGTTGTCCGCAAAAAAAAAAAAAAAAAAGAAAGAAAGAAAGAAAGAAAGATGCGCAGAGCCTGAAATCGAAGCCAGAAAGAACTGTGGTAGAACCCTCCGCCAGAAGCTGGCAAAGGTACCTAGCCCTGTGGGCCTCAGTATCCTCCCCCGGAAAAGAACACAAATACCAACTATCCTCCGGAACGGCTACGAGGGCAGAATGAGATAGCACTGTGTGCAGAACACCAAATGTAGGGAACGCCCTCCAATCACAGCCCTCCATCCATGTGGAGGCAAGGAAAGGATGAAGTCAGTCAAATGTTACGTTGGTTCTTTTCTAGGAGACAAGGGAGAAATAAAGAAAAGGGAACAACAAATGTAATTGCCCAGCCTCTGAGTGGTCAGACTTTCCTTGGCTATTTATTGTCAGAGCTTCGAGCCCTGGGTGAGAGCTGGCCCAGCCTCATCCCCGACTTCTGCTTCATCTCCCAGTGAAGTCATAAAGATGGGCTTACTCTCTGTCTATTGACACAGAGAGCCTGTGAGTCACAAATTCAACAGGATGACTTTGCTGCAGAGTGATTGACTGGAAAATGTTCCCTCATCTGAACTTTTTAATTTTTTTTCAAGCAAATGGACATGCTTATTTTTGCAACATGGAGTGCAGGCCCTTTATTTATTTGACGTTGGTTCCTGTGACATTCCAGCCAGCCCAGGGCGGGCTCACACGTTCATGATTTGCCTTGTGAAGTGACATACATTTTCCTCCCTCCCTCTCCTTCTCCTTTCCTGCTGACTATTATATCTAAAGCAAATAGTCCCAGCACAATAGTTAGATTGCACTTGAATTTGGTGTTTACTTGACATTTACACACCGGCCATGCTGGACTGTTCAGTCATTCCAGCACAGGGGCTCGGCCAGCAGGCATTGTGCTGGACTTGGGCTCAACCCTGAGCAACAACAGGATCCTGAAACAGCGAGACGCCGTCTTGACTGTCGCTGATGCTGCCAGTCTTTACTCTTAGCCTGAATGAGCGCTTGCTATGGGGAGGAAGGATCAGAGGCTCTTCAGGCTTCCCAGGAAACGTCCCCCTTCCCCACACAGGGCCCACTGGCCTCGCTGATACCACTCTTCCTCCCTTTAAACCCGACTCCCGTGCTGCCACAGTATTCACTCTAATGAATCTCATCTAGTCGCCCGAGCTAAATCCCCCGGGACTGGGCGCAGATTACTAATTTGATTAGCTGAATCTCTAGTTCTTCCATTTGCCTCCTTGTGTAACGGAGTTAATAATACCTACATCTCATGGCATGATTGTGGGCATAACCTCTGCAAAGTACCTGGGGCGGGCTGAGGCTCTTAGAAGGTGCCCTGAAAATGCTATTTCCCATCCCTCGCCTGAGATGCATGCTTCTGGCTTCAGAAGGGAAGGGGCTCGGGGAAGGGCAGGTTCTGGGGTTCCTCTGTCCAAGCAGTCTGACGCAGGGAACTCTTGGACTTGGCCGGGAGTTGGGACAAGTGTTCTGTGGTCACAGATCTGCCGGTGTGTGGCATGGGCAAGTCACCTCCACTCCCCAGGCCTCTGCTTCCATATGTGCACAGTGGAAGCCTCTGACGACATTCTAACACTGTACAATTTCCACACCTTTGGAATCTGAAGGAAGCAACTAACTGCCAGAAGAGGCTGACTAGCCCCAAAGCTGATATACGTCAATACCAGTGTTTAAAAGGAGTAGCAGAGGAATGAGATCATAACACTCAGTGCTGTAAGCATGTTAGGAAAGCAGTACTTTGATACTTTGCAGATGGGAATATAAACTGCTGATGGGAATGGGCATTTTTTTTTTAAAGATTTTATTTATTTATTTGACAGAGAGAGAGAGAGAGAACACACAAGCATGGGGAGCAGTAGAGGGAGAGGGGGAAACAGGCTCCCCACTGAGCAGGGAGCCCGACATGGGCCTCATTCCCAGGACGCTGGGACCATGACCTGAGCCAAAGGCAGACACTCAACCGTCTGAGCCACCCAGGCGCCCCTGGAATGGGCATTTTTTGAGGAACAACTTGATAATATCTGATGATGTAAACCTAATGAAACAATTTCCACAAATTGAGCCTAAGGAAATAAGCAAGTATGTCTAAGGGTGCACATAAGAATTTTGTAATAGTGAAAAAGTGGAAACAATCTAAATGCCCATCAAAAGGGATTGATTAATACCAGTATTAGGAAAACTATGATGTGTTTAAAAGTATAAGGTATATTTATATTAACATGAATAGATATCTATGGTATATTGCTAAGTGAAGATCAAAGCAAATTTACAAAGCTGTGTGCAAATGATAACACATGTTTGAAAAATAAATTTTAGTATTTTTATATAGGCATAAAAATTCTGCAAATGGGGCGCCTGGGTGGCTCAGTCGTTAAGCGTCTGCCTTCGGCTCAGGTCATGATCCCGGGGTCCTGGGATCGAGCCCCACATCGGGCTCCCTGCTCAGCGGGAAGCCTGCTTCTCCCTCTCCCACTCCCCCTGCTTGTATTCCCTCTCTCACTGTCTCTCTCTCTCTGTTGAAAAATAAATAAAATCTTTAAAAAAAAAAAAAAAAAAAAATTCTGAAAATGTATACACCAAACTGTTAATCACAGTCATATCTGGATTGGTAGGATGTGGATTTTTTTTTTTTTTACTTGAAACACATATTTATTGATTTTTTAAAATAGCATTAATTTTTGAAATCAGAAAAAAAAAATCTAACTTTAAAAAGTAAAATAATAAGAGACACCTGGCTGGCTCAGTCAGTGGAGCATGCAACTCCTGATCTTGGGGTCGTGAGTTCTGGCCCCACATAAGGCCTGGCGCTTACTTAAAAAAAAAAAAAAAGTAAAATAGGGCGCCTGGGTGGCTCAGTCATTAAGTGTCTGCCTTCCGCTCAGGTCATGATCCCAGGGTCCTGAGATCAAGCCGCACATTGGGCTCCTTGCTCAGCGGGAAGCCTGCTTCTCCCTCTCCCACGCCCCTTGCTTGTATTCCCTGTCTCGCTGTGTCTCTCTCTGTCAAATAAATAAATAAATAAATAAATTTTTTTTAAAAAAGGTAAAATAGTAAAAGGAGCAAGGGATTTTTGGTTAAGTATGGTGTGCTAAACACGTTTTCTGATGCTCCCTCTGAAACCCCATTTAAGATACGCTAAAAGAATTGAAAAGGCAAAACCAACGAGGACAGAGGGTCGGAATTGGGAAGCAAATGGACAAGTGACCACAAATTTAGATCACAGAAAGTGGAAAATAAAGCAGACTGATTCCAAGATACAGGTCCCTTGGAAGGCTCAGGAAGTGGAGACACCAAGTTACTCAGAAAGTAAAGTGCATATGGGAATGAAAACAGAATTATTCCTTCCGGGGGAAAAAAAGAGGAATTATTTCTTGAAAGCCTATATAAGCAGCAGTTGGAAAATCCATCCACCCACCCACCTACCCATCCATCCTTCCATCTATCCAAGCAGTTAGGCCCTAAGATTCCTCCCTAACCCCATGCAGCTGGGTAACTGCTTCTCCCCCAACTTGGGCAGGAGATTAGAGGTTTACTCTCTGTAGAACTTGATGTAAGAACTCTGGATTCAGGGAAGCCCCACACAGCTGAGGGCAGGAACAAACAAGGATGACTAAGGGGCAGCCTACATAGAGTCCTGATACCACAGGCCTCCTTCCCTGTGTGGGCTCTAAGAACACCTGACTGTCTCACTTACTTAGCTGCATAACCCTGGGCTAGTCACTTAACCACTCTACACTGCACTGTCTAAAACTGCAAAACGGGGTTCACTTATTAAACAAATGTGTATGGAGCACCTATGATTCATTTTATAACTGTACTATGTTCTGAAATTAGAGTAAGTCAGGCTGGGTCCTCGGCCCGGGAAAGCCTACATACTAGAGCACCAGGGGCATCGTCAGCCTCACAGTGGTGATGTGAGGGGGACATGACTTACTGTATAACAGGGCCTCGGCACACTACCAGCTACGGTGTCGCACAGTCGTGATGTTAGTTATTAATTTGAGAGTTGTTACTCCCTCTGAATCCTGAAGCAAGAACACAGAAGATCCTTCTAGTACTCTTCCAGGAAAGACAAGGTTAGAATTTTGCCAACATTATCAGCCAGGACATAATTCTTCAATTATGAACTTGACCTTGAAACTCTCCTCTGCCCACTATAGCTCTTGCCTGGCTCATGAAGGGTCAGCCGTCACTTGTCTTTCTAGATTTTACGCAAAGAAGCCCTTTGCAAGTGATGACGTGAACCCGTGCTGATACACGGCTCAACTTAACGACAGCATCTTTGTGAGGTTTCAGCTGAGGATGCTCCTTAGTTGTTGCATCTGCAGTGATGCTGGGTGATTTGGGGGGAAATAAGATACTGTGGGAAAAAAACATTTTAGTCTTCTTTTTTAAGGAATCTCTACGCCCAAGGTGGGGCTCGAACTCGGGACCCCGAGGTCAAGAGTCACGTGCACCACTGACTGAGCCAGCCAGGAGCCCCAGCGTTTTAGTTTTCAAATCAAGATAATGCATCAGCTCCCCATGTTGGGTATTGCAGAACCCATTTCAAGTTTATCAAACTGGGAGAACTGTGTCAGGTTTCATGGCCAGAGGGGAGAAACAAACATTCATGGTAGCTTTCATAACCAAATCCTCAGCTTTGTGAGGCAGGTATATTCACAGCCCCATGACACAGACCAGGAAAGTAGAGTGTAGCTGGGTGATATCACTCGCCCAAGGTCATGCAGCTAGTAGGAGGCGGTAAGAGGCCTGGAATCCAAATTCTTGGGTGGCAGCCCCAACCATCTCCCCCAGAATAGCTGCACTCACTACTTTGAATTCAAGCCCTTCCTTCCTCTCCCATAACCCCATGAATTCTGCCAAGCCGCCCCGCTTCACGTTATAGCAAGAAGGCACAGAGAATTCAACTCAGATATTGACCCTGTACTCTGCATCCAGATAGACCAAAGATAGTGGCCAGTCCTTTAAGAAGCCCGAATGAGTTGCTATTTGAATGGAAAACTGAGTTTGCTGAATGAAACAGAGAACATTGAAATTCAACAGTTCACTGTTTCCCATAAACACTTGGCTCTGAGAACTTTGTTGGGTAAATGTAGCAACCAGAAAAATTCATCAGTTAACTGACAACATAGATTGAATGCAGTCTGAATAGATTACCTTCTTGAATCTCTATTAAAATGCTGGGAATTCCTCTCAGGTTAGGTAACTATGCTAGGGTTTCCTCTTTCAAAAAGCTTCTGGTCATCCCTTGATATAAGAGCATGTGTCTAGATTTGAGCTATCGACTTTGAAAAATGCATCAAACACAATGAGATATTTAGTGCTGCCAGAAATTAATTTTGGCCCTTTTTTTTTTTTTAACATTGGCACTGGCCATTCTCCTAGCACTATCCCCACCAGCCAGCCAGTACATTAAAATTGATTAACAAACACAATGTTTGTGAAAAAGAGTCAACCGCAGGGTAATCAAATGCATTGTTATTATTATTTTTTTTTTTTAAATCATTTCCTTGGCTCAAAGTACATAATGTCAAATTGGCAAAAATAACCTATCCTCTTGTCTGGCCCACAAACTGAGAAGAAAATTAAACACAGAATTGTTTCTTGTTTGCATTTCTCAGGGTGTGAAGCAGTCATTATTGAACCCTCAAAATCCCTACACTTTCCATAATGCAAAATTTTTACCTCCATTCTGATTTAAGCCAGGGAACCATGTTTTCTGCAGAGAAACAACATTGTCCTACACTAAGAATCTGAGGTACTGAGCCTTTTAATTTAAGAAAATAGAACAATAGAATATTGAGAATATGTCTTAGTTCTCTCAATGCTAATTCTCTCCAGGAAAGAGTTTAACAAGCCAGGGTGAACCAAGTCAAGGAGAAAATTCCAGCAATAGGTTTTTTCTGCTGATTTGCCTTGTTTGCTAGTTCTTTTACTTTTAGATGCTATTTTTATTTTCAAATGCATATAGTATCAGAAGATTCTTCTGGTGGCCTTAAAAACAATCATGCTAGATGAAGAATGTAAACATTAGACCCTAATTTTTTTGTTAAGAAAAATATTACCACCATGTATCTTACTCTTAAAAGATATTTCTCTGTACTAAACAGAAATAACCTAAAGAGAGGAGGGTTTGTTTGTATCTTCTTAACGTCTCAGAACAAGATGAGGACACTGAAAACCTGAATTTAGCCAACTGCCGCCAGTTCAAACAGCTTTAAGATAATCCCATTAGGTTCAGAATTTCTTTTTGAATAGCTTAAAGACAGTAGAGCTTAAAATTTGGGGGCTAAAAATGTAACTTAAGTGATCAAACCTAAAGGTTCATGAGAAAGATTTTAAATTTCTGAGAATTGATTTTTAAATAAATGTCTGTGACTCATTTTCTGCTCTAAAAACTTCAATACCCAATGTTTGGGTTTTGAAAGGCAATGGATTTGGCTACAGAAAAGAGTTGACTCTTTCTCCATTTGGTTTTGGTTTGGCTTTTGGTTATTTTTGTTTGTGTTTTCTAGTTTGTTTTATTACAATGCCTTGGCCAGGACTGTTCTCTCCCTGTTTGTCTGTTTTGTGAGGGCAGAGTTATGAAGGACTTTATTTTCTGTCTCCTTCATAGCGCTTTTCAAAGGAAGAAAAGAAGGGGGTGGAGGGAAGAGAGGGATTGGAAAACAGAAAACCAAGCCAGTGAACTCTGAACCAGAAAGAAACGTTACTGACAAGATAGGAGAGAGCAGGGTTTCCAGATGAATCACTTTACCAAGGCAGCTTTGCTCCTTTCATTCTAAAATGCATACTCACTGGGCATTTGTCCTAAAGATGCCACAGTGGAATAGGAGCCCCACGAACAAGTCACCAGATCACGGAGTCCCCTGGGTAAATGGCGTAGCAGAGTCACCACCCAGCTTTATTGGAGCTCAGAGGGAAGAGGACTAACCTAGATGGGGATGGACAGACCACGGGACAATTAAAAGGGGCTCTGCAGTTTGAGGATGATGAGGGCCGCCGAGGGAAAAAGAGCCAATGGAGAAAAACACACTGTGTATTCAGACTTGAGAGAACATCCAGTTAAAGTTTAGGGAGGGTAGGGTCAGTCTCTAGAGATGAGTTTGCAAAGTTTGTTGAGGGCCCTAGTACAAGGAGTGTGGTCCCTGAGACTAAGAAGGGATTTGTGATAAAAATGGATTCCATCTAGCAGGGAAATTCCAGGGGGGCTATGGGGGAGGCGGTGGAGAAAAGTGAGGAGAAGGACAACAGTTGGGGGAAGCCACCGTAATAATTAAAAGCCATAAATGAGGAGGGCTTGAACCAAGGCGGCCCAATGTTGTCAAAGGTAGCGGAGTCATTTAGGAATGGAAGTGGCTGAGCTCTGGGGAAGCCTAAATGCCCAGGCCAAAGAAAATGAGGAGAATCTAGGTTTCTAGTTTGGGAAGCTGGGGAAGGGTGATCAAACAACGGAGGAAAAATCAGGATAAGACTCTGGGTGGATGGAAGCTCTTGACAAAAAAGGGGATTCATAAGCCTCCAAGGGAGAGCTGAAAAGAAAGACCACCTTCCTGCTAAAGTCCATTATTCATTCATTCAACAAACACAGAACTTTACTGTGTACCAGGCAGGCACTGTACCAGGACGTGGGGATATGGCAGTGAACAAAACAATAGCTCCTGCCCTTATGAAGCCTATGGTGCCCTGGAGAATACTGGTGACGGTAATACTTATCATTCACTGAGCACCGGGGCCTACGTTAAATACTTTACTTGGATAATTCCACTTATAATCCTCATCACTTTAAGAAGTAGGTACCGTAACTATCCCCATTTTATAGAAGAAGAAACAGGAGAGGTCAAATAACCTGAACAGCTAAAAGCAGCAGAGCCAGAACACAAACCCAGGCAATTCCGTGCTAAAGCCCACTTTCTTAACATCTCACATGTGACCGAGGTGAAAAAGAGGCTGGAGTTTCCAAGGAAAGAAAGTGGAGGCTGAGAAAAGCCTTGCCACCTTCTGAAATATCAAAAAACAAACAAACAAAACCCCCAGCTATTCCTGAGTCCTGGGGCAGTTCTGCAGATGCCCCAGGCCAGGGTGCAGCCAGGCTCCCTGGGGAGCTCTATTTGCCCAGATCTGGTGCTCAGTCCCGGGTGCAGAGTCCTTCATTTGAAGCACATTGAGCCTCTTCAATCTATCACACCCCTCCAAGTCTCCATGCCAATCCCCTAACACTGACAGCTTCCATCACATCTTCTGCCAACTAATGCAGTTTGTGCTTGGAAAAAAAAAAATCTATTTTATAACTCCAAGGACATTAATAATTAACATCCATACCACAAAACTTGTAATATCAGTTTGCTGAAATAAAGTCACCAGTAAGTATGTAATTCTTCTTTAAAGGGTGTCTTCTATTATTATTATTTTAGAGTGCAATTTAGTCATCAAAGGTTTACTCAGCCTCATGTTTATAAATTATACAGGGCAGGGATTTAACTCTTCTGGACCTACCTGTTCTGAAAAGAGGGAGGGTCATAACCCTGTTGTCACACCAGGCACCTGCCTTGAAAGGAGATGATTTGTGAACTTGGAGTTCCTTACCACTTTTAGAAATCCAGGGCAAATATAGAGATCTCACTTTATGATGCAATCAGAGTAATAACTAGATCGTTGCCTGCCACAAAGCGACACTGGCTTTACTCCTCCTGAAGGCTGTTTGGAAACTACAAGTTCATCTTTTTAATTGAATTTCAGAATCTTGTCTTGATTTTATGACATAAGAATAGTGTCTTTCCAATTCATCTGTGTAATATTGTTTTTTCATTGTGGTGGTTACTTTTGTTGAAGGGGAAGGGTTACTGCTTTAGATAAAGAAGAGTAAAGCAGAAAAAAAAACCTCATGCACTCACTACTTAAGTTAGAAACTCCAAGTCCTGATTTAAGTGTTTACATGCCTAGGGAAATGGCTACCAATCAAGGGCTCATCCAAATCCACTGGGGTTTAGGAACTTAGGCCTTGATGGAAAAGTGGATAACATTTTCAGGCAATCCTTGAGTTCTAGCATACCAAGAAATTTTTGCCATCACAATGAAAGGAGTGGGGGGAGGGGTAGCAGGTGTTTTCCTTTCTTGCTTTCTCCCTTTGAAAATGGCAATGTTTTCAGAGTTAAAGTAACTGGCCTGCTCCTATGGAGTGAGGTTGAACCCTCCAGGTCGGGCTTTCCCTGCCAAAGCACACCCCCCCCCCCCCACCGCTGGAGGCCTTGGCCGAAGGATGGAAGTCATCTTCAAATTCGTCCAACTCTCTAGACCCAGAGGGATTCCTGTCGTTGGCAGAGAGGGCCGAGTGGATTCATTCGGGATGAGGTGCATTCCAAGAATGCTTCTGTGGTCGGCAAGAAGTGAAAAACTCAGGGCTAACAAATACTCTGAGGAAACCTAATAGGTACCAGAATCGCAGAACTCAAACAGGTGACAACGACTTAAAGTATGAAGCAACTAGAGAGCTCAATGACAGTGAGCGGACACTCCGCCCAGTGTTGGGGCTTAGACCCTTTTCCTCCTCCCCTTGTCTTTCCTGGGATCGACAGCGTTTACTGGTGAGGAGGCTCCCTGGAGGAGCCTCCGTGGAGGCGGGTGGAGCTCGGCTCTGTGCGCCTCAATCCAAACCAAACACCTCGCAAGCCTACGTTTAGCAGGCGATACCGAACACCACACTCACGTTTGGGAAAGAAAAAAAAAAAAAAGTCACTGTTTGTAGAGATGAGGGCGAAAACATTTCCCGGCTGGAAAATTACTGATCACAAACTTAGGGGAGTGTGGGGGTGGGGAGGCAAAGTTATAAGACTGAAATAACGATCGCCGTTTCCTCTTCTCTTCCCGGTGGGCAGGAACGACTGCCGCCGAGCTCGTTGTGCCTTTTTCGGGAACCGGGGTCCCACCGCACCGCTCCACTTCCTGGTACGTGGCCACTTTCCAGCTAAGTGCCTCTCGGTGGGCTTGACCGCCCGGAACCTGAGCCAAGGGAGCTAGCTCCCCGTCTGACCTTTACCTCCACATTTCACCTCTTTATGACTCAGTTTGCCCATCCATAAAGTGGAAAGGAGGGTGCGTGGCTTGTAAACTGCCTGAGATTCCCCAGTTGAAAGGTGTCTGCGCCTCACAGCCCCTCTGCCCTCCTCCACCCCACAAAGTCAGTCTTGAGCCCTCTCACTCCCTTCCTGGCTCCCCGAAATATCAAAACCATAACTCCGCTACCCGCCCCAACATCTTTCCGCCCTTTCAGGCCTTCTCGGGCTCCCAGTCCCGCCACAGAGCCTGGCACCCACCTCTCCCTGCCTCTCACCCCCACCCCACCCGGCCGGAGAACCCACGAAGAACCCCGCGAGGCCAGGCCAAGCGCCCGCACTGGCGCGCCGAGACCACAAAACTCCGTGCGCCGGAGAGGGACGGAAGGCTGGATGAGTCACGCGGATAATCGCGCTTTTCTCTAGCGCGCAAACGGCGCGGACGGGAGCGGGGGTGGGGGAGCGAAACCGACCCCTCAGCCCCTACCAGACTCCTCCGCCACGGGCTTCGAACCCACGGAGCTGACCACCGCGACGCAGCCTGCCCCGGTCGCACGGCGACCGGACTTGCGCCCAATACCCCGCGCCCCGGCCGCCCGCCGCCGCCGACGCCGCCGCCGCCGCCGGCGTCAGCGCGGCTCCTGCCCGCCAGCTGCTGGGCTGGCGTCACGGCTCGGCCGGGCCCCGCCCGCGCCCCTCCCTCCCCCCGCCCCCACGTGCGCCGAGTTTGTTTATTTAGCTGCCATGGCAACGCGCGGGGGGGCCGCAGGAGGGAGGGGAGAAGAAAGGGAGGGGCGGGGCCTGGCGGCGGGCAGCGGCGTACAGCGGGTAGGAGGCGGGGGTAGGGCGGGAGCCGAGAAGTTAAGTAAGGAGCGCGCGGCGGCCGCCGGCAGTTCCCCGGCCCGAGAGAGCGAGCGCGGCTGCGGGCGCGCGGGGAGCAGAGGCGGTGGCGGGCGGCGGCGGCGGCGGCGGCACCGGGAGCCGCCAAGTGCCCCTCCCCGCCCCTCAGGCCCCCCACCCACCCACCCGCCCGCGGCCAGCGCCCATGGCCGCGCGCGCCCCGCGCAGCCCCCCGGACTCCGCGCCCCGCGCCGCCGCCCAGTCCGCAGATCCGCGCCGCCGCGGCCAGTCTCACCTGGCGGCGCCGCCCGCCCGCCAACCCGGCCACAGCCCCAGCGCCCACGGCGACAGCCGCGGCGACCGCGACAGTGGTGGAGGACGCTGCTGAGTCGAAGAGAGCGCAGCTCGGCCACCGGACCTACTTACTCGCCTTGCTGATTGTCTGTTTTTACGAGTTTACAACTTTTCTAAGAACTTTTGTATACAAAGGAACTTTTTAAAAAGGCATCTCGCGTTTATATTTAATCCAAAGAAGGATCTCGGGCAATTTGGGGTTTTTGGTTTTGGCTTCGTTTTTAAGTTTTTTTTTTTTTTCCTCTTCGTTGACTTTGGGGTTTGGGTACCCCCACTGCTTCGGACTCCCGAGGACCTTCCGGGCCCCCACATTAATGAGGTAGGTGCGGCGCGGGGCGCAGGGAGGGGTGAAGGCCGGAGGCCGGTGGGACGCGCCTGAGCGGCGGTCGAGAGTGGCCCCCTGACTCCTGCCTCTGTGCCCCGCCCGGCCCGCAGGCAGCCACCTGGCGAGTCTGACATGGCTGTCAGCGACGCACTGCTCCCGTCCTTCTCCACGTTCGCGTCCGGCCCGGCGGGAAGGGAGAAGACACTGCGTCCAGCAGGTGCCCCGAATAACGTGAGTATTGCCGCGAAAGGTCGAGAACGTTCAGTGGGCTTCTGTGGGTGGGGTGAGGACGGACGGAGCCCAGGGGTCACCCAAAACCTTATCCGGCGAGGGGAAGGAGTGGCCACCGCACTGGCCCCGCAGTCTTCCTAGGATGGCTTCCGCGCCCTTGGCTTAGTTGTACATGCGTGTGGTCCGGACACTGCGGAGCCGCCGGGGGCGCACACTCGGTCGGCACACGTCTCCTAGCTCGCAGGCGGCAGGGCTGGCGCGGGGGCCACCGGGCGGGAGGTGGATGTATCCCTGCGCACGGGCTGGGCCCGAGTGAGCTTGGCGCGTAGGCGTACCCGTGGCGAGGGCGCATAGGGAGATCCTCGGTGTCCCGATTCCAGGGGTGGCTGGAGCGTCCCCGGGATCTGGCTGGGGAAGGACCCGGGCTGCCGAGCCGCGGCCCTTGCTCACACGCCATCGGGCAGACAGAACATAACATCCTCCAAACCGACGCACCGCCTCTCCTCGGGCCCGGGGGTGGGCCGAGATTGCAACGCTGGCACCCGGAGTCCCCCGGCGCTTTATGTCTGCCCAGTCCCGGTGCCTGGGCGGTATAGGCGCGGCCGGCCCGCCAGTACGTAGTGTGGCAGCAGGGGACCAGCACCGACGGTCTCTCTCCCATCCTGTTCCCGCAGCGCTGGCGGGAGGAGCTCTCCCACATGAAGCGACTTCCCCCGGTGCTTCCCGGCCGCCCCTATGATCTGGCGGCCGCGACCGTGGCCACCGACCTGGAAAGTGGCGGAGTCGGCGCGGCTTGTGGCGGCAACAACCCTGCTCTCCTACCCCGGAGGGAGACGGAGGAGTTCAACGATCTCCTGGACCTGGACTTTATCCTTTCCAATTCGCTGTCCCATCCGGAGTCAGTGGCCGCCACCGTGTCCTCGTCGGCATCAGCCTCATCCTCGTCCTCCCCATCGAGCAGCGGTCCTGCCAGCGCGCCCTCCACCTGCAGCTTCAGCTATCCGATCCGGCCCGGAGGGGACCCGGGCGTGGCGCCGGGCAGCACTGGCGGCGGCGGCCTCCTCTATGGCCGGGAGTCCGTGCCCCCTCCCACAGCTCCCTTCAACCTGGCGGACATCAACGACGTGAGCCCCTCGGGCGGCTTCGTGGCTGAGCTCCTTCGGCCCGAATTGGACCCAGTGTACATTCCGCCGCAGCAGCCGCAGCCGCCAGGTGGCGGGCTGATGGGCAAGTTTGTGTTGAAGGCGTCGCTGAGTGCCCCTGGCAGCGAGTACGGCAGCCCGTCGGTCATCAGTGTTAGCAAAGGCAGCCCGGATGGCAGCCACCCGGTCGTGGTGGCGCCCTACAGCGGCGGGCCACCGCGCATGTGCCCCAAGATCAAGCAGGAGGCGGTCTCGTCGTGCACCGTCGGTCGGCCCCTAGAGGCCCACTTGGGCACTGGACCTCCTCTCAGCAATGGCCACCGGCCACCAGCGCACGACTTCCCCCTGGGGCGGCAGCTCCCCAGCAGGACTACCCCGACCCTGGGTGCCGAGGAACTGCTGAGCAGCAGGGACTGTCACCCTGCCCTACCGCTACCCCCGGGCTTTCATCCCCACCCGGGGCCCAACTACCCACCCTTTTTGCCGGACCAGATGCAGCCTCAGGTCCCACCGCTCCATTACCAAGGTCAGTCCTGGGGATTCATAGCTCGGGCTGGGGAGCCCTGCGTGTGCCGGCTCTCCGGGGCGCAGGGGCCGATGCTGACCCCACCTTCTTCACCCCTAGAGCTCATGCCTCCTGGTTCCTGCATGCCAGAGGAGCCGAAACCAAAGAGGGGGAGAAGGTCGTGGCCCCGGAAAAGGACAGCCACTCACACTTGTGATTATGCGGGCTGCGGCAAAACCTACACGAAGAGTTCTCATCTCAAGGCGCACCTGCGAACCCACACAGGTAGGAGAACAGAAGCTGCAAAAGGGGCGGGGAGGTTGGCGTGCAGCCCATTGGCTAACTGTGGACACTTCTCAGGGCCTCCCTTGGGATGTGGGGCACAGTCTATCTCCTCCATCTCTTGGATCACAGGAGAGAACAGCAAACCAAACTGGCGCCTCCTTTTTTGCCCAAGAGCCTTTTGCTTGATGGATGGTATCAAGTGCTTGAATGTGCAGTTCTGTTAGGCGTTAGGCTTTTGAAAGGCAGGGAGATTCCAGGCCGCTTGTGGGCCTCTCCTCGTTTGAGCAAGGCATTGCCCTTGTAATCAAGAAATTATACTTCGGGGGCGCCTGGCTGGCTCAGTGGAGGGTGCAACTCTATCACGAGGTTGTGGGTTCCTGAGGTTGCGGGTTCCGGCCCCAAGTTGGGTGTAGCGATTACTTAAAGATAAAATCTTAAATTACACGTTGCAGTGCAAAAGTATGTTAGGTCTTGTTATCAGTTTTTAATTTTTAGGCAATTTTCACTGGTTGTTTCCAGATGCACACTCCTTTTTTATTTTTAGTTCTAGCCTTCATAAGTAGGTTCTGTTTGAATTTCAAGAATTGAATGGTTATGATTTGCCCAAGATTGTGGTTTAAGATGGTCACTTGCAGAGAATTTTTCATGTCATGTAAGTATAGGTACATAAGGTCATTTAGGTGTAGGATTCATTAAAATAACAGAAATGCTGATGCAGAAAAAGTAGCCGCCTGTGGGTTTTTCGACCCAGTTGTAGTGGGATAGAGGATGTGATCACTTGGTTTGGATGGGAGAGAGAGTTCTAAATTCACTTCCATCACCGTGGTACTTCGGCTCAAAAGAATGAAAATGTTAGCGATATATAAGTGTAGGAAGTGTAGGTCTGTTCCCCCCCAAAAAAAGGGCAAAAAGAATACTTTTAATATTCCTAGTTATGATCTGAAATTGAAGATGGCCTTGAAGTGGTCTAAAAACGTGGCTGGCCCCTTTCAGAGTGGGGTGCCTGGGGAATTGGTTTGATACTCGGCCTCCAGTTTGGCCAATTCCGCGTTCGGTAGCAGTGGCTTCACCTGGGTTTCTTCCCCCCCCCCAGGTGAGAAGCCCTATCACTGTGACTGGGACGGCTGCGGGTGGAAATTCGCCCGCTCCGACGAACTGACCAGGCACTACCGCAAGCACACCGGCCACCGCCCCTTCCAGTGCCAGAAGTGCGACCGCGCCTTCTCCAGGTCGGACCACCTCGCCTTACACATGAAGAGGCACTTTTAAATCCCCAAACAGTGGATATGACCCACACTGCCAGAAGAGAATTCAGTATTTTTTTTTGACCTTTCACAGTCTTCCCCCCCCAACTCCCCGGGGCGGGGGGCGGAGGGGGGAGGAACCCAGCTGGAAAGCACTACAATCATGGTCAAGTTCCCAACAAGCCAACTTGTGAATGGATAATCAGGAGACTCAAAGAAACCAGAAGACAAATCAAAGAACCGATGGGGTCTGTGACTGGATCTTCTATCATTCCAATGCTAAAGCCAACTTGAATATTCTTGGACTTACAAAACACCAAGGGGGTGACTGGAAGGTGTGGATATCAGGGTATAAATTAGATCCATGAGTTGGGGGGAGGGAAGACCAGAATTCCCTTGAATTGTGTTTCGATGCAATATAAGCATAAAGATCACCTTGTATTCTCTTTGCCTTCTAAAAGCCATTATTACGATATTAGAAGAGGAAGAAATTCAGGTACAGAAAATGTGTTTTTAATAACCTAAACGATGGTGCTTGGTGAGTCTTGGTTCTAAAGGTACCAAATGAGGAAGCCAAAGTTCTCAAACTGCTGCATACTTTGACAAGGAAAATCTATTTTTGTCTTCCGATCTACATTTATGACCTAAGTCAGGTAAATACGCCTGGTTTATTTCTTTTAACATTTTTATGCAGACAGTCTGTTATGCACTGTGGTTTCAGATGTGCAATAATTTGTACAATGGTTTATTCCCAAGTATGCCTTAAGCAGAACAAATGTTTTTTTTCTATATAGTTCCTTGCCTTAATAAATATGTAATATAAATTTAAGCAAACTTCTATTTTGTATATTTGTAAACTACAAAGTAAAAAAATGAACATTTTGTGGAGTTTGTATTTTGCATACTCAAGGTGAGAATTAAGTTTTAAATAAACCTATAATATTTTATCTGAACATTGTTTTTGTTCTGTTTCTCCCCTGGAAAAGCATGTCATAGAAATTTCAGTTTAAACACAGGGCATGTGAAAATCAGCACACTGAAAGGCCAAACTTTTATCTCAACAAGAGATTAAAAGACGTTTTTAAGGCTAGTTTTACAGTGAGTACTATCAAGTTGTGACACTGAAAGCTGAATATTGGAGATCATAGAAGTAAACGTCACCTGGTTCAGTTTGCTCTTTCCAAATGTGCATAAAAAGTACATGAAAGCAATTTCCTTACCTGAATATGAATTTCCAGTTAGAAACTGCTCAGTCATTCTTCAGTATGCTCAGTTTTTTATAGGAAAGTATAAAATATGCAACATTCCAGTTTCATATTTTAAAAGATCCTTAGGGTTTCTCTTTAAAAGAAAATATAAAAATCTTTCTCAGGGGCTGGGCCTTGCACTCAGAACAGTTTGAGGAACAAAAGAACCTTCCCACAGCAGAGAACCCTAAGAATGTAGTTCCACAGTGCCCTCCTGAGGATTAAAGTATTCATTTATGCTTCCTGTGTGTTACAGATATGTGCTGTAGTCCTCGAGGTTAGACCCAAATTTTCTGGCAGAATGTTTTAAAACTTCATCGGTCCTCTAGATTAAGCAGACTGAAACGTGTTAATTAGAAACCACTCAGTCACAAAACTTAAGTGTAAAGTAAATTTAAGTACATCTTTTAAGTGGTGTTTTTGTAAGCTGGTCGCATATTTCTGAAGTTACTCAGCTTTTAAAACTGCACTGATCCTTCTTTGAGGTCAGTACACAAGAGTTTGAATTTTGTTTGTGGGGGTTACCAAATGGAAAAAGCATTTGTGACCCTTGTTGGCACTTGATACATTTGTAATGGTAATGTGAGTGACCAACACTGTCAAGCTGACATCTTTAGGCTGCTTATTAACTATCCATTATATGGAGTATCCAGAAGTGTGGGTGCATCTTATAAATAGAAAACAAATTCATAAGAGCCTCATGGTGGATCAAAACAAAGTATTATCCTCGGCTTTTAAAGAGTCCAGCATGACTGGGAAACATGGCATGTGCCTTAGCTTAAAAGAAAACAGGTGCATCGATAGGATGGAATTTTATGTGGCCAAGAACATATTCAAGGCATATTTAATGACATGGAAAAATGCTCATGGTATGTTAAGTGGAAAAAGCAGGATCTAGGAGTATAAACGCAATTCCAATTGTATAAGTTGGTGTGTGTGCATTGAAGGAGAGAGGGAAGCACCAGAAGCTTTAAGAGGAAGGACTGGAAGGAAATGCCAAAATACTAATACTGGTTTTCTCCATTTAAATTTTCTACAGTTTCCAAATAAGTATTTAACATGGGAAAACTTTTTAAGAATGCAGGTACAAATATTTAGGCTTGATTTTTAAAAGAGAAATTAAAGCCATTTAAAAACCCTACACTGGAAACGCATTTTTGTGTTAACCTTGTGGTTGTTGCTCTTGTAATCCACTCCTCTCTTAAACAGAGACTTCTGGCACACGGTTGTTTATGAAAAGTGTTTACTGAATGGCTGATACCATCTTCATGTTTGCTAAGTGCCTATTACCTCAAATAGGAGAAACATCCCCAAATACCAGAACATATTAATTAAAATTTTTCTGATGTCATAGGGAACCATCACTTGCATTAACCTTTTCTAGCCTGAAAAAACAAGCTTCAGTATCCACAATGAATAAAGAAGATTTTCCGAAAATGGCACAGGACAAAACTATCAACATGCACAAACAGCTAACACTATTTACTCTCGTACCTATCAGTTCTGAGTGCCGAGGTGTCCTGTCATTACCACATTACAGAGCCGTTTATACTGTATAATAAAGAGCACCTAACAATTGAGATGCCTTCTTAACTACATTTTCTTATGACATTTAATTTTATATGTCCTAGATTTTAACTTGCGCGCACACACACACACAAGATGAACAATAGTGTTTCCCACACATCAACAGACTTTTTCAGTCTATCTCTTCTTGTCCAGCAAAATTCCCTTTCCAGCAAAATATTCTTTCTACCTGAAAATCTGCTTAACTTCCTACAATTAATTGTTTCAGTTTGTTAAAAAAGGAACCTTCACCATCTCAAGTAGGACGGTTGAGGGAATAATTCTTTTCCATTCCAAAATTGTTCCAGTTTTTAGAAACATGAAATGTTATTTCATATTTGGAGATTAACCATTTTTACATATAATTACTTTACATATAAGGAAGCCCAGGTGAGGCAGTCCTTTTGCCTTGGAAGCGAGTCCACAGGGAAACTATTAAAAGAATCAGTGAGTGATGGTACCTGTTGTATTTTGATATATGGGAGTATCTAAATTTAATAGCTACGTCAGCCACCTGTTCTATTGTATGTTCTGGCTTCTGAAGCCCCATTCAACACACCACCACACATACCTAAGTGAATTTGTAGTCCATATTCTAGTTTCTCCCCCCCCCTTCTTCCTCTCTCAAACACACAGACACAATCCAGTCCTACACAAACCTTTTTAGTTTATGTATTCCATTCTTCATTTTACTTATATATTTTATGTATTCTATTTCTTCATATTTTCTTAGCACCTTCTAGAGGCTAGTGTATAGTGATATGTTTTTTGGTTTTTTTTTAAGATTTTATTTGTCAGAGAGAGAACACAAGCAGGGAGGGCGGCAGAGGGAGAGGGAGAAGCAGACTCCCCACTGAGCAGGGAGCCCGGATGCAGTACTCAATTCCAAGACTATGGGATCATGACCTGAGCTGAAGGCAGACGCGTAACTGACTGAGCCACCCAGGCACCCATAGTGACATGTTTTTATAGGGCTAAACTGAATCTATGCTTCCTAAAGTTTGTTTATGAAACTATCATTCACTGTTCACATGCAGAGTCATTCAACAATATTTCATATAAAACTACCAAGAGCTCTCTACCTAATGAATGCTGTGGAATATATCATGGAATGTTCTACCTGTGAAAATGCAAAGGAACTACTGTTAAATCAGAATGCTGTATGTAAATAAAGCCTCTTTTTTTTTTTTTTCATATTAAGTGAAACTAAAACGAAAGTTGGAAACAAACACCCTTCGGAAGCCTTTACCTTAGAACAAAAAAGTAAATCTTGAGTAAATTTCTTACCATCTCCTGAAAAACTAATATTCTTAAATCCTGATGCAGGTACCTAGAGCTTCAATGCCCTGGTTGCAGTCAAAACCCAGAGGAAACCAACTGCTGCCATGTTAGCATAAACAGAGAAACTCTTTCGGGCTAATATCTAGGAGGATCCCAGAGCCAGTTAGCTTAGCTGGGCAGAAGGAGGGCGCCTAGGGTAGGAGCATCAATCAAACCGCTTCTCTGGAATCACGTACACTGGGAGTCCACCTTTTTAATTGTTTTCCATGATACCGTTGATGTAATACTTCTTCGAATCGCTTCGGTCTTCTGCGGCACCCTAGACAACTCAGCATGTTGCAACCTGCCCTCCCAAATGTCCTCCACTTGTTCTTAAAGGAAAAGGAGGAAATAAATACAACCTCACAACCACAAAAAGTAACTTCACATTTCCAGGATCCCTTTGACATCTGATTATACCTAGCAGAGCATTTTTCACCGATACTGCACAATAATTATAATGATACCCTAAAGTGTGAGGACCATGTGTCATCCTTTTATGTTTCTTTTCATGTCCATCGTACATGATATCATCTAAACAGAGCAAAAGGCAAGAGAAATAGCTCTTTATGGAGACATAGGTAGGTAGGTAGGTAGGTAGGTAGATAGACCAACCGATATATGGATGGTGCCTTAGGTGGAGGTTTGGCAATGATCTAAAGTCAATGAGGGCCAACAGTCAAACCTGTCCAGCCCAGGGGGGTTGAGTGGGGTTCTAAAACCCATGTCACCTGTGATATTTGAATCTGTACTCACTGGCATTGGATCAACAGGTTACTGAATGGTGACAAACCACTGCGACACTCAGATGCTGTATCTGCATACCCACTTAAAAGCTAAAATTGGTAAATAACTTACAGAGATATTGAAGGAACTCCAGACACACTCGCTGAAAGCTCGGAGGTAAGTGAATCGGGGTCAGCCACAAGCAGAGACCCTAGACATGACAGATGGAAGGGCCTGCTTCAGGAAGCATGTCTCCTGTCTGACCAGGTCCCTTCGCTGGTGTATAGTAATCCCTTGTGCACACCCTGGTGAGACCTCTGAAGCTTGTACACTCTCCCTTACCTCCAGCAGATCCTCACGACGAAGGTAGGGATGAAAGGGGAAACTGAGGTTCCCTTTACGAGTTAGTGTTTGGTTTTTGTTTCTCGTTCTTGCTGACATACTCAAGGCATTTTTCTCCTAATACTCCCGTCTTCAGTCTGCTGGGCAGGTAAGTTACAAGCAAAATGGATATTCCCCAATTTAGAAGGATTTGCCAATATCCAGATTCTTCCAATAAACCCTCTAAAGAGTCAAAAAGCCAATGAATCATGGAACACTACATCAAAAACTAATGATGTAATGTATGGTGAGTAACATAACAATAAAAAATTAAAAATAAAATAAAATAAAATAAAATAAAATACCTCCCAGAAAAAAAAATAAAGAGTCAAAAAGCCCCAGACTTTCTGCCTCCCAACCAATGTGCTATTTCGAGGGAGACTAACAGGGAAGCCCGAGTTTCCCACAGATGTTTCTTAAGCCGGCCACTATACCAGGAGCACAATCTATCCTTGGAGTTCTAGGTAGAAGAAAAAGTTCCTGTTTTGATCCCCAGCTCTGGCCTAGCACACGGCTCTCCTGGTCAAACAGATCTGGCCACTCTGTCCCCTACTCCTTAACCTGCCATGGTCCCCAGTTCCTAGGGGATAAAGATTTAACACGGTCAACCTTCCAACTATGGCCCCTACCTAGTGTCCAGTATTCTCTCCTTAAATAACCAATCACTCCTTAATTGACCCCCAAAGTACCATGCCTGTTTCAGCCTCTGAGCCTTTGCTTACAGATGTGGGTCTCTGCTGCTTCTGGAAAAAACCATAGTCCCCTGACAGCTCCTATATATCCTTCAAAGCCCAGCTTTTATTAAAAGTCTCCTTCATTTCAGTCGATCTAGATCTTTCATTAAACTCTTATCCTCACGTATTGCAAGGTTTCATGGGTCTGGCTCCTCCAATAGATATGAGTTCCTGGAGGGCACTGGAAACTTTCCTTATTTGCCCTTAAATACCCAATGTTACTGGATTTAATTGAAAAAAATTAATCAGTTATTGAATAGTTAGCCCCCAATCCTGGCATCTCTTTTCAGAGGACTCTTTCTTGCCAGGTGAATTTCTGCATTGATTCTGGAAAGAATTTTGTTCATTTAGGGGGTTTGTTGTGGTTTGGGGGAGGCAGATGGGTGTCAGGTGACCCACAGGAAACAGGGGACCACTGGGCATGGCCTTCAGGAAGCCAGAATTTGGAAAAAGTCCCCCAAAAGGCAATGTTTTATCCTCATCCTTGGAGGTCTATTGTGCCTTCTTTCAAGGGCAAAATTATAAGTGTCCTGTATGCCTATGACAATGAAGGGGTTTTGTTGTTGTTGTTGTTTTTTTTAATCACACTTTAAAAGCTTAACAAAGGGATGCCTGGGTGGCTTAGTTGCTTAAGCGTCTGCCTTTGGCTCAGTTCATGATCCCAGGGTCCTGGGATGGAGCCCCGCATAGGGCTCCTTGCTCAGTGGGGAGTCTGCTTCTCCCTCTGCCTGCCACTCCCCCTGCTTGTTCTCTCTCTCTCTCTCTGTTGCTCTCTCTCTGGCAAATTAATAAATAAAATCTTTAAAAAATAAAAAAATTAAAATTAAAAAAAAAAAAAGCTTAACAAAGGCACTTTACACTGAAGGTTCATAGGTGAGCCAGTCTACCTGAATAAGGAAGGGTCATCCATCGGTGGCTGTGAAACCACCCCCCACCTGGTTTGCCACTCTTCAAGCTTGAAACTCTCCTTGCTGCCTGCATGACAGCAGTTTTCTGACTTCTGAACATGTCTAAGTAAACTGAATCTAGAAAACAGTGCATGAAGTTGACAAATGCCTCCTCTCTGCGTCACAGAGGAATGGGGAACAGACTGCAAGCTGTAAAGCTATAAAATTACACAGACGTTGAAATAAATAAATAAATAAAATTACATAGACTTTCTGAGCAGGAAAGTGTCTTCAAGATCATTTAACTCCAGGGGCGCCTGGGTGGCTCAGTCCTTAAGTGTCTGCTTTTGGCTCCGGTCATGATCCCGGGAGTCCCGGGATCCAGCCCTACATCGGGCTCTCTGCTCAGCAGGAAGCCTGCTTCTCCCTCTCCAGCTCCCCCTGCTTGTGTTCCCTCTCTCGCTGTGTCTCTCTCTGTCAAATAAATAAAGAAAATCTTAAAAAAAAAAAATCCTTTAAAAAAAAAAAAGATCATTTAACTCCAGGAGGAAATGGAGGCTCATCTAAACTAGCTTGCCCAAGGTCACATCAAGTTCAGATCAGAACACCAACCACTACCTCAGTCTCGGTTAACAGGCCAGCAGCTGACGGCTGTATCCTGAGAACCCAAGGGAAGATTAGAGGGGCATAAAGAATTTTAAAAAACACCATGCAAAAAGGATGGTTTTAAAAGGAAAGTTCTGGTGCTTGCTTTGGCAGCCCATACATTAAAACTGGAACAATACAGGGAAGATTAGCATGCCCCCCCCATGTGAGGATGACATGCAAATTCATGATGTGTTCCATATAATAAAAAAAAGAAAAGAAAAAAGAAAGAAAGGAAGGAAAAAAACAGAGGGAATAAAAAACATTCTAAATTCAGTGTCACATTGTGAGCTGATGTCCAAAAAAAGTATTTCATTGTTCTCTATAGTACTTCTATTAGTGTTGTGCTATCAGCCCCTAAGTCAGTTACTACAATACTTACCACTGTTCCCTTCTATGGAGAACATAGGAGCCATTCCATAAAAGTGTTAATATATATTTCTGGTTTTGTTCTGCTTCTTTCTCTTCCCCTGCAATTCCGTTCAAACATATATAATCTGCTCAAAGACCTACTTGACCAGCCACTGGTGCAAAGGGCAGGGGAACCAAAGATGAACAAGAATATATAAATATGCAAGTCTGCAGATATTTTTTTCCTGGTATCATTGCCCCATAGGGGGTATAAAATGTAACTTAAGTCAAAATCAGCATCCTAGCCAGTAAAAATTGTTTACCTCTCTTAGAAAGTGATTGGATAGTTCTTTGACAGACTCAACCACGTTAACTATAACGACATATACCATTTTTTTCCCCTACAGTTTTCTTGATTGCTTATTATTTTAGATACATCCAACTTGTTTATCAGGTGCATGTTAAAGCATGTTAAAACGTGTTATTCAGGTTTAGCATGAAGGTTTCAGCCTTATTCAACAAAATATTTCGAACTTCTGTTGGAATTAATGATTCAGGCAAAATGAAACAATCTGCAAACCAAGACACCTTTCTATGGTTTTGGCGATTGTGTATCTAAACCAGGGGGACAACCTGATTTTGTTGTAGGCACAATTAACTTTATAGGTAGGGAGCATAACTGACATCTAAGGCTCTTTTGGTGCCAAAGCTTGTAGAAACAGAGGAGTCTTTGCCTAAGGGATTCTTTGCATTAAAGACTTTGTTAGGCAAAGCCACTCCGGCATGGGAGTCTGATTTGCAATTTGTGCCTTTGTAAAAGGATTAGAAGATCCCTATTGTTTAATGTTTGGATCTCAATTTGCATTTGGAAATGCATGACCTCTTCCAGGTTTAGAGTTCTTTATTTTCATTTTCTTGTCCTGATACACAATCGATACTATATGTTAAAAAATTGATAAAACTGCTTGGCCGAATGTTTGCACTAATTAAGGGAGTGTGATAGATTGATTTTCTCTATGAATGGTGGAGTCTACTTGGGCTCCGGCAATACTGATAGAGTAATCTATTTAGGAACTGACAAATAACTCATAGGTATAGGTACACACATATTTCATTTATTTCCTTAATCAGAATGCACGGGCACTTTGTTTAAAAACAAACAACCAAAGAAGAGAGCGCTACAGTGGTCCAATCAGACACTGGGTCTACAAAAGGAAATGACAAGAAAAAAAATCCCCTGGCCGCCTCGGGACACATTTGAACACGTCTGTCCAACGTCTTCTTTTATAAATAAAGGTTAGAGAAAAATTATTTTAGGTTTGTGATAACAATAGTCTCCGCTGTACACACTATTTAATTACCTGTCCCTTGGTAAACAACTTTTAACTAATATTTGCTTTGACAATATTCCCAGATTGGCAACATAAAACCTAGAATAGAAACTGTGTGAGGAGGGACGATTTCTTAGATTGTGGGTTTAGGATGCGTGGTTTATGTGTTTGTTTTCTTTTTAACTCTTCAGTTTCTTGCTCCTTTATCATCATTGACCACAGGAAAACATTTCTCGTGCGTCAGGATGAATGTGCTTGGCACCTGGACTTGGAATTGCTGGTTGAATGAGCTGGAGGTTGATGAAAAGTATTCACATTCATTGAGTACCAATGATATGTCCAGAATTTTGCTAGATGTTTAAGAATTTGTTTTCGTACCCATTTTGTAGTAGAGAAGACTGAGACCCAGAGGAGTCAAATGACTTGCCCAAGGTCACACCCTCCCCTGTGATCAGAACCCAGGTCTACGGGCTCCTATCCCCAGGCTCTTTCTGCCACATCACAACTGCCTCCCAGATGAAGTAAAGCTAATTTCATTTGGAGGATTATCTGCTCCTCACCTCCTTGGAATGTGCTTATTTTTTAATCTAAACAGGGGATATGTTTGGTGCACAGGAAGCTACATGGACAAGACTGACCTAACCCATCCCTCTTGCTAATAGAAACAAGTAATCTTATCTGTCATTCTATTAAAAAGACACCACATTCCTCTATGATCCAGTTTGGAGAATGACTCAAGAAAGGACGGACTGTTTCTGCATCCCAGCACCACCACAGCCTCTATAAAATCATCAAGAGTAAATAAGCCATTGCTTTTCCTCTCCAATATTTCATTCACTGATTCCAAAGCACTTTATGCATGTAGTCAATTAGAATAAAGACTCGCAGCCCTCTTGATAGTCCGGCCACTTGGAGGTAAGCCTAAGAAAGTTTGTTGCTGAAGAGCGCACACTCGGGGAACACCGGCAGACTGTGAGGTCAGCCGAGAGGAGGGGCCTATTGGCCTGCTGTGCTGTGAGCCCACGTTCTCAGTCTCGTCCCACGGGAGACACTCCCTCTTTGGCATCTTCCACACTGCTCTGCCAACATTCTCCTGATGCTCCCAATATCTAAAGATAATCCCTTTTCCCCTAAACAGGATCGCAACCTAAAATAGATCTGAGTATGCGCCACAGGGCATGAACAAATGACTCAGAGGGCCATTTCAGATCTCAGAGGCAGGGAAGACTCTTCAGAACACAAGGGCACAGTCTGGAAGGTAGCTAGTACTCAAGGAACAAATGAGGGACAGCTGGGAAGAAGTTCCAAAGAATGTGTCACCTGAAGGCTTCTTTGCAGGAGGCAGACGGCTGAGGCCTAAGTACCCCACAGTTCCGTCATTGCACGACCTCATTCTGGCCTGACTTATCCAGGTCCTCATCCTCAGCCTGCACATGAGGCCATAAATTGACCATAAATTAACAGACAAGACCCAGGGGTCCCCTAACCTAGGCATAGGTGGCAAATGGACAGATTTTTTAAAAACATTTTAAAAATTTAAATTCAATTAATTACCATATAATGTACTATTGGTTTCGGAGGTAGAGGCCTGTGACTCATCAGTCTTATATAATACCCAGTGCTCATTACATCACATGCCCTCCTTAATGTCCTCACCCAGTTACCCCAACCCTCAAATGGACAGATTTTTAATGTGTGGATGTGATTCAGCATCAGGGATGTCATAAGGGAAATGAGTCTCTCCTAGAAAATGTGTTGATTGGGCACATTTTCTACATTCGGGTTTTGTTGCTGTTTTATGTTTCTCCTTTTGTTCATTCATATCATCTGACTTTGGTTTGTATTCAATTCCTAAGTGTCCAACAGTAGGGCAATGGTTAAGTAAGGCCTAGAATGGACTACCATGCTCCATTAAAATTATCTGGTAAACAATAATAAATAAGAGCTAACATTTATTGAGGTTTACTGCATGCTGTTCCTATACTCAATATTTTACATACATTTTTTTCATTGAGTTCCCACAATAACCCTGTGAGATAGGCAGTATTATTCCCCTCATTTTAAGGCTGAGGAAGCTAAGGCAAAGAGAGTCCAGAATCACAAAACCATTGAGCAGTGAGGCTGGGATTTAAACCTGATTCTGAGTCCCGTGTTGTTGTTGTTGTTTTTTTAAGATTTTATTTATTTATTTGACAGAGAGAGACACAACGAGAGAGGGAACACAAGCAGGGGGAGTGGGAGAGGGAGACGCAGGCTTCCTGCTGAGCAGGGAGCCCGATGTGGGGCTCCATCCCAGGACCCTGGGATCATGACCTGAGCTGAAGGCAGACGCTTAACCGACTGAGCCACCCAGGCGCCCCTGAGTCCCATGTTCTTGAGCAATATATTATTCTACACACAAAGAAGAATGTTCTGAAGCTAATGAGATGGGAAACACTATATAGTAGGATCCAACTTGGTAAAATAGATTCACATTGGTGTGTTTTGGGGTATATTTCCATTGAGAAAATTCTAGAAGGACCACTCAAACATCAGTTCCTTGGGGCAGCCTTCCCAGACCATAATAAAGCCATGCCACCCTGCCCCTGTTATTCTTTATCTCATTCACATGCTCGATCTCTCCTCACCACACTTATCATTACTTGAGATATAATATATGCTGCATCCATTTATTGCCTAGCTCCCCTCTAGAATGAGGGGGTAGGACAATTTCTAGTAAAATGCCTGGCATGTTGCAGGTACTCAATAAATATTTGTTGACTCGAGTAAGAGTACCAAACCCTTAATGTTGGTGGTTTTTTCCTCTCACTGTCCAAGAGGAACAATTTAGATTCTCTTTTCTTTTTAAGTAGGCTCCACACCCAATGTGGGGCTTGAACTCATGACCCTGAGATCAGGAGTCCATGTTCTACCAACTGAGCTAGCCAGGTACCCCAGAACAATTTAGGTTCTTGATACCTAAGTGGATTAGGCTTTTTTTTTTTTTTTTTATGTTTCAATTTAAATCCTCTGAGTAAAAAAGAAAAAAAAATCATTCCACTTAAAGATCAAGAAGTTAAAATGGTCTTCTTCAAAATGTAGAAAGTTGATCTCCCCCATAGTGGAAGGTTCTTTCAATTGCAGGAGGCCATTGGAAATCTCCTTAGATAAACTTGCTTTGAGTCAAAAGAGACTCATTAATGTTTCAACTGCTAATCCATTTAGTGTCCTATTCACCTAGATGGCTTTTCTGAGCACCCCCCTGGTGGTTTTAGAAAGATAAGCCTTCCAGTCACCAGGCTCAATTTGGCAAAAGCAAAGGACAATTGACTGCAGATGAAGGGACTGACTCAGTTTTTGAGATGAATGGATAGCCGCCTATCTGGCCAATGTGAAAATGAAAGGAACACTTGGAATGAACAGATACCAGTTGGTTATGTGTTATCCCAATTATAAGCTCCCCTTTCTCCTCTAAAAAGGATTAGGCCTCCTGTGAATGGGAATCTTGTCTTCAAGTCCTATGGCCTTGACCTTCCTTTGTACTGTCCTACTAGTTTAAACCATGCGTGGCAGTTTGAGATTTTGCGTTTTCAACCGTATCCTTCTGAAAGGCGAGTCTTGTCCCATCAGCAGCCCCACAAACCATCTCAAAGTCAGAAGCAAAGCATCCTTGCATTCATTCCATGCTGAGGAGGGGGCTGCGTTGGCCAGTTTCCTTCTCCCTTCCCCAAACAGAACCAAGCTCCTATATAAAATTCACAAATTCTTGGCAGGAAAGAAATCCTCCCATTGGAAGGAACAGATGTTCTACTAGTAACTTTTGCCATTATACCCTGTTCCTAATAATCGTAGTTTTAAAGTGTGGGGGGATGTTAACTTTTTTTTTAATGTCAACATGTTCTAGGCAGCTTTTCCATCTCCATCTGTGGCATACACATCACCAATCCTCCTGCCGCCCCTTTTTAAATTTCCAGAGACTAGTTGGGAATTGGAAAGATATTTAAAAGTTGAAAGCGGAAAATTCACTTGAATAAGTATGCTAATGTATAACCTAATGCAGAAAGTAATATGATGTTTCCCTCCCAGTTGTAAATCTCAGAAACTTACTTTCCCTTTGTCCTCTTAGAACTTGGAGGGGTCTACCAGACTTTTAACAAGGTAATTATGACCAATTAACATTCAGGGGTTATTACTGGTAACAGAGTTCCATGGGAGTGACCTATGCATAAAATTCCTTTTCTAAAGAAAGCCTCAGTCGGCCTTCAAATTCAAGAGGCTACTAGGCCATTTTCACTTCGTTATCACCTCGTTAAACTGCCCACCTTAAACGCCAGGGTCCCAGGTGACCGCGGGGAAGGGTCAAGGTCAGTGGATGATGCCTCCCAACTCGCCTGGGAGTAACTTCAGAAAGCGTGACCTCACCTTGGTTGGTCCCAGGTGGGGTCCCCTCCCCAGGGACGGCGATGCCAGCTCGCAGTGATTTTTAGTGAGGCCCAGAGCTCCTGCTGGCTGTGGCCCAACCCAAACACTCCGGACCGCGTTTGGGTTCAAAGTCAGAATTCCGTGAACCGACTGCGTGGGGTGTGGACTCCGCAGCAAAGAAGGAGAGGAGGTGACAGCATGGGCGGGGTGGGGTGGAGAAGCAGCGGACAGACATTCAAACGCTCGGGGGATCCTCGCGGCGTCCCGGCTCTTTGGCCGGCTTCCCCCTCCTCCGCCCGGTGGGAGCCCGAGGCGTCTAAATCCCCAGATGCCGCGCAGGGCCCAGTGCCGGGAGCGCCACGTCCACCCCGGAAGACCCTATCCCTGGAGCCTTCCGGTGCCCAAGTGGAGGTGGGAGCGCGAGCGCACGCTGGGCGGGGCGCGCGGACACCCACGTGCGGCGCCGGCCCGCGCTCGGGGTCCGGGGCTGGCGGGGGCGGCCTGGGGGCTCGAACGGCGCGCGCGGGCGCCGCGGCCCCGGGGCGCCTGGGGCTGGAGGCGGGCGCAGAGGCGAGCGCGGTCTGCAGTGCCCCCCGCCGGACGGCCGGGCGCAGGACGGCTCCGGGCCGCCGCTCCCCGCGCGGCGCCTCTGCGTGGGAGACCCGCGCCCCTCTGCCTCTGCCTCTGCCTCTGCGGAGGCTGACCCAGTGTTATGAAAGTTAAAATCAAGTCCAAGTGGATCCTTGTTCTGGCTTTGTCACTTACTGGCTTCCTGCTCGCGGGAACTCTGGAGTGCTGCCTCCCTTTGGCAAATGTGAATAAATAACCTGACAAAAAATGAAATTTGAGACCATGCACTCAAGTACCTGGGTATATAGTAAGTACTCAGTAGATGGCCGGCATATTATCGTCAGTCATCATCAGCAGCAGCTGGCTAGGCCTTGGATGGGGGTCTCACTGAAGTCGGCTCTTCTCTGGTGGGTTTGCGCAAGGACAGGGAGGGATGGTTTCTTCACTGAAGTGGAGAAGGAACCTGAGCACCCAGCTGGGATCCAGCCTTCCTGTGCCATTAACTTCACTTATAACTGTGGACCCAGCGTCCCCTCTTTGAACCTAATATCCTCATTGCAAAATAGGAATCATCATACCCAACTCACAGAGTTGCTGTGAGATAAGACAGGCAGAATCCTGGCACATGGTGCATGCTCAGGGCAAACCTCACTTCTAGCTGGCAGCCAGCAGGTGCCAGAACACCTGTCCCCGTAGCCCATGCTAGGTACAGCGCAAAACTCTTGTCCCCGTATACACAGGCAGCCAACACATCCAGGTTCTCTTCTCTTACAACACATAGCACATAGTAGGTGCCCCGTGCAAGCTCCCCGCCCCCAGTCAGGCAGTATGCCATTTACTGAGTACTTACTATGTACCTGTCTGACCCAGCCAGCTTGGGCTGCAGGAGACTTTAACTGCTGGGGTTCCTCTACTTCATTGCCCCTGGAAACCCCCTTCCAGAGGCGCCTCATATCCTTGCCGGAAATGAGGAGTGTGAGAAATAAGAATGCACACTCCTGACCATGGAGTAATAGAATGTACAGTCAGAGGACCTGGCTGTCAAGGGTGGGTCTACCAGCTCCTGGGTATCTTTATCCTGCAACCTCCCTGAGCCTCAGTTACCTTGGCTTCAAAAACTGAGGCAACAACACCTTCTGGAATGGACCAGTGTGAGGGTGAACAGCTATGTGTGTATGATGTGTATAATAGGTGTTCAGGAAGGGGCCCCTGGGTGGCTCAGTCATTAAGCGTCTGCCTTCGGCTCAGGTCATGATTCCAGGTCCTGGGATCGAGCCCCGCATCGGGCTCCCTGCTCGGCGGGAAGCCTGCTTCTCCCTCTCCCACTCCCACGGCTTGTATGCCCTCTCTCGCTGTGTCTTTCTGTCAAATAAATAAATAAAATCTTAAAAAAAAATAGGTGTTCAGCAAATACTGATTTATTATTATTTGTCTCAAGCATCAAGCAGGTGCCCCATGAGCATTCATTGCATCAAACTGAGCTCCCTTCTTTCCAGAGTTCTGTACCTGGAAAATCTTCCCTTCAGGTGTCCTCCCTGTCCTCCACTTTGTCAAATGTCATGCCCTGTGACCTGCCTTTCCCACCTGCTTTCTAGAGTTTGGTGCCTTGCATATAGGAAGAGAGATGGATCTCCAGAGTTCAAAGACTGGTATTGCCTCTCTCAAGCCTGTTCTGAAACCTATTGTGTCCCATTTTCCAAATGGAAAAAAAAACAAAAACAGCGTCCAGTCTTTACCGGGGTCTTGGCGGACACATTGCGCTATTGTGTCTGTTGTATCATTTAATCTTTAGCCCAGTTCATTTTCCAGACGGACCCCATGGAGGCGGAGGGACTGACGCAGCGCTCATTTCCACAACACAGAGCTGCCTCTTGGTCCTGCCGCGTTTCCGCGCTGCTCTCCTGGGCTATGACGTGGGGCTGCTCACTGACCATCTGAGCAAGCGTTCTTAGAGGCTCTTTAGAAATGACTGGATATGGGGTGCCTGGCTGGCTCAGTCGGTAGAGCATGTGACTCTTGATCTTAGGGTTGTGAGTTCAAGCCCCACATTGAGTGTGGAGCCTACTTTAAAAAGAAATAGAGGGGCGCCTGGGTGGCTCAGTCGTTAAGCACCTGCCTTCAGCTCAGGTCATGATCCCAGGGTCCTGGGTTTGAGCCCCGCATCGGGCTCCCTGCTCAGCGGGGAGCCTGCTTCTCCCTCTCCCACTCCCCTCATTGTGTTCCCTCTCTTGCTGTCTCTCTCTGTCAAATAAAGAAATAAAATCTTAAAAAAAAAAAAAGAAATAGAAATGATAGGACATGAACTTTACTAATACATAGCACTAGGCAGATTAGAGTTTTCCCATATTGTGACACGGTGTGTTGAAAGCTGTTGCTTTACCAGAACTATTCACTATGGGGCCCTTTGTTTAAAGGCTGTCCTGGTGGCTTGGGGACAGTGTCTTTGGCTCTCTGACCCACAGGAAGCAAAAATAAGTTACTATCAGGTGATGGTCATACTTAGAAGCCAAACCAAAAATGAGAAGGTTTGTCATCCTTGAGAAGGGGGCAGCTGGCTGCACCTTCAAACTAGGAAGTGCCAGGCTGCTCAAAATTTAAGCTTTTCTTCGTGTCAGGCATTAAAAAAAAAAAAATCTATTTACCAAGCATTTGTTAAATAATTACGGTGTGCCAGTTTCTATGCTGGGCAACACACGAAGGGATATTACGTGGTTTCTGTCAGCCCGTGTTTCAGTCTGGTAGGAGAGATGCCTACCAGTGAGTGACCTCTCTGCCAAGCGGGGGTAACCCCAGCAATTGCTTGATGGGGGCTTGTGAGGTCAGGCCATGGAAGGCGTGGGTGAGGGTGAGAGGCAGTTGCTGAGGGCCTGCCCCAGGCAGGTGCTCACATAGTTTTGTTAGCCTCGTTTTCAGACAGA
Source organism: Halichoerus grypus (assembly GCF_964656455.1). NCBI lineage: Eukaryota > Metazoa > Chordata > Mammalia > Carnivora > Phocidae > Halichoerus > Halichoerus grypus. The sequence goes on along the minus strand of NC_135725.1, from coordinate 69,482,324 downwards.
GAAGCTGAGGCTCTGAGAGCAGAGGAGATTCAAATTCAGGGATCCAATTCAAAGCAATTTTGTATGTCTTCTTCCAGCCTGGGGCAAGTCATTGCCATATTTGGAAAGCCTTGTCTCTAACTGGTCTCTGTGTGGAGTAGGAATTAAAGGTTGCCCCGGTGTATACTAGCTCTTTGGGTTATTAGGTTTCTAAACCATGTCCAGTGCAACCCCATCCTCTCCTGTGTTTTGGTTTTCCACAGAGTTCTCTTGGAAGAGAAGTGTGACTTCCGGTCTCTGTTTTTATGCTGGACGTTGAATGAAACAACTTCTCTCACTTGCTCCCCAAAGGATTAATTTTATTTAGCAAATACATCAGGTGTCTCAAGCTCTTTGGGGACAAAACAAGGTTTTTTGGTTGTTGTTGTTTCTTATTCTGTTTTATTGAGATATTATTGTGCACCAAAAACTGCATATATTTAATGTTTAAAATTTGATGAGTTGGACATATGCATACATCCATGATTCCATCAACACAGTCAGGGTAATAAACACATCCATCACCTTCAAAAGTTTCCTTGTGCCCCTGTGTGTTTGTGTGTGTGTGTGTGTGTGTGTGTATGATGTTGTTTTTGTGACAAGAATAGTTAACATGAGATCTACACTGTTCACAAATTTCGAAGTACACAACACCATACTGTTTACTCTAGGCACTATGCTATAGAGCAGATCTCTAGAACTTACTCATTTTGCATAACTGCAACTTTATACCCATTGAGCAACAACTCCCCATTTCCTCCTCTCCCAGCCCTTGTTGGCAACCACCACTCTATTTTCTGCTTCTATGTTTGACTAATTTAGATACCTCATATAAGTGGAATCATGCTGTATTCATCCTTCTGTGACTGGCTTGTTTCACTTGGTATGATGTCCTCCAAATTCGTCCATATTGTCACAATTGTTAGAAATTCCTTCTTTCCTTTAAGGCTGAATAATATCCCATTGTATGCATATAACACATTTTCTTTATCTATTCATCTGTTGATAGACATTGGGTTGTTTCCATATCTCAGCTATTGGGAATAATGCTGCAATGAACATGGGAGGGTGGATACCGCTTAGAGATCCTGATTTCAAATATTTTGGCTATATACCCAGAAGCGGGATTGCTGGACCATTTTGTAGTTATATTTTAAATTTTTTGTGGAACCTCTACTCTGGTTTCCATAATGGCTGCACCATTTTACATTCCTATCAACAATATACAAGGGTTGCAATTTCTCCACATCCTTGCCAACACTTGTTATCTTTTGTTTTGTTGAGTTTGGTTTTTTTTTTTGGTAATAACCACCCTAACAGGTGTGAGGTGGTATCTCCTTGTGATTTTGATTTTATTTCTCCAATGATGAGTGATGTTGAGCACCTTTTTTTTTTTTTTAAAGATTTTATTTATTTTTTACAGAGAGAGAGAAAGAGAGCACAAGCAGAGGGAACAGCAGAGGGAAAGGAGAAGCAGACTCCCCGCTGAGCAGGGAGCCTGATGCAGGACTCGATCCCAGGACCCTGGGATCATGACCTGAGCTGAAGGCAGACACTGAACCGTCTGAGCCACCCAGGCGCCCAAGCACCTTTTCATATACCCAGTGGACATGTGTATATTTTTGGAGAAATGTCTATTCCAGTCCTTTGCCCATTTAAAAAATGGGGCTATTTGCTTTTTTTGCTATTGAGTTGTATAAACTCTTTGTGTGTTTTGGATATTAACCTCTTATCAGATAAAAGGTTTGCAAACATTTTCTCCTTTTTCACTCTGTTGATTGTTTCCTTTACTGTGCAGAAACTTTTTATGATGTAGTCATGATGAAATCTCCTGTGTCTATTTTATTGCCTGAGCTTGTGGTGTCATACCTAGGAAATCAGTGCTAAGACTCATGTCAAGAAGTTTTTCTTCTACGTTTTCTTCTAGAAATTTATAGTTGCAGGTCTTATGTCCAAGTCTTTAATCCATTTTGAGTTAGTTTTTGTGCATGTTGTAACATAGGGGACTCATTTCATTCTTTCGCATGTAGATATCCAATTTTCCAAACATCATTTGTTTGGAAGGAGATGGTCCTTTCTGCATTGTGTATTGTTTGAACCCTTACTGAAGACCGGTTAACTGTATATGTATGGATTTATTTCTGGGCTCTTTATTCCATTCTATCAGTTTATATATCTGCCTTAATGCCAGTACCATGCTGTTTTAATTACTATAGCTTTACAATATTTTTTTAAAATCAGAAAATGTGATGACTCCAGCTTTGTTCTTTTTTCTCAAGATCACCTTGGCTATTCTGGGTCTTTTGTGGCTCCATAACAATTTTAGGAATTTTTTTCTATTTCTGTAAAAACAAACAAAAAAACAATAACAACAAAAAAACCCCAGCTGCCATTGGGACTTTGATGGCAGTTTGAATCTGTAGATCACTTTGAGCAGTATGGACATTTTAACAATATTAAATCTTTCAGTCCATTAACATGGGATATCATTTCATTTATTTTTTTTTCTTTGATTTCTTTGATTAATGTTTTGTAGTTTTCAGTGTATAAGTCTTTCACCTCCTTGGGTAAGTTATCTTCTAAATATTTTTTTCTTTTCGATGCTATTACAAATGGAATTGTTTTAATTCTTTTCAAATAGTTTGTTGTTACTATATAGAATGCAGTTAATTTCTATATGTTGATTTTGTATCCTGCAACCTTACCGAATTCATTTATTAGTTCTAACAGCTTTTTGGTGTTAGAACTAATTTTTAGGAACTTCTACTTATAAGATCATGTCATCTGCAAACAGATACTTATTTGACTTCTTCCTTTCAGATTTGGATGCTTTTTATTCCTTTTACTTGCCTCATTGCTCTGGCTAGGACTTCCAGTGCTCTCTTGAATAGAAATGATAAGGGTGGGCATCCTTGTCTTGTTCCTGATCTTAGAAGAAAAGTTTTGTTTTTCACTGTTGATTATGCTAGCTATAGGCTTGCCGTATATGGCCTTTATTATGTCGAGGTGCATTCCTTCTATACCTAGTTTGTTAATTGTTTTTTTTTTTTAATCATGAAAGAGTGTTGAATTTTGTTAAATGCTTCTGCATTTGTTGAGCTGAATTTATACTTTTTACCCTCATTCTGCTAATGTGGTGTATCATATTTATTGATTTGCATATACTGAACAATTCTTGTATCCCACTTAAGCATCATGAATGATCCTTTTAATAAGTTGTTGAATTTGGTTTGCTAGTATTTTATTGTGGATTTTTGCATCTCTGTTCATCAGGGATATTGGCCTATAATTTTCTTTTCTTGTAGTGCCCTTGACTGGCTCTGGTATCAGGGTAATACTCATAAGGTGAGTTTAGAAGTATTCCCTCCTTTTCAATTTTTTGGAAATGTTTGACAAGGATGGCATTAATTCTTCTTTAAGTGTTTTGTAGAATTCACCAGTGAAGCTATTTGGTCCTGAGCTTTTCTTTGTTAGGGGATTTTTGATTACTGCTTCAATCTCCTTACTTGTTATTGATCTGTTCAGATTTTCAATTTCTTCCTGATTCAGTCTTGGTAGATTGTATATTTCCAGTAGTTTATCTATTTCTTCAAGGTTATCCAATTTGTTGGCATATAGTTGTTCATAATAGTCTCTTATGGTCCTTTATATTTCTGTGTCATCCCTTGTAATATCTTCTATTTTATTTCTACTTTTTTTTTTTTTTAAAGATTTATTTATTTATTTATTTGACAGAGAGAGAGACAGCTAGAGAGGGAACACAAGCAGGGGGAGAGGGAGAGGGAGAAGCAGGCTTCCCGCGGAGCAGGGAGCCCGATGCGGGGCTCGATCCCAGAACCCTGGGATCATGACCTGAGCTGAAGGCAGACACCTAACGACTGAGCCACCCAGGCGCCCCTTATTTCTACCTTTTTAACTTGAGTTTTCTCTTTTTTCTTATTCTAGCTAAAAGTTTGTCAATTTTGTTTATCTTTTCAGAAAACCAACTCTTAGATTCATTGATCTTTTCTGTTGTTTTTCTACTCCCTATTTCCTGTACGGGGCTTTATTTGTTCTTCTTTCTGTAGTTCCTTGAGGTGTAAAGTTAGGTTGTTTATTTGAGATCTTTCTTCTTTCTTAATGTAGGCATTTATTGCTATAAACTTCCCTCTTAGTACTGATTTTGCTGCATCCCATAAGTTTGTGTATTTTGTGTTTTCATTTGTATTTATCTCAAGATAATTTTTTATTTCCCTTTTGATTTCTTCTTTGATCCATTGATTGTTAGGTGTATATTGTTTGATTTCCACATATTTTTGAATTTTCCCATTTTCATGCTGTTATTAATTTCTAGTTTCATGTCATTGTGGTTGGAAAACGTGGTTTCAATCGTCTTAAATTTTTAAGACTTTTGTGGCCTAACATGTGTTCTATCCTAGAGAATGGGACATGTGCACTTGAGAAGAATGTGTATTGTGCTGCTGATGGGTGGAATGTTCTGTATATGTCTTATATCACTCTTTTTTTTAAGATTTTATTTATTTGTTTGACAGAGAGAGAGCAAGCCTGAGGGGGAGTGGCAGGTAGAGGGAGAGGGATACAGGGCTCCATTCCAGGACCCCAGGATCATGACCTGACCCGAAGGCAGATGCTTAACTGACTGAGCCACCCACGCGCCCCTGTCTTATATCACTCTTAACAAACAAATACATGTGTATATAAAGAGAAGAGCTCTTACTAATTACTATCCTTTAAAGGCATAGGCTCAAAAATATTCTCAGAGGAAAATATTAATAAAGAAACTAATATAAATTGAAGGTATTTTTTTAAAAAGATTTTATTTATTTATTTGAGAGAGAGACCACAAGCAGGGGAGGGGCAGAGGAAGAAGCAGACTCCCGGCTGAGCAGGTCCCAACACGGGACCCCATTATCACGACCCGAACTGAAAGCAGCTGTTTAACCGACTGAGCCACCCAGGCGCCCCATAAATTGAAGGTCTTTTATCATTTAGTTCTCACAAGTCCTTGGATAGGAGGTATTATCTCTCCTAGAACTCAGGGAACTGAGGCTTAGGGGGCAGGGCAAGCCTGAGGTTCTAATCTCTGCTCTGTATCAGAACTACGTGGGGATTCTAAACAGATATGGACCCCAAGGCTGCCTGGTTACCCATAGCATGAGCTTTCTGGGGGATGTGACCTATGTTCTGTTGTTCTGCCGGCCGGCAGACCTATCCCAGTCCCTTGCAGTCAGAGGCTCAGGTTCTACTCCCCTACCCTCCAGTTATTAATGTCATGAATAGAGGAGATAAAAGATGAAAAAATTAATGGCATTACTACTCTTACCTCTATTTGTTTTTTTGCAATTGTGTTTGGCATTTCATAAACTCAAACATAAGAGAGTTAATGTATCGTTACCTCGGTTCATTACTTTATCAGCATCCAGAACAGTGCCTGGCATGTAATAGATGCTTAATAAATACTTGGAAGGGGTGGGTGAATAACTAAGGGCACCAGTATGGGAGAATCAGTTGTCTCAGCAGTTTCTCACTTGGATTGAACTCAGCCCTCTTGTGAGTGTGCCCCAACCAAGCCCACCATGAGAAAGCTATTTCTCCCTAGTACTGACCTCAGCTGCTCACTGTTGCTGATGGTGGCAGCTAGTACATGAAGAGGTGATCTGTTGTAGGTGAGATAATCTGAAAACCTCAGGACTTGGGAGCAGTAGTAACCACTGTCCTGTTCTAGTATACAGGAAGTAGCATTTTTTAAAAAAGATGTTTTTTCTTTATTTGAGAAGAGAGAGAGCATGTGTTCAAGAGCATGAGCAGGGGGAGGGGCAGAGGGAGAAGCAGACTCCCTACTGAGCAGGGAGCCCGATGCGGGGCTCTATCCCAGGACCCTGGGATCATGACCTGAGCCAAAAGCAGACGTTTAACAGACTGAGCCGCGCAGCACCACCAGGAAGTACAATTTAGATCAGCAGGTGGCTTTCAAATTTGTCCAGGTAACATAGCTGTTCTGACTTTCTTTACAAAACACCATGCATTCTGAAATCCCTAAATATATCATTTTATGCTTGCTCACATATCATCTGCCTGCTTGGGTAGCAGAATTTTTAAAAATGGCAGGCAAGGACAACTCTCCACTCAATCAGGGTGTGGAGCCTGCTCAGGATTCTGTCTCTGTTTCCCTCTGCCCCTCCCACTCCCTCTCGAAGCAGGGGTGGGGGGCAAGGGGAATTAAAATCTCCACTCAGTCAGAATAGCCATGGGACCCTGTAGAATTCACTGAACAACCCTGAGCCTTATGTTCATCCTTTTTCAAATGGGCAGGTAGAGGGACACTGGGAAGTGTCTGTAAACACCTGGCTGTTAAGAATATGAATTCTGGAACATATTTGAGAAGCCCTACCTGACTTTCTCCAACTCCTCCAAAATCCAGACCCCCAAAGGCCCCTGGTGCTCACTGCCTTCCTCCTGGAACCGTGGTTAAAGAACCTCGACACCGGAAGCCTAGAATCAAGTGCTGATGTACCTTCTTTCTAAGGGCAGGAACTTGGTTAGGTTACTTAACCTGGCTAAGCCTCAGTTGCATCACCGGTAAAATGGGGAGGATAATAGGGCCTGTTAACAGTAAAATTGTTACTAAGAATTAAATGGGATAATGCATATAAAGTGTTTAACATCGTGTCTGCCTCATAGTAAGCATGCCATAAGTGTCGCCTATTTTTATCAGTATTATTATTAACTGGGTCAAATTTCTTGGGTGTTGGGAGAAGGAATGCAAGCTGAGGTTCAGTCACTAATGCTGATAAGACCATCTCTTAGAAGAGCTCTTAAGAGTGAAGCTTTTCAGGCCCCCAGATATCTGATGATTTCTGGCTCTGGGTCCTCTGCCCATTTGCTCCATGTCCTTAGGGTCTAAGACCCCCTCCCCCATCTTTAGGCCTTAGTCTTCCCCTCCCCTCACTGAGTATGCTCTTTGCTGCAATTTGAAGGATCACATGCAAAAATTCATTTTTCTTCTATCCAATTCCAATTCCTTACCCCAAAAGCAGAAAAGAATCCAAATTAATTGTACTCACCATGGCTGTGAGTTGTGTGTGCATCCCAAGGACTCCATATAGTCAAAACCTCTTACAAATTGACTGACACAACTTGGAATATGGACGGTACAGAAGACAAAAGTCCTATATCAGGGTAAAATATATGAAGTCAATCACTGAAGTTGAATGGAGTTGAGTGTCCTTAACCTAGTAATTATGTGCTGAAGTGCTTAGGGGTACAAAACCATCATGCATGTAACTCATTCTGAAATAGAGTCAAATCTTAATAATAGGTGAATCTGGGTAAAGGGTAAATGAGGTGATTTGTACTGTTGTTTTTTTTTTTTCCTGCAACTTTCTGTAAGTTGGAAATGATTTCCAAATAAAAATTTAAAAATAAAAACCCAATAAGGGACAAGAAACCCCTGACTGTTTTGTTAATCCTTTCCCAGCTAACATGAGTGCTTTAAAGCAAACAGATGAGGTTCTGGAGTAAAGGTTTGCAAGCAAATACTCCATTATAAAATCCTAACTTTCCAGGAGTATGCAAATCCTATTCAAGCCAATCACCCTATGGGCTTTTATGCAGTGTCTTCTATTTCTGCTACTAATAGTTGCCAGGTATAATTGAATTAACCTCTAGGGGCTCACACACTAAATGGCTTGCTCAAGGTCACACAGCCAGCATGTGGTGGACCCTTACTTTGGGTCTGGAGACATCTGTCTTCAAACCCTAATGCCATTGTCCCCATTTCTCCACCACATGCCAACATGGGCCCTGCCCTTTGGGAGTTTACTAAGTTTCCAGGGGACAGTACATATCTACATAAAAAAGAGACCAGATCTTGCATATAAATCATATATGGGATTGTAGAAACAGCTGTAAAAATAATGGGATCACTACAGGAGGATTAAAATGGAGTGCATTTCAGTCACAGAACAGGCTTTTGAGCTTTTAGCAGGAACTCTGCAGACTGTATCTGCAATTAAAAGGAAACCCCTAGATGTTTTATAAACGATGTGTTTCAAAACCAAAACACAGGAGGAAAGACTTATGTTGGCATTTGTTACCACATTTACCATTTTGTGTCTTATCTTCCCAAACACTGTTACATCGCTACATCATTCTTTTGCCTGCTCTGTGGACCCCAGCAAACTCGCTGGGCCTTTTCTTCTCCTTTTTTTTTTTTTTTTTAAGATTTTATTTATTTATTTGACAGAGAGAGAGACAGCGAGAGAGGGAACACAAGCAGGGGGAGTGGGAGAGGGAGAAGCAGGCTTCCCACGGAGCAGGGAGCCCAATGTGGGACCCGATCCCAGGACCCTGGGACCATGACCCGAGCCGAAGGCAGATGCCCAACGACTGAGCCACCCAGGTGCCCTCGCTGGGCCTTTTCATGATCCCTACACCTGTTGGCTGACAATTGATTCCGAGTTTCCCTTTCCTGGGAATTCAGACCTCCTCTGGACAAATGATGGATGGGCCATATTAATCCTGTTTGGCTCAGAAAGGACCATCCAGGGCGCCTGGGTGACTCAGCTGGTTAAGCATCTGCCTTTGGCTCAGGTCATGATCCCAGGGTCCTGGGATCGAATCCTGCATCGGGCTCCTTGCTCAGCGGGGAGTCTGCTTCTCCCTCTGCCTGCTGCTCCCCCTGCTTGTGCGCTCCCTCTCTCTCGGTCAAATAAATAAATAAATAAATAAATAAAATCTTTAAAAAAAAAGGACCATCCAGCTGAAGAGAGGCTGGAGCCGATTTCTAGAGACTGACAGAAATGACATTGTCCATTCAGGACCTCTCACCAGAAGCTTGCTTTTATTAATTATTATTATTATTATTATTTTACCAGAAGCTTTTAAACAGGATCATCCACATTTCATAAGAATAAATCTCTGGAACAAAAGCAAATGAAAAGTCTTCTAAGGAAGTTCTTACGGGCAAATTCTCTGATCCTCACTTTCCTTCCCATAAGTCGGGGTTAATAATATGCTCCTGGCCAGTTTCCTGCAAAGACTCCGTGAGGTGGTGGATATGGGAGGAGCCGCACTGAATACGGCAGGCACCCGGCAATAGGACCTGTAGTAAGAGTAACAAGAGTACTAGCAATAATAACCTTTCCTTGAACACTTACTCTGTGCCAGGTACTGTGTGGAGCATCCGACACACCCTGTTAGGGTGACACTAGAGAAAAGCCTGGCTGAATGTGGCTTCTAGAGTTAGCCTGGGTCTTAGTACTGGATCTGTCATTTACTAGCTATGATCTGGAGCAAAGAAGTCAACCCACCTCTACCTTGGTTTCCTGTTTGTAAAATGGGGAGCAGCGTGGCCGGGTCAGCCATCTAAAGTACTTAGTACAGTGTCAGGTGCCCCGTAGAGTGGGGAGTTATTTGCTACTGTGAGCTCATCTACCCCAGCAACCCTTGGAGATCAGGACTATTGCTACTTTCATTCACAGAGGAGAGAGCTGAAGGCCTGGGGTGTCATGGCTTGTCTTCCACAGAACTCCAATCCAGCCTCAACTCTGGCCAACTCCAAATTCCCTGCGTGTTCTTTTTTTTTTTTTTAAAGATTTTATTTATTTATTTGACAGAGAGAGACACAGCGAGAGAGGGAACACAAGCAGGGGGAGTGGGAGAGGGAGAAGCAGGCTCCCCGCGGAGCAGGGAGCCCGATGTGGGACTCGATCCCAGGACCCCGGGACCATGACCTGAGCCGAAGGCAGTCGCTTAACCGACTGAGCCACCCAGGCGCCCTCCCTGCGTGTTCTTGACCACCTCACCTACCCCTGGCATTGCAGAACACCAGCGCCCATTAGCATCGTATTCTGTGTACCTCTATAGGACCGGCACCTCCATGACATCTTCAGATGAGCAGCCTGAACAAGTAACAAGCATCTTCGTGAAAACAGCATGCACACGGTGACGACTCTAGCCCAAAGCTGCAATCTCCTTCCCTTTATCATTGCTCCCCAACAGGTGAAAATGTTAATGCACCCTCCCCATTATGTTCCCAAACTTGTATTTACATTGTAAGCCCCTATGTGCATTTACATATAGCCAAGTGTGCACGGGGCCATACGTATAGTGTACGCCCATATGGTATTTGTAAATTATATACACCAACTGTTGTACTAATACAGCATGTACATTATGAAATGCATAGATATTATTAAAGAATGACATGATAGTAAGCAGAAATTGGAGTTCAACTGCTTTTTTTCCAGCCCCAAAGGGGGTCAGGCAAACCTTCCGGATCACTGCCCCAGAGCAGCGAAGGGCCGCGTGGCAGGCAGGATGGCCAGCATCAGATCACCCGAAGGGGCTTATTACGGATGTCCATTCACGACCAGCACCCCCAGCCAGGATCTCTGCAGAGGGACTAGGACTTAGCATGTAAAAGGTGCCCCCAAGTGATTCTTAACTTTAGGAAGTTTGAGTAGATTTCCAAGGCCTTAGGTCTAAAACATGCATATAAATTCCAGACCATGTATCTTCTCGAAGCCTCAGTTTGCTCATGTGTAATGAGGATAACAATCCCCATTCTCAAGGGAGATGTGGGTAAAGATGATCCTGTGGAGATGTGGGTAAAGGTGCATGCACTGTTTTCAAACTTTAAAAAATGTGGCCTGTGGTAGGGAATACATTTTGCATCAGAGCCAGTACACGATCGACAAGCGTGTGTCTGTGCATGTGTGTGTAAATGCAACAGATCCCACGAAACAATACTCGCAGCCTTACTTCAGGCAGTGCCTTCTGAGAGTTTCTGATTGAGTAGATTCTGATTTCATTTAAGAAAAAATGCTGGTAGAGAGCCTGGGTGGCTTTTCTGAATAACATATGACCTTTATAAAGTTCTCGTGCATGCATGATTTCAGCATCCTTCGGATGTTCGCAATGACTCTGTGAGATGAGAGGTATGTTGGTAGTCGAGGAAGCAGAAGAAAGGACTAGCAGTTTGGGTCTAGAGTCCTCCCTTCAGCTCACATGACTTTATGCTGTCCCCAGTGTCATCTCAGCCAAGCATCCCAGATGGTCCCCACAGGGCTTTTTGGAGACTGAAGCTAAGGTTATTCTCATTCTTGAGGTCCTGGTTTATTTTAAAAAATGAAGTGCCAAAAGAGGAGGAGAACTATCATATTTAACAAATCAATGCCCTGAACCTACAAATATAACAACAGCAATGACTGCACATATTACACTTATTTGGAGATTATATCAGAAGCCTACATTTGAGGCCATTTGTGATGTGGGACCCTATTCAAATAACCTTCCTATGCCCCTCCCTCTTGACTGGGGAGAGGTCCTCATGGCCAAACACGTTTTGCATGAATTTCCCTTGATGGAGGTTGTTGGTACCTTGGTGGGACAGGTTCCCTGCAGGCTAGGGATGGAAGCCAGCCATCAGTGAGCCAAGGAATGAGAGGAGCTGAAGTCATGGACAAAGTGAGTAAAAATGCTTTCCCAAAGCTCGGCTCTAAAAGGCAGGAGTGAACCAAGATAGTAAAGGTAGCATGGGCTGCTTGAAGGAGTGTTGATATGAGACGAGACAGATTGAGCACATAGAAAATGATGGGAGGATCTAGCTAATGGACAGGTTGAACTTGAAGACACAACAGAAGAAATTAAAGTGGGGAAAGGTGGGGAAATATGCAGATGCAGGCTGGGAGGAATCAGCCTCTTATATAAAAAGGCACCTACTTCCCCTGTAGACTCAGATGTGATGCGTGAAACGCATCACCATACAACCAATTAACAGATGAAGGAAAGTGTCTCTTATAAGATTTTCCAAATAAAGTATGAAAAGAAAATACTGGAATTAGAATATCATCAGATTGCATCCCCTGGTGGATTAATAGACATAGACATTGAGCATTAGTGGCTGCTGACATCAAAAAAAGAAATGAAAACAAGACATCATGTGTCCCTGATGAAAGAAGGCAGTGTCCCCTATAAGATTGCCAAAGGGATCACTTCTGTGTCTGATGAAGACTTTGGGGCCAGCTACCACTTTGCAAGGAATACAGGGGATGGAGGGAAATGTTGAGCTGCACCAAGAGTGTGCAACCAGCAAAATTCCGATTGTGAGAAACCACAAGTCAGTCTCTAGAGTTCTTCAAAATGTGAAGTATATGGAAAGGAAAAGGATGAAGAGGAAACCCACAGAGGGAAATAGACCTAAGAGTTATATCAAGTTTTTTAAAAAGCAAAAATTATTATAATGTTTAAATATGCCTAATTAGATGATAAATTCAAGGAAGTGGCTATTTTTAGAGGGAAGGTCAGGGCTGTGACTAGGATAAGGCATGTAGAGAGCTTCTGGGGGGATGGCAAAGGTCTTTTTTTTTTAAAAAGATTTATTTGAGAGAGAGAGAACGCGTGCAAGTTGGGGGAAGGGCAGAGGGACAGAATTCTTTTTTTTTTTTTTTTAAGATTTTATGTATTTGACAGAGAGAGCATAAGCAGAGGGAGAGAGAAGGATAAGCAGGCTTCCTGCTGAGCAAGGAGCCCGATGTGGGACTCGATCCTAGGACCGTGGGATCATGACCCGGGCCGAAGGCAGCCGCTTAACTGACTGAGCCACCCAGGCGTCCCTAGAATCTTTCAAGCCGACTCCCCACTGAGCACGGAGGAGCAGAACTCGGGGCTCTATCCCATGACCCTGAGATCATGACCTGAGCCGAAACCAAGAGTCAGACGCTTAACCGACTGAGCCACCCAGGCACCCCAAAAAGTTCTGTTTCTTGACTCTGGTGGAGTTTAAGAAGATGTGTGCCTTATTGGAGCCTTGATAAAAATGAAATTCAATTTCTAAGGTCTTGGGTGCTAACAACAGAGATGGCAGAGGGATTGCGTTTATAAAGAGAGACAGATGTCTGGGATTTATCTTACAATAACACAGGAGAGGGGTCAGAGGATGGTGGTATGGCAGGGACATGACTGGCCATGGGGTGGTGATTCTTGGGGTTGCTTGATGGGCCCATGGGTGTTCATTATGATACCATTCTATCTACTTCTGTGAAGGTTTTAAATTCTCTAAAATAAAAAAATTAAAATTAAAAAAAGATGTGTGCCTTATAATAATTCACTAAGCTGTCCATCTGTGTGGTTTTCTGTACCTGAGCTTTATTATTTACAAGGTTGTAAATATCAGAGGCAGTGTCCTCCAGTTTTATGTGCATGTGGCTTTAAGCCCTGGCACCCAATGCAACAATTAGGGTGTCAATGAACAGCAGTTCTTCAAAACCCTCACAATTCTGCAGCTGTCTTCCTTCTCACAGCACCACTAAGAAACAGAACTTGTAGCCCAAGAGAAATAACAGAGGATTTGGAATTAGATAGACCTGGACTAAAGCCTCCTGTCTACATGGTTCACTTGCTGTCTTCTACCGAATAGTTGCGCCATGTCGTGTAAGTTCCCGATCCAGTGGAGCTTCGATTTCCTCACGTATCAAACAGGAATAATGTATTGTTGTGAGGGTTAGGTAAGTGTGTGCAATGGTATACAGTAGATGCTCAAGTGATGCTATTCCTATAATTATTTTTATGAGTCAAAGAACAGGCTGACCAGGTTCTAGGACCTGGAAAGTGTGTGTGAGTCCACTACCATGTTGGGTAGTCATTCTCATCGTTCCCATAGTTGCTCTAAGCCCACTGGTCGTTTCTCTCCCTGTCTTCTGCTTTCTCATGAGGACAGGCCTGAGCAGGGAAGCATAGAGTCATACTTTGAGTTCTGGGAGCATGTGATGCTCCCTGAGGATGTTATATAAGGAATCAGTGAGTCACCCTTTCAGTAACAAAGTCAATGACAAAAAACACCTTCACTGACTATTCCTTTCCATCTGGGGTTCTGGACTTGGGAGGTATGGGCCCATCTGCAGGAAGCCATCTACTTACGCTCCTGGGCCCGTCTTGAGCCAACACTGCTGAGGTTACCAGGACCTGTCTGACACTCCACCTCTTCAAAGATCAATCTGGTTGATACCTTGCTCCTCCAGGGGACATTTGGCAATTTCTGGAGACTTTTGGTTGTCATAACTGGGAAGATGCTACTGGCATCTACTGGGTAGAGACTAGGGATGCTGCTAAACATTCTACATCGCTCAAGACAAATTCTTACAGCAAAGAAATATCAGGCCCAAATTGTCAATAATGCCAAGGTTGAGAAACCTGATCTGGAGGGAAGTGGGCAAGGAGGCTGGTGGCCTGCAAACTCCAGGTCCTGCCCCAGGCATGTTGGCCTGTGCCCAGTTTACAGACAGAGTGCTTGAGGCTTTGACAGGTTATATGGCTTGCCCAAAGTCACTGAGCGGCTGCGGAGATGGTCTCCTGACTCTAAGGCTCCTTCTCTGTTAGAGATCGCCTCCTCAAGATTTCCTGATCATTGAGCTTTATGGCAATCCTTTAAAATATGACCTTCAAAGGACAACCTGAACCCCAAGAAGGAAGTGGAATCTTCCTTAGGAGTTGCTCATACAACGAACTCTCACTGGTTTCCCATTCCCGACTCTGAGATGATCCAACCCAGCTTCTGAGTGAGGTACACAAGCCCTTTCAAGTTCAGTTCCCATCACAATTCCCTCAGCTCCCGCTTGCTCTTTCGAGGTTTCCTCCACCCACTACTGTCTCACAGCCACACCTTTGTTCTCTGTTGGCCAAATGTGTACCCATTCTACCTGAGGATACCAGCTGATTTTAGGGGCATAAAGGGATGACTGTTTCTCACTTGAATATGTAGGTATTTGTTTTATTGTGTATTAGGAGAAAAGAAACCAGCAAGCAACCCCATGATACAGTGTTTGGTTTTTTAAAAGATTTTATTTATTTATTTGAGAGAATGATAGAGACCAAGACCCGTGTAGAGGGGCAGAGGGAGAGGGAGAAGCAGACTCCCCGCTGAGCAGGGATCCTGACACGGGCTTCGATCCCAGGACCCCGGGATCATGACCTGAGCCAAAGTCAGATGCTTAACTGACTAAGACACCCAGGCGCCCCCAGTGTGTGGTTTTTAAATGAATGCATTTAAGTTTAGAAATTGTCAATTAAATATATCACCTAGAAATTGTACAGGTGGTGGTAAAAATCATGAAGGTGGTGTGAATAGACCCGAAGTGTGTCTTTACACAAGCTCTTTTTCAGTCGTGATGCCGTTCCCCTGCCTTCTCCCCAGCTTGCCCCCTAACCCATCACGCTGCGCGCCCAGCTCCTGCCTCCTCAGGCTGGAAGACCCAGCTGAGGCTTTTATTCCTCCAGAAGCCTTTCTGATGATCCCCATCCCACTTCTGGCCCCGACTCGGTCAAGCGTTTCCTTTGTGAATTCCAAAAGGCAGGACACACAGCTGCCTAGTGCAGCCTGAGACCGAGCGGAGGGGGCTCTGAGCCATTGCGGACCAGCAGGCACAAAGCACGGCTTTTTACCGTGAGTTTCCCACCTCCAGTTCAGGCAGTAATGAGCTCCTGACCAGAACAGAACCTTGGCGACAAGCCAGGGCTCTGGAGCATTTCAACGTCATGTCCTCATTCATCCTAACAGGGACCGAGCTTTGGGTAGCGTTGTACCCCAGCCGAGTCTACACAGCCTGTTGCCGTGTGCCAGAGAGTCTCCGAACTCGGGCCTAGGAGGCCTCGTTCTGTTTGCATTTGGCCAAATCAATTTTTCCCCTCTGAGCCTCAGTGTCCCCATCCATAAAATGGGACAGGGAAGGAATACCCACCTCCCAAGGTTGCCGTGAGTTTTGACCTGAGTGAACGGCTGTGGAAGCATTTTGTAAACCATAAGCACTTTTGAGTGAATGGAAGGGGTTGTTATTTTTAAACTCCTAAATGAGAACAGCCTGGTGCTCTGGGGTTTTCAGTGTGATGCTGTGTAACTAGAATAACCGGATTGCATGTTCGTGCATCTATACGTGCGTGCGTGCACACACCCTGCCTACAGAATGTGGTTTTGAGGCCTCTTTGAGATCCAGCAAATGCAAGCAGCTCAGAGGAGACAATTAGGACACACATTCCCCAGCTCTTGCTTGAGTTGCTCCTCTGAGCCGGGCCCTGGCAACATGGACATAAGGATGTGTCTCTGCCCTGGACGATCATCTATTCCAGCAGGGAGGACCCAAGAGTGAAGAAGCACTTCCATGCTGAGCGATGAGGACCACGACTCATGACACACAGGGTCCTGCAGGAATTCCCAGATGTAGCCCCAAATCCTGGGGAGCCAGCAAGACAGATGAGAAAAACTTTGTTTTAAGATGAAAGAAATGCAATACTACTTTACTGATCATCTTAGACACAAGTCCCCAGAAAAATATGTCTTTATTTTTCAGAGGCGTTTTTAAATTGCCTAAGTGTTTGGGGAGCAGAACAGTTTGGCACTGAGAGGCACAGCTTCGTCCTGAGCCATCCTGAGGCCTGGAGCCTGGGTCTGGTACTTCCCAGCATGGCCCCAGTGGCGAGCAGAATGTTCGACGCCAACACTCGAGGCTGCACATAAATGTGTGGTGGACATCAGCCCATGCTGACGGCCGGCCAGCACTGCCTGGCCGCGTCCTGTGTGGGGCCTGGGGGCCGGAGGAGGGCCGGAGGGTGCGCGCTGGCTATCCGTCAGCACGTCAGACCACAAGGGGGAACAGTGTGATGATACCTGAAGCCGAGAGTGACGAGGGAGGCCTTCCCAGAGGATGAGGTCCATGCCAGCAATGAAAGCTGCTCCCTGCCTGCCAGTCATGGCTTCCTCCGATGCACACCCCGGGGGCCACCGTCGGGGGGCCGGACGAGCCAGCGCCCCATGCCACAACTTTGTGGGTCCCTACCGTTCACATCCTCCCAACTCTGGGCTCCTCTAGACCAAGGAGCGACACATTATCTCCAAATCCCTGGCACAGTGTAGGGACTCTGAGAATGGTTGTTGAGTGAATGCAAGATTGGAACGGCATTACAAATGGATAGAAGAGCTGTGAGGGAGAACACCACTGCCCTGAAGCCTTGCATTCTCAAGAGTTATAAGTGGCTCTGATTTAAAACTCCTTCATTTAATTTATCTGAGCATTTTCATTAGGCAATTCTGCCTTTTCTTGTTAAAAGTACTAATGGTATTAGGATGCAAGATCTATATAGTACATGTAAATTATGAAACGTAATTTAAAAATGAATACCTTAAACCACCAGCCAACTCAAGAACTGGACCATTTCTAGTACTAATGTGTCCACCCAGGCAAGCCTCTCCTAACTCCACCCCTTGCAGACCCTCACAGCCCATCTCTTAACAGCCACTGTCCTCAACTTTCTGTTGGTTATTCCGTTTATGATTTCATGGCTTTACTCCAAATGTATGTAAGAAAACAATCTATTATTGGGTTTATTTTGTTTCACTTGTTTTGAGCTTCATAAAAAGGAATAATACTCTATGAAATCTTATGCACCTTGCTTTCTTTACTCATTAGTTCCATGTAATTGAACGTGGCTATAATTCATTCATGCTCACCTCTGAATAGTATTCCATTGTGTAAATATACCATCATTCATTCACTCATTCATTCACCTACTGATGCACATTATGCTTGTTTCCAGTTGTTTGCCATTATTTACAATGCTGCTGTGAACATTCTGTGTGTATTTTCTGGTGCACATGATTAGGGCTTCATCTCAGGTATAATACCAAGAAGGAGATTGCTGGAATGTTTCAGAAGGTTTAGGGGCTGGTGAAGGATATTCATGGCCTGACATTCAGAGCTGTCTGAGACCTGGTCCAGAATACTCTCCGGCCTTGCTCCCGCCACCCCCGCCACGGCCACCCTCCATGCACCATTCCCAGAAAGCTGATTTGCCCTGCACGTCATCGGCTCTAGGACTTTGACCATGCCTGAAGCGCCTTTCCTGCCCCTCCTCCATCTCCTCTCTTCCCCCCAAAGTTCAGTTCAAAGCCTCACCTCCCTGCCTGATGGCCAGTGTCCTCTGCACGGCGGCACTCTTTGCTTGGGTTCAGGGAGGAAACATCCACTGCTAAGCTCCAGCTCTACCGTCTCATGGAATTGTGATTTTAGAAAGTTTTTTCATCTCGGAACCATAGATCCACACCCCTAAAACAGAGGGATCATGCCATGACTACTGAATATTTACTGAGGCCAGGCTTAGTTTTTTTACATGCATTCTGCAATTAACACGATGTGGTATCATGTTGTCGTTAGGGTCATACGCTCTGGAATTAGATCATCCTGGGCTTGAGGATTAAGTGAGTCAATGTATATAAAAGACTCAGCACAATGCCTGGCACATAGAAAACGTGCAGTAATTTCTAGCTGTGGTTAGTACTCACGCCCTCATAAAGGAGTCACTTATGAAGGAGTCACTATTTTTGTTCCCAGTTTACAGAATAGGAAACTGAGGCATGCAGAGATTATATAGGTTGCTTGAGGTATACGGTTGAGTTAGGATTTAAACCTTAATAACAAGCCTAAGCCCCCTAATGACTTTCCATAACTACAGTTTGAAGACGAGAGGCTAAAAAGAAAGTATTAAAATCAGAAAGTATTTTCTCCTTTTCTGCCTGTTGAATATTTGGCTAAACTCCTCTGGCCGGTGCTCAAGTGTGTATTTTCTCTCTTTAAAAATGAAAACTTTCAGACAGAGAAGCCTGGCTATTTTTGCATCTAGTACCTTCCTGGCATAGCCAGGGCAGGGCAAAAGGATGCATTTAAACTGTCACAATGGTTCATTCAGGGAGAACCTCCTTGCTAGGAGTCACTGCTGCTTTCTGTCTTTCTCTCACCTTAAAAAAAAAAAAAAAAGTTTATGAAGCAATAAGCCAACACTATAAACATGTTTTCCAATTCACTACCAGCTGTCTGGTGAATCATAAAGCTCCTTGAAACGAGTGTGAATGAGGACCATCCCAACAGTGAAAAGATTAGGAGGCTTTAGGGGCGCCTGGCTGGCTCAGTCAGTAGAGCGTGTGACTCTTGATCTCGGGGTCGTGAGTTCAAGCCCCATGTTGGGCATAGATCCTACTTAAAAAAAAAAAAAAAAGGATTAGGATACTTCAGGTTTTAAAGTGGTAAATAAACTGGTAACCAGAAGCCTTCAGACCATTTAGATCTTTTAAAGAATAAACACTCTGCCTGGGGCTTCCCTGGACTTTTCATCCAGATATTCTAAGCACTTTTCCACAGGATTTGGTTTGTTTGGGGTGTTTCTGCCCACAGATGGGTGTGGGGGAAACCGTAAAGTGCCTCCCCCTTCTGACTGTGGCCTCCCTGGAGGATGAGCCTAGGCTGAGGGAGTAGTGAGGGACACAGCTGGGAAGAGGGGCAGAGTGGCCCAGAGGGCCGCCGAGAAGCAGACCAAGGACTGAGGATGCACACTTAGGCTCCGCATCCAGCAGAACTCTCTAGCAACCACACTGTTCAATGGTGCAGAGGGAGCGGGAGGGGGCCCCCAGCTGCTGGGAGAATGTGAGCTGTCCTTCGAGAGGACTCAGGGGGTGCGCCCGGCAGCCTGGCGGTCACATTTCATGAGGCCTTGGTCCACCGGGTGCTGAGACTTTGACCCTGTAACTTGATCAGAGCTGGGGTTCTGTGACGTCAAGCTCAGGGCTCCTTGTGCCAAACTTTGCTGCCCCTGAGCTCCCAACTTCCATCTCGTGCTCCCGAAGGGGCAAGGATTTTTTGCTCTTTATTTTTAATTGTGATAAAATTCACACAACATAAAATGTACCATCTTAACCATGTTGATGGTCCAGTTCAGCAGCATTAAGGACATTCACATTGTCATGCAGCCACCACCACCAGCCATCTCCAGAACGTCTTCACCTTCTCATACTGACACTCTACACCCATCAGTCATGAACTCCCCATTTCCCGCTCCCTCCCAGCCCCTCATAACCACCATTCCACTTTCTGTTCCTAGGACTTTGACTACTCTAGCTACTCCGTACAAGTGGAATCGCAATCTTTTTCTTTTTTGTGGCTGGCTGATTTTACTGAGCATGATGTCCCCAGGCTCACCCATGTTGTACCATATGTCAGAATTCCCTTCCTTTTTTAAGGTTGAATAATATTCCATTATATATATATATTCTACATTTTGCTTATCCACTCATCCTTTGTTGGGCACTTAGGTTGTGCCCATCTCTTGGCTACCATGAATAGTGATACTATGAACATGGGTGCACAATATCTGTTTGAGATCTGATTTCAGTTCTTTTAGGTATATACCCAGAACTGGAATTATGGGATCATATGGTAAATCCAGGTTTAATTTTTTGAGGAACCACCATACTGTTTGCCGTAATGGCTACACCATTTTACGTTCTTACTAATAGTGCTTCAGATCCTCACGAACACTTGTCATTTTCTATTTTTGTTTGTTTGTTTTTTATGGTAGCCATCTTAATGGGTGTGAGGTGGTATCTCGTGGTTTTGAAGACACTAAATCTTAGTCATCTCTTGTGTTAGCCCAGGCCCTCCACCAATGGAAGATGGGATTAGACGTGGAGAGATTTTCTTAGGAGAAACACCTGTGAGAGAAAACCCACAGGGAGCAGTGGGAGGATAGGGGAGCTCAGGGGGTGGAAAGGGGAACAGAGAGGTCTGTGGAGTCCTCTCAAGAGGCAGAACAAGGGTGGCTGCAAGTCTGACCCCAAGGGAAGGAGACAAGGAAGGAAGTTGGGTAGAAGCATCCTAGACTGCCATGCAGTCTCAGGAAGGTTCAGCAAGGTCAGTGGGAAGACCTTGAGCCAGTGTCACCTCGCAGAGGAGTCCAGCGTCTCCCAGGATCAGGGCTGCCCTGGTATGCCTGCCACACTCAGTCAATGGCTAGGAGCAGCCCGTGGCAGGTGCAGCCAGTCCCAACACAGTGAAGGATTTCAGAGCAGCTCGGGGTCAATTACGGTGAATGACTCTTTTCCATCGTTGGAAGTTTAAGTTAAATAAGGTCCTGCTAGAGTAGGGTGGGCCTCTAATCCAACATGGCTGGCGTTTTTATAAAATGGGGGAATTTGGACACAGATTCACACTCAGGGACAATGCCATATGAACATGAAGGCAGAGATGGGTGATGCTCCTACAAGCCAAAGAATGTCAGAGATTGCTAGCAAGACACCAGAAGCAAGGCAAGAGACATGGAACAGATTCTCCCTCAAGGCCCTCAGAAGGAACCAGCCTCACCAACACTTGGATCTCAGACGTCTAGTCTCCAGAACTATGAGACAAGCCATCTCTGTTGTGCAAGCCACTCGGTTTGCCATATTTTGTATGGCGGCCCTGGCAGGTTGATAGAGAAGAGGAGGAAGAAACCAGGTTATCATGGTAATCACATTGGATATTTATTTTTAAGGAGCTCTACCCTACTGTATGATGACATTAGAGAAAATGATGTTACTAGAAAAAAATAATTGCTTATCAGGAGATTATTCTGATGTGGCAATACACAAATGTTTTCAAACAGCCGGTACCTTGTAAAAGGAGGCTCTTATAAACAGGATATTCCTGTTGGCATGGGACTGCATATTTGCTTAAAAAAACAGTGCCCTGTTTCTGCAACAGTCAACCAACGCAAACAAGGAAATATAGCTGGAGAAATTAGAAAATGTATACATCGTAGAAAATCCCCTGGACATAAATATAGGCAAGGCCAGCTGAAGAGTGACCAAAGACGTCTGGCAAACACAGAAGCTTGCCCTTTGAAATGTTTGACATTTTCCTGGAAAAGTCACACTCAGGTATATTGAAAAGAAAAAGCATAGAATGTCAAAGCAGGAAGGAAGCTTAGAGATAATCTCATCTCTCTACAAAATTTTACTGGTTGAAAGAACTGAGGCCCAGAGAGGGGAAGGGACTTGCCCAAGGTCACACAGCCCGCAAGTGGCTGCTGGGACCCCTGAAGCCAGCTTTTCTGACTCCAGGTCAAGGAGTCCTGCCCTCTCTGCCATCATTTCCTCTTTCATTCCTCTGCCCCTCCCTCTGTGCCTGGTTCCTAACTAAGTTAAACCCATAGGGGGAAAAAAGAGCACTTTCACCTGGCAAGTGAGCTCTTCTCATCGTTCCCATTGTTCTCGGGATGTGAGCAGGGCTGGCTCAGCGCTTTCACCCACTGACCTGGGAGCTTCAGAGAATTATTCCAAGTTATGTCCGTGGAGCGGATGGGCAGGGTGACACCCTTCTCCCCCAGTGCCTGACTTATTGCTCCGGGATATAAACACAATGCCCAGCAGAGTCCTCCCTCGCTGGCTCCCTCCATCCCCATAAGGACCCTTTACCTTGTTGCAACTGGGAAGGAGGGTTTGGCAGGCAACTACATCACAGGGTCCAGCACTTACAACACAACACGCTCCCAACACACACAGCCACAAAGCCCCTGGATGAACGAGGCAAGCTCCTAAAGAGTCTAGACATGGGGAAATGTGGAGTGGTAGAAAGAGAATGGGCTTCACCTTTGGGTTTGCTTCTGGCTCTGTCCTACCCTAGGCAGGTTCCCAGAACCCCGAGCTTCCACTGCAGCGTCTAACCACAGGCCATCAGGAGGATTTGAGGAGATGATGCTTACTGCTGACTGCCTGATGAGTGCTTGTTCATGTTGCTATTTTTATAGGAACTGCTGCTTGTCGCGGTTTCTGATGACTTCCTACTGCCGGGACCCTGGCTACCAATAAGACGAAGGCTAGTGGGATCTGACAGGCTGGTTGTGACAGCCTCCTACCTCACCCCTCTGCCTCCTTTCTCTCCTCCCCACTCCACCTGCCCTCCGAAGTGATCTTGCTGAAGTGCCAATCTGCTCACGTTCTTCCCTCCACAAGAAAACCTCCTTTGGCTGCCCTTCACTTCCGGGATCAAGTCCAAACTCCGAGGCTTGGCACCCAAGTCCATCATCATCGGCACCTGGCAACCCACCATGCCCGAGCCTCATGGATTTGTTCTTCACTCTCTAAACATCTGTTGCTTTTCACCCCTCCGGTCCCTGCACAGCTTCCCCGGCCTCCTGGCATGCCCTTTCTCCTCTTCTTGATCTAGCTCAGTGGTTCTTAAAGTGTGGTCCCTGGATCACAGCAGCTGCATCACCAGGGAGCCTGCTGGGTACACCAATGCTTGGGCCTTACCCTTGACCTCCTGAATCAGAAACACAGGACATGGGGACTAGCAGTCTGAGTTTTAACAAGTCCTCCAGGGGATTCGGATGCATGCTTAAGTTTGAGAACCACTGTCTAGTGAAAATGAACTCAGCTGAGTTCAGGTGTTGCTTTTTTTTTTTTTAAGATTTTATTTATTTATTTGAGAGAGATAGAGCACAAGTGAGGAGGAGCAGCAGAGGGAGAGGGAGAAGCAGGCTCCCCGCCAAGCAGGGAGCCTGACGCGGGGCTTGATCCCAGGACCCCGAGATCATGACCTGAGCCGAAAGCAGATGCTTAACCAACTGAGCCACCCAGGTACCTTCCAGTTTTCTTTTAATTTTATTTTTTAATTTTGGTGAAATACACAGAACATAAAATTGACCATCTTAACCATTTCTAAGGGTCCAGTGGTGTCAAGTATTCTCACTCTGTGACAGTTTTCATGGGAAAAAAAGGATGATTCAAATTACTTGAAAACAAGCAAAATTGGCAATCCAAAAATGATTCATCACATCCACACTGAGATTTGGAACTCTCCAAGAGGCATGCTTGCCCCACTTGGAGCATAAGAATCACAGCTAACATTTGCTGAATGCTTACTAGGTCCTGGGGAACCAGACTAAGTGCTTTCAAACATATTTTACTCAATATAGGCACCAACTCTAGGAAGCAGATCTTACTACTATCTCCACATCACAAAAGAAGAAACTAATGCACAGAGAAACAGAAGAGCTTACTAAGGAGCCGTGGATCCCTGGATTCAGATCTCAGAGCTGCCCCACGGTTAGGTCCTAGCTTTCTAGAGATAGCATTGCTCAGGGGAATACTGGTTCCTTCTGCCTCCCGGGTCTATTCTCCATTAGCTGGCCTTTTCTTCGGTGCCATAAATGACCCACACAGTCTTCTCCTCCATCAGGGCCATCTCGCTGTCATCCAGGCTCAGCCTCTGCTCTGTCTCATGGAGTCACAGTCCCTTACTTGAGACCAGACCAGGGCTGGAGTCCTCCATCTGCTTTGGTGCTCTGTGGTCTAAGACAATTTGCTTCTTTTGCTCAGTTTCAGTTTTCTCACTTGGAAAATGGGAATAATCCAGGGTCACAATCTCCTACCTCAAAACCCTCTGGGCCAGGTGTCTCAGAATTCAGCATTTTTTAGACTTTAGACAGACAACACGCACCCATACAGTGTATTACATAACACCCCACTGGAGTCTGAGAGGAACCCCCAAATTGAACACGTGACTATTTTTTGCAGCAAAAGTATAAATATTCACACGGAGTGGAATGAAGATGCATGTTCTTTCAAATTAACTTTTACCACCAGAGATGTGACAAAAGTGTTTTCGTTTTGAGAGGGCTCTCTGGAATTTGGAATTGAGATTATGGATTTGGACCTGGCCCGGAAGCTTACAGCGAGGACCACACACCCTCAAAGTACACGCAGGCGCTCTTGAGTGCGGGCTTGGCCATGGGAGGAAGAGGTACATAGCGTGAGGCAGGTGCCCTGTCCAGACCCAACACTCCCCGCAGGCCCCTTCCAAACTGTCTGCTTTGGTTTTCCTGTTCATGACCCACCTCCTCCATGGGCTCTTCTCAGCCCCAGACTTGCTTTTTCATCTCCCGAACTGGAATCTCTCCAGACATGTACCGTCACTGGGTCTCATCCTCCACCTTGGAAATGTCAAACTGTAAGCCCCTCTGTGAGCTGGCCTTTGTCTTTGTACTAGGGCCGTCTGAAGGAAGCTACTCTTTTAAAGTTGAGTGCTTTCTTACAAAAGCATGGTCACAAGCAACCCAGGTCTTACTAGAAATATGAACACGACCGCCCCACCCTACCAGAAAGCCCACCCCGAACAGCCTCTCTCTGCCTGACACTCGGCTGAGGGAGGGTACCCCAGAGGTGATGAAGCAGCTGGGCTAGTCTCTTAGTCCTCTAGGGATCAGCCAACCCCAGGTCCCTCTAGGGTCTAGCACTTGCCGGTAGTCAGGGTATTACCACACGGTGTTGCCAGAACACCACGGGCTTGCACAGAGCCGTGGGGAGGGCAGAGGCAAGGCCTTCACATCAGCTCCTGGAGCGCTGTGGTTGGTTGTCATTATGATGATATTGCACCACAGAATGGGAAAGGCTCTCCCCTGGTCTAAGCCATTATTACGTGGGTCCTATTCTGGCCACAGACACCACGTGGCTAGGCAGGCCTTTGCTGTTATTCCAGCCCCAGGGATGAAAACATCCGAACAGTGGAATCTTTTTTGTTCCTGGCTCCAGCTTGGAATGCAGACTTTGGATTCACCGTTGTTTGTCTCCACCTATGACCACGCCAAACAGAAGGGCCTTCTGACGCAC
Source organism: Halichoerus grypus (assembly GCF_964656455.1). NCBI lineage: Eukaryota > Metazoa > Chordata > Mammalia > Carnivora > Phocidae > Halichoerus > Halichoerus grypus. The sequence continues at coordinate 69,456,841 of NC_135725.1, read as the reverse complement.
GTCTACTCTCCCTCCTCCTGAGGCTGGCCTGTTCTCCGTGGCCCCCTAGCCACCGTCTTGGCTGGCGCCCAAGACCCAGAAAATCAAGGAACCTAGGCCACCACTGGGGACACGTCCGGCTAGGTTAGGGGTGAGGCTGGTGGAAGGAACATCGGGGTGGGAAGTGGGATGTCCGCTGGGCTAGCCAGTGTGGGGTCCACGTAGGGAAGGAGGGAAGGCCAGGCCGCCCTGGGGACTGGGGAGCAGCCAGAGGGGCCTTATCAGCTTCTGCCCCTCGTGGCAGCGCAGGCACCGCAAGCCCAGGTCCCGGCTTACTGTTATTGTTACTGCCCTGGCTTTGGTGAGGCCTGGAGGGAGAAGGCTTCTTGAGAGGAATGTAGACCTGTCCGTACCCGAAAACCAAAACCGAGTCCAAGGGGCGTGGCTGGGCGGCTGGCGGAGAAGCCCCACCTCACCTGGGCGGACACTGGCATGTGGAATGAGGCCTGGCCCAGTGGGCCCCTGGAGGTGGCTCCAGGCCCAGGGCCAGCCACACTGCTTTCCCATGTGTGCAGGTGTTGGCCTCCCCCAAACCAGACTGGGGTGGGGGCAGAGAAGGAGCCTCCCAGGAGCGGAAAGCTAGGGGCTTTCCCCTCTGTGTGTACCGACCCGCACCAGGACACAGCTGCTCCAAAGAGTGGGCCTTTGGCAGGGATTCTTGGGATTAGTCCTGGGATATTCAGAATCCTTAGAACCGCTCAGTTCTGATCCCTGGCTTGAAGCTCTCCCTAAGCTCCTGTCACCACCCACCGACCTGTCCAATACTAGCTACTAGGTACCTGTGGCATTGAGCACCTGAGCTGTGCTCCTAATCCACACCAGATGTCAGAGACTTAGTATGAATGAGAGAATGTAAATATCTTATTAATAATTTTTTTTTGGTGGGGGGGCACCTAGGTGGCTTAGTGGGTTGAGCCCTGGACTCTCGATTTTGGTTCAGGTCATGGTCTCAGGGTCTTGAGATCTAGCCCCCAGGCGGCTCCTTGCTCAGCGCGGAGTCAGCTTGGGGATTCTCTCTTCCTCTCCTTCTGCCCCTCCCCCACTTGCATTTTTTTTCTCTCTCTCTCAAATAAATAAATCTTTAAAAAAATATTTCTTTTGGCTATTGAGTTAAACAGCATATATTAAAATTAATTTTACCTGTTTCTTTTCATGTTTTAAGAATGCAGCTACTAGAAAATTTACACACGTGGCTCGCATTTGATTTGTTGGGAGCACAGCATGCCAAATGTCCTTCTGGCCCCAGGGTCTTTGTTGTCCTTCTCTTTGCCTGGAGTGCTTTCCTCTCAGTATGACTTTCTTCTTTCTTTATCCTGATCTCAATTTCAATTTTCCAGATCTGACTACTAAAGGGTCCCCTCCACCACCCTTTCATCAGATGAAGATGATCCAATTTTACTGTCTTCATAGCCCTCAATACATATACTGTTCACTGCCGCCCTGCCCCCCCCCCCCCCCCCCGCCAGCCCCAAGTCTCTCTCATCCTTAGAGGGTAAACTCCTTGAGAACTGAGACCTTGAGCATGCTGGTCACTGTGGTCTCCCGGGTGCCCACAGTCAATATTTGCTGAATGAATGTTGAGGGGCCCCTCTGATGTGGATGCAGGGATCCTTCAAGTGCCTTCGTTTGCCTTCAAAATTCTAAGTCAACAAAAGTCAAAATTCTAGTCTCTGTGCTTGACGTGGACATTCTCATGGATCCTTTGTTTTGCCTTTTCTGCTCCCTTGTCCTGGGAAATGGGAAAGCCAATGTGGATTTGCATGACTGTAACAGTCCTTTCTTTTGCTGGTTTGCAACTGAGCCTCAAGGGTGAGAGTTTTCTTTAGACACCAAAGGTTCTGGTCTCGGTTCTGCCAATCAGTCCTGTGACTCTGGCCTGGTCACTGCCTTCTTGGAGCTCTGGCGCCCTTGAAGTGCTGATCTCGAGGGGTTCTTCTTGCCCAAAGGTGAGAATTTGGCTCTTTGGACTTAGGCAACCGCCAAGGGCAGTTCACCCTGTTTTGAACTCCAAAGTCACTTGGCTGGTATGGCAGGGTCTCCATTAACCAACTAGCCAGAGTGCTTGGGGCAAGAGGTGTCCTTAACTTCCTGGCTAAGGGCCAACTAACTAGAGCCTCCTTACTGAAAATATGAATAGCGTATGAATCCATTTCCCAGCTCTAGAAGGTCATGGCATTGAATACAATGACATATTCTTAGAAAGGATAGTAAGGTGGCATTGCTGTTTTCTTCTCAAACTTAAAATTGAGTGCTGGGGCTGAGTCAGAGACGCTTCGGGGGTCCCCGGCTCTGTTAAGCACAGCTGTGTGACTTTAGGCCAGGCAAGGCCTTAACCTTCAGGGTATCCGTGTCCCTGGGGGAAAATGGGGGTGATATTACCCAGCTTCCAGGGAAGACGTGAGATGAAAGTGGGTAACACACGGAAAGTGCTTAGCACAGTGTCTGTGTTAGCATTGTTTGCAATGTCTCCAGCCACTGCAATGCACTGAGCCACATATGTAATCAAAGGCGGGCAAATGCCAGGGGCCCTGGGCAGCCCCCACCACTCCCTGGCCTGGGCTTCCTCTCAGGTAAGATGAGGCTGCGGCTTAGTCTCTGATTTTCACACCGGAGCAGGAAGCTGCCGGTCTCGGGACGCCTTGGGGTCTTTTCATCTGTCAAGCTTGTGTCTCGGCCTGGCTCCAGAAGGCTGAGCCCTCCGGACTGGCTCCTTCCAGGGACCTCCCCAGGTTCTGGCTTCCAGCCCAGCCAAACTGCTGTTCTCAACCCTTCTGCTTGCTGCCCTGGTGAGTGCATTGGCCCCCACCCTGGAAAAGCGGTCCTGCGACGCCCTCTGGAGGAGGCAGGTTTCCCTCCGCCGCCAGGTGCTCAACCTTGAATCCTGGGCCCCAGGCATCTGACCCTGGCCCCTGCTGGAGAAACCAGAAAAAAAAAAAAAAAACAAAAAACTAGGCCTGCAAATGCATGTCGACTGGGAGCAAACATAGAGTATTCTTTGTAATCTTTCGTCTCTCTAATCTTGTCCCTGCAGGGGCTCCTCTCTGGGCTCCCTGCCCCCAAACTCTCCCACTGATGCCCTCCTAGTCTGCCCACCAGCCCCTGCTTAAAATCCTCAAGGCTTCTCAGGCCAAGCTCCCCACAGAACAGCCAAGACCCACTGGGATGGCAGCTCCCAGCGTTTCTAGGCTCCTTTCTCTCAGGGACCCACTCTCCAGGACTGATTCGTCAATCAGGTACTGGCGATGCGGCTACAAAAAGATTTCTTTCCAGAGCCTCCCTTTCTATATAGGTGTACATTCTCCAAAAATTCTAAAACAAGAAGGCTGCCAAGTTTACGACACGTGAAATGAAATGTCTGCAAACTGTGACATTCTGTCGGCTGTCTTTGCAGCTGGTCTCAACTGTTAGCTAGCTATATATTACTCATATTTAATATGCAATGTAGGTGAATTTTCATATGCACGATGTGATGTGGGGGTGGGGCCACGGAAAATAACAATGCCTGGGGCCTCCAAGGTCTAAAGCCAGGCCTGCCCTTCACACTCTCTGCTGCAGCCACTCCGAGACACTTGCTGTCCCTCCCACACACTCACTTTCCCTAGATTCCAGGCCTCGGCACCTGCCGTTCCCCTGCTCTGGATGCTCTCTCTTTTCCTTCCCCACCCTTCACCTTCTCCACCTTGCCTGGCTAATTCTGATGAATCTCTCAATAGACATCTCGGGATCCACTGCTCAGCACCTAGGTTATAGTGTCTTCTCACTGAGTGGCTGGTGGATGGCCAAGGAAAAGGGGGAGAGATGGATGGGTGGATGGATGGAAAGTTCTAGCATCAGGACAGTGCAGGAAGGGAGTTCCACAATCTGGTGTCCGAATTTCCTCTTGGACGCCTCTGCCAACTAGCAGTTTAGGCTCTGCCGGATGTCTTCAGAGGGCAGAAAACTTCTGGTTCCTCTGCTCAGTGTGTGATATTGGCCATGCTGCTCTCCTTCTCTAAGCTTGTCTTTTCCTCTGTAAAAGGGTTTCATGATCCCTAGACCATAGAGCACATGGGGTTGAATAAGACAAGTTCTATAAACTGTAAAGTCATTCTGACATCTGAGTTTTTATTATTGCCCTGGTTCAAATTCTATTCGGCGCTATAAGAAGCTTCTTCCTTAAGCTGATTTAAAACTTTCTTCCCCATACTCTACCTGCTCACTCGCCACTCCGTTCTCTGGAGTCCCACTTGCTGAGGAGGGCCAGCCCGCTTCGGGGCAAGTGTGGTCAGGGCGCTGATGCAGAGAGGGGCAGAAGAGAAAAGAGCACGGCCCATTTCCTTGAACTAATGACCCCCTCCTTGTCTGAGCACTGGATGTCCCCACTGGACCAAAGGCACCAAAGAACCAGCCTCAGAGTTTAGTGACATCTTGGAGTTGCAATCAGCAATCTCCAGAATGTGGCTAACTCTAGATAATAGGACAATACTTGCAAGGGAAAAACAAACAAATTGCAAGAGGAAGAAAAAGGCGGAGAAGGAAACTTTATTATTTATTTATTTTAAAGACTGATTTATTTATATGAGAGAGAGAGAGAGCGTGTGCGCATGCATGCGGGGGTGAGAAGCAGAGGGGGAGGGAGAGGAGAGAGAGAATCTCAAGGAGACTCTGCACTTTGTGGAGCTCGACACAGGGCTCAGTCCCACAACCATGAGATCATGACCTGAGCTGAAATCAAGAGTCGGACGCCGAGCAGACTGAGCGATCCAGGTGCCCCTGGAGAAGGAAGCTTTAGACTGAAAAGACATAGCAACCAAGTGCTATATGTGGATTTTGTTTGTATCCTGACTGGAAAAAACCAACTATTTAAAACAGTAATGATACAATCAGGAAAAGGTAAACACTGACTATCAATAAAAAATAATAAATTATTTTTAATTTTTAGGTGTGATTATGGTATTGTATGCATATGTGTGTTTATTCTTATCTTTTGGAGATATCTACTGAAATATTTATCCATGAAATGATTTGAGATTTGTTCGAAATGATCCTATATGTACAGGGAATGGCAGGTAGGGAATGTAGAGATGACATAAATTTGTCCCTTTAGTGATACCGCCCAGAGCTGGGTCCTTGAAGGTTTTTTATACCATTCCTTCTAGTTTTGTGTGTGTTTGAGATTTCCCATAATAAATACTTCTTTTAAAACTTCAGGAACTGTTCTGATTCCTGGAGATGCCTTGAATGCATTCACACCAGAATGACTAGAGAATCCTTTGAGAGTGCTGGATGTAAAGAGTCACCGTCCTGAGGAGGTTCGGGCATGGTTGTTGGCGGGGGGTGGGCAGAAAGGAGGATGTGTGCTTGAGCACCGTGTTAGTCCACCCCAGTGTTTAGCCCTGGACAGGCAACCACTCTTGATCTCCTGCAATGTGCCAGCCACAGTCCTAAGCACCCTCCATTCTGTTGTCTCAATTCATCTTGTAGGGAATTTGTTTTCCTCACAGATGAGAAAGCTGATGGTCAGGGAGTTCACATAACTTGCCCCGATTCACAAAATTCAAAAGTGTCCAAATTCTACCAGCATGGCAGGGGGACAAAAAGCAAATGGAATAGCAAAAGGGAGGAGAAAACAACAACAAAAAAGACATGGGAATCCATGAACAGTGCAATGAACCCAGGAAAGCAGTGAAGAAACTCCCAGATAACGATGGGTTTGAAGACGTAAGACCAGATTGGTGCAGAATGAAAAATCCCCAAAGAGAGGTTTCTGGAAACACCTGAAGGAACACATGATTACATACAGAGGTTGGAAACACTTGATGTCATATTTCTTGCGAAGAGTATAAGAAATAATGAATTTAAAAGTTAGGGGGAGAAAAAATCCTGTAAATGTTCTAGAATAAAATACGAGATAACATGTTTTTTTAAATCTCAGTTAGAAAGGCACATGTTCACAAAACCAAAATATCATTTCTTTTTTTAAAAAAGGGGGGGTTTGATAGATTCAATTATATGAAAACTAATTTCTCCCCCTCCATGGTCAAAATTAACACAACAAAATCAAAACCTAAGTTGTACATTGGAAAAATTATTTGAACACATAAATCAATAAGTAGCTAATTTTAGTCATATATATAATGTAAACGTTTTTAAAATTTAAGGAGACCGACGATCCAATAGAAAAGTGAGCAAAGAACTTGGATAGACAATTCACAGAAAAGGAAAATGTGCTTAGAAGTCTATGAAAAGATGCTTGCCCTTACCCATAAGAGAAATGCTAATTAAAACTACAGTGAGACACTCTGAGATTCACACTAAAGCATTTGATAATACCCCTGCTGGAAATGCTGTGGGGCAAGAAGCACTCTTATGCATTGTTGTAGTGAGTGTCAGTTGCCCTAAACTCCGTAGATGGTCCTGCGATGACATCTACAAAAATTAAAAGTGCATATGCCCTTTAACCTAAAAACTCCACTTGTAGGAATTTACCCCATAGATACACTCAAACATGCACAAAACAATTACATATATAAGTATTCATCACAACTAGGTTATAACAGAGAAAGCTTGGAAACAACAAATCTCCATAGAGAGAACTTGCTGAATAGAGGATGGTCATCTGTACACTGGAATAAAATGCAGCTATGTTAAAAAACAAACGAAGGGGTTAAATGTGCTGATATGATTATTTTCAAGATTAAAATAATTTTTGGGGGCGCCTGGGTGGCTCAGTCAGTTAAGCGTCTGCCTTCGGCTCAGGTCATGATCTCAGGGTCCTGGGATCGAGCCCCGCATCGGGCTCCCTGCTCACTGGGGAGCCTGCTTCTCCCTCTCCCACACCCCCCTGCTTGTGTTCTCTCTCTCGCTGTCTCTCTCTCTGTCAAATAAATAAATAAAATCTTAAAAAAAAGAAAAGATTAAAAGAATTTTTTTAAAGCAAGAGGAAAAGGATACAGAAAGGAGGCCAGTGTGGGTGCTCTGCAGAGGTGAAAGGTACATCATCTTCATTATTGGCCTTTTTGTACTTGAAACATTTTATTCCATGTGTAAATGTTACCTTTTATAAAATTAACCAATTAAATTGAAAAGGCAGCCTGAAGCCACAGGAAAATTTTTTAAAACTGTAGAAGACAGGAAATGACATCAAAGAGATCACTAGCAGGAGCTCTTTCTGCCTACAGGTCCTGTCCCCACACTTTAATAAAACCACTTTTTTTGCCTCCGGAAAAAAACAAAAAATCATAATTAAAAAAAAAAAAACCAAAGAGATCACTAGCTTAGCATCAGACAATATTTATATAGTCACTATATTGTAAGTGCTCCTTATTGATTTTTTTAAAATATATTTTTAAACTTTATTTTTTTTAATGAGATTAACTCACATATCATAAAAGTTACTCCTTTAAAGGGTCCAATTCAGTGGTTTTTAGTATATTCACAATGTTCTGCAACTATCACCACTATCTAATTCCAGAACATTTTCATCACCCCCAAAAGAAACTCTGCACTAATTAGTAGTCGCTCCCCATATCCCTTTTCTTCAGCCTCTGGGAACCACTCATCTACTTTCTGTCCCTGTGGGTTTACCTATGCTGGGCATTTTCTGTAAGTGGAATCATCCAAAATGTGCTTGGAGTCTCTGATGTCAGGGAAGGTCTGTGCCCCTTTTAAAGGGCTTATTTGAGCTGAAGATAGATGCCCAACGACAAAAAAAAAGGAGGGGGCTTATTTGATTAGGCCGAGCCCATCTAGGAAATTATCCTTTTTGACTAACTCAAAGTCAACTGATTAGGGACCTTAATTACATTTGTTGGCCCCTGTCACCTCGGCCATGTAATACGAAGTAATTAAGGAGGGCTACCCTCTATCAGCTTTACCATATTCTATAGGCTGGAAGCAGGTCACAGGTCCTACCCATACGCAAGGAGTGGGGATTCTGTAGGGCAGAACTCCAGGGGGAGGAGATCATGGGCGGGTCTTAGAATTCCAGCCACACTCTTCCTGTCAAAAATAGGCTGTGGTCGGAATGTCTATAGTTGCACATTTACAACACAGCATGTCAGTGAGGATCAATAAGCTCTTTGGAACCCTCAATTTTTATATACTTAAGAACAGGTACTTAGTGCCTTGGACTTGAGCCAAGGAAACCATGGTTCTGATCCCGGGTTCACTACGAACTCATTGCCACAGTTTAGATGAATTCTTTCCTCTCTCTGAGCTGACTTTCTTATCTGATTATGGGGATGGTTGAGAGTCATGCCTGCCTCTCAGAGTTGGCGGGAGGGTTTCGGGTGAGAACTCTCATAAACACACACTCCCCACTCTGCACCCCCACCCCCCACCACGCTGGCACTCACACCCACCGTCTTAACCACAGAGTGGTCTCAGCCCACACGCCCCTCTCCCAGAGCCACCGGTCAGGCCTCTGCAGTCACACTCCTTCCCTGAAAACCACCCAAGAGCCTCGGCTCTCCCGTCCCAGCCACCCAGCCGGCCTCCCCCATCCCTGGCCAGTGGCATGCCAGCCCTAGGCAGTTCCGCCTCTGCATTAACACGGGCATGTGGATTTAACATATGGCTGTTTCCTAAGAAGGGGGGAGAAAAAGCAAAAAAGAAAAGCATGACCTTCTACGGGAAAATGAGCACAGCATACACCTGTCACGTTGAATGCGAATTCCTGCCCTCCTGACAGCCACCAGAGCAAGAACAAAAAGCTGCACTCAGCCCCACTAAAGGTATCATTAGCTTCTACTCCCTCTGGATTTATGATGACGGTGGGTCCGGAGTGGCACGGAACCAGGTTTAAGGCCTGCTGTAAAACTTTGTTCACATGAGTCCATCCATCAAAATGGCTGGAGCACCAGATGAAAGCCCAGGGCCTTTGGGGGCGATTCTGGCTTCCTCCGTCCCACCACAGGGCCAGCACAGCGGCCTTCTCTGCCCCGAGTAATGCCCCTCTCCCTTTTTCACTTTTTAAAAAAATTATAGTAAAATACATATAACATTTACCTTTTTAACCATTGTTAAATGTGCAGTCCAGTGGCATTAAGTACATTCACACTGTGCAACCATTGTAAATATCCATCTCCAGAACCTTTTCATCTTCCCAAACTGAAACTTAGTACCCATTAAACAGTAAGTGCCCCTTACTCCTCCCTGCAATCCCTGCTACTCACTATTGGACTTTCTGCCTCCATGAATTTGTCCGAGGTACGTAGTATAAGTGGGATCGAACAACATTTGTCCTTCTGTGTCTGGTTAATTTCGCTTAGCATAACACCTTCCAGGTTCATTCATGTTGTAGCAGGTTCCGAATTTCCTTTCTTTTTAAGGCTATAGAATATTCCATCACGTGTATAGACCGCATTTTGTTGATCCATTATCTGTTGATTGACATCTATGTTCCTTCTACCTTTTGGCCATTGCTGTGAACATGGTATACAAAACGCTGCAGTACAAATATCTGTTGGAGTCTCTGCTTTCAATTCATTTGGAAATATGCACAGAGGTGGAATTTCTGGGTCAAACGGTAATTCTACGTTTAGTTTTTTGAGGAGCAGCCTATGGTTTTCCCCAGACGCTGTCCCATCATACGTTCCCACCAGCAAGGCGCAAGTCCTCCCATTTCTCCACATCCTTGCCAACACTTACTGTTTTCTGCTTTTGTTTGTTCGTTTTGTTTGTTTGTTGTTGTTTATCATGGCCATCCTCGTGGGTATGAAGGGCTATCTTGTTGAAGTTTGGATTTGGGTTTCTAACACCCCTCTTGACCCAATCAAAATCTGATCCCTTTGCTCTGATTGAGCCACGTCTCTAGGGGCAGCATGCCCCCTGGGCTTGTCCTGCGAGGGACCCAGGCCATCCTTGAGATACCAGGTCACCGCTCGCCCAGAGAGCCTGCACGTCTATGAGCAGCACATCCCTCCTCGGCCAATTCACCGCAGAACCCAAGTCCCAGTCTTGTCTTGGCCGGCGTGGATCAGAGGCTCCTGCCAGATGTGGGAATGCCGCAGCCAGAGCCTTCGTGGGCCTGCCTCACTTGGAGCCAGGCATCTGTCTAGAGGTGGAGGGGCTAGCAGCCGCCAAGACTTCAGGGCTCAGCCTCTGAGGAAACGGGAAGGCTCAGCCCTGCAGAGTGATGCCCTCGGAGTGCTATTTTCATCGGGCTGTCATTACACCCTTTGGAGCTGAGATGGAACACTTGGATGAATTTCCCTCATGCTCTGAGCCCACGAGAATTTATGCTGGTCAGACATGATACATTATGGAGCCCTGTTCGGGGACATGGAGGCTTCCAGAGGATATCTTTGGTAAATTTGATGTATCCCTGATACACAGTTGCTTCGAAACAGCAATTTGTATGAGGTATACAGTGACTGTATTTTCCGAACCTGAAATCAGAAGACTAAGTCTGGCAAGAATGAGTGCATTTATAGGAATACAACACATTTAAAATTGGAACTCTACCACCAAACCCCAGAGGTATGGACTCCTTGGAAAGGCATGACATACTAACGAAGCTTGCAAACAGAATGTGATTCAGGGTGATTGATTGCTCCACATTCAGTCTTGATCTCAGGAACATGCTTCTGCACAGAGCAGGAATTGTATTTTTCATTTGATTTCAAGAACCCAAGCAAAACATAAGTAGACTCTCACTAGAAAAAAAATTAAAATAATACTAATAAAGCCAGTGTATTCGTTGACTGTTAGCCCCAATGGGCATCTCATTTTCTCAGTAATCACTGCTGTAAGTTTGATGCATTGCCTTCTTAAGCCTTTTCTATCAATTTACAGACATATATCTATTTGTAAATATGTTATTTTTAAACATAAATTGCATTGCATTTTTATATAGCTTGCAACTCAGCTATTTTCACTTAACATATGTTAGAGATTTCTAAAAGTCTGAACATATAGTGCTATCTTATTATTACGATTATTGATTTTATGGCTGCATAGTACTCTATGAAATGGAGGTCCTGTGGCTGACTTAGCCATCCCAGGAAGTAGGCACTCATATGATTCATTAGTATAACAAATGCTGTAACGAATATTTAACGATGCTAATTAGGACACGTGAAAATGTTTCTTTAGGACAAATGTTCAAAAGTGATATTCAAAAGTGATATTCAAATATTGCAAAATGTGATATTCAAAATGTGATATTCAAAAATGAAGGAATTTTCTAGAAAGTCAACTTGCCTGTTGGGAGTGCGTTTTACCTTGGTCCTGGCTGAAAATGAACTGTTTACACACAAGAGAGACCCCACTGAATGGAGCACTGGTGGTGAACCCTAATGCCCATAGGGACCAGGTATCAAATATAAATGAGGTAAGCCAGATGAGTGTAAGATAGTTAACAGTGTTGAGGAACGTGGTGAACAGCAGACCGCTATGCCCCCATGTCTGGAATAGCCTCCACGCAGCTCCAGCCAACTCTTGGCATATGGGAATGAAAACTTGGTATTGACAGATATTCCATAAGAACCTGGATTTTTATTTTTTATTATTTATTTTTTTAGATGATTTATTTATTTATTTGTCAGAGAGAGAGCATGCGCACAAGCAGGGGGAGAGGGAGAAGCAGGCTCCCCGCTGAGCAAGGATCCCATTGCAGGACTCGATTTCAGGACCCCGGGATCATGACCTGAGCCAGAGGCAGACGCTTAACAGACTAAGCCACCCAGGCATCCCAAGAACCCAGATTTTTAAAATGTGAAATCTCCTGATTTTTCAATGTTGTCACTAATCCCACTTATAAAAAACACTGTGAGGTAAAAGACAAAACAAAACAAAACCCAAAAACCCCAAAACCCACACCTGCCAACCAGATTCAGTGCTCTGTGGGCTGGCTGTCCAGCATCTGACCTCTAGGGAGTGGGCACCACGGGGAATGGCTACTCTGGATCCAGTTTTGACCAGTGGGGAGGGATCTCCCGGTGCAAGGGAAAGAGCAGTGGCTTTGGTACAGAGTGACTCTCCTCCAGGGATCCGGGGAGGAGTGTGCCAATCAGACTGCCCATGGCTCAGAATTCAGAAACCGTGCTCAAACACTTCAGAAAAGGCTCCCGTCAGGTTCCTGGGAGGAAGCTCCCTGCTTCGAAGAGTATGCAAAGAGAGGCTGGATCTCCACCTGGAAGGGATATTGCCACTGAGATTTTGGCCTTAGGTGCAGCTGGACCAGAAGACAAAGTTCTGCCCAGTCTGGAGATGACGATTTAGATATAATTTGAACTGTTCCTTAATGAAACCTTACTGGGTATGAGAGAAAGAGACAAGACCTACTAAGTGACGAGACCTACTAAGAAAGAGCACCTACTAAGTGCAGCCCAGGCTGTGGGAGCACCTTCATGGACGTCATCAAAGCCAGGCTTCTCAATGGTCCTGAGAGGTACGCATTAACCTCTTCATTTTGCTGATGAAGAAAATGAGACAGAGAAGCCTAAATGACCCGCCCAAGGTCATGTGGCCAGCAGGTGGTGGGGTTGAATACTGGTCCTTGTTTAAAATTTCGTACTCTTCCCACTTGTTCTTTACACCCGTGAGGTCTCTATTTTACTTGTACCATGCCAGAAAGAGTTTAAGATGATGTAACCAGCCCATCCAGGGCACAGCACCCCATCACATACAAAGCACTTCTAGATTCACTATTGCAATGTTCCCAGTGAACTCTGTTGAGAGCCTCAGCATCACCTGCCTGCATCTCTGTTATCCGGAAACATTTCCTCCTTACCGTCAGTCCGCAAAACAAGGGAGCCTCAGGGCGCCTGGGTCGCTCAGTTGGTTAAGCGACTGCCTTCGGCTCAGGTCATGATCCTGGAGTCCCGGGATCGAGTCCCGCATCGGGTTCCCTGCTTGGCAGGGAGTCTGCTTCTCCCTCTGACCCTCCTCCCTCTCATGCTCTCTGTCTCTCATTCTCTCTCTCTCTCAAATAAATAAAATCTTTAAAAAAAAAAAAACAACAAGGGAGACTTACCTGCCAACACAGGTGTCATTTCTTCTTCTGCGCCAGAGCAAAGATCATCTCAAAGCTGGTTCTCAGATGCCCTGAACGTAGAGAGGTGACAATTTGCTTTTAGTTTTTAGTTTTTCAGGGAAATCCCTGCTTTGATTTTGTGAGCCCTCTGTTGCTGCAGATCGAAGCGCTCAATTCTTTAGGAGGCTGTTGGCCGCAGGTAACAGAAATCCAACCACCAAGGGGTTTCATGGCCTTCACGTAGCACCTGATGTGGAGGAAGGACAAAGGTAAAAACCATAAGTGGGTTAAGCCAATTATTTTTATCAGGAAAACAGTCGATTCCCTGGAAGCCCCACCCACTCGCTCTCATACGTGAGAACCTGAGAAATGGAGTTTGTTTTAGCTGGCACATTGCTACCCTTTATAGGGGTTTGTTAGTAAGGAAACAGGGACACCCGATGGATACTGGGTAGGCTCCTGCAGTGTCTGCCGCATTAGACATGTTCTTTTACCAGATGACGTATTTGCTTACAAAATACATTTTGAACTTCAGCTATCATCCAGGGTCATGTATGCTTGAAAACTGAAGCAATCTATGGGTCCAACCTGACCGCGGAATCCACAGAATCCAAAGGGCCATGGGGTTAGCCACGCTGGGGCACTACTGCAGAGGTGAGGGGTGCGGGCACACCGTAGGGCTTTGTCAGAGGCAGGTGCAGATGGTGATTTCCACCCGTGAGACTCACATTCTGGTGCAGTGTTCTGCTGCCTGCCGGGGTCCCCTCTCTGAGACAAGGTCCCGCTCTCCTTTCTGACTTTTTATTTTTCAAAAATATTTTTATTGTAACAAAGAACACAAATACAGGAAACCACACAAATCAAATTATGGTCTACTGAACTGTAGTAAGATGAACCCGGCCTGGGTCAAGGAAAGAGCTTTGTCACAACACCTCCCCTACCTATCCCCGTAAAAAATGTCATGCTTTGTTGATATCACTTCCGGGAATTTATTTATTTATTTAGTGTTACCATCCCCATGTGCATCCCAAGATTGAGTTCAGTCTAGCTCACTTTAAAAATTTGACGTGTCTTTTCAGTGTGTTCTCACCTAGATGCTTCTCCTCCAGCTCTTTCATGTCAATGCAGCTCATGAGTGGATGAACCGGACTTTTTGGCCCCTAGAGTTTTCACGGTCAGTTTTGCTGACTGCACATTCTTGGTGTACTTCATCTGTATTTCCTGGAAAGTTACAGCTGGATCCAGACAGGGGATCAAGCATAATCTTTTTGGCAGGATTATCAGTGATATTTGTTAAGACTATAGGAGGTATGCCATATCTGGTTTCTCTTTTTGTGATCTTAGCAGTCAGTGATAGCCCACATTTTCTTTCAGTGTTAAAGGAGACATGCAGAATCTGTAGTGACTAAAGCGTCTTACAACTTCCTGTCTCCTTTCTCCCAGGGGATGCTTCCTGTCTCCTAACCCCTGATGTTTGGGAATGTCTTTGTGCAAAAGGATGGGCTCCCATGTTTCTTCTGGAGATTTCTGAGGCCCCTGTGCAGGTGAGGTGGGCTTAGGATGGATGCCCACCTCCCAGGTCTACTCAGGTCTTATCAGGTGAGGGAGGAATCCGCCAGCTTCTGTCACCGCACACGTGAGGTGTCAGGAGTCATGCAATGCCAGGCGATGGAACACACGCAGGGAATGGGGGGGGGCTGTAAACTGTGGGTGGTGTCAAAGATGGATGCGGCTGTTTATATGGCTGTGCCCCGACGCACCTGAGTCTTCTGACACTGAGCACTGGTTAAGAAAACCACACTCACCACCTACGCTAAGGCCATTTCACCAGCAAAGCCCTCTGATACTGGGTTAAACCCAATGAAGACCAAGGGCTCACTCCTCCCCTTGCCCTGACAGCACCCAGCCATGACGGAGCCCTGAAACATCGGCACTCAGGGCAGGACAGAGGGATGGCAATGGAAATGGGAGCTAGACAGGCCAGCCATATCCTTTTCCCTTCCACAAGCCATACTCTCCCGCTTCCCTGCTGACCCCGTGGCTAGAAAAGGATGAGAATAAGGCCCTCCAGGGCACTGAATCGGAGGGGAGGAGCAGGGAAGCAATCTGGAGAGAGACCACACAAAGAGTCGGCTACAGTGGACCTGTGAACTGTGTTTGAGATGGTGTTCCTGAAGTTGGATGAATGTTTACCACCCTTCCTCATTGTGAGAGAAGTAGCAGCTCCTCTGGGGGCCCAGTTCTGTTCTATGGTGTCGTTCTAGGAACCATTTCCAAAGACTCAGCCCAGAGCCTGTCCTTCAGCCCTGTCAATTATTTTTTTCAGCACTGAATTCTCTGTATCATATTGCTTTTGCTTTTTTTTTTAAGATTTATTTTTTTTTTTAGGGAGAGAGAGCGCACACGAGCATGAGTGGGAGGGGCAGAAGGAGAGGGAGAGAGAAGCTCAAGCAGACTCTGCGCTAAAGAAGCTACATTTTCTTTAGGGAAAAAAATTTTCTATCTTTCCTGATCCTGGATTCTACTTTGAATTGTGCATATATTCCAAAGGAATCATAATCTTTTCAGCCAAGCACGTAGAACAGAAATGTCAAATCCATTTTGTGCTCGTTGCCATTACCTATCCTGCACTCATGACAGACATTACTAATCAATCACGTACTCTTTTTTTCCCCCAAGGCCAGATGTGGCTTTATCTATCTCCACACAGCACTTCAAGCAACCACTTCTAATTGATTAGATAGAAAAGCAAGACTGATGCTGTTTGGCTATGTCTGCCCTAGAACAAAGATGAGTTCAAAAGTGCTATATAATGTTTGAAGTCTTTCTTTCTTTCTTCTTTCTAACAATTTTTTACTGACTGCCTGTTATGTGCAAGGCTCTGAGTTATATGCATTAGAGGAATGCAAATATGATTTTATCTTATTTTTTTTACGATTTTATTTTTAAGTAATCTCTACACCTAACGTGGGGCTCAAACTCAGAACCTCGAGATCAGGAGTCACATGCTTCACCAACTGAGCCAGCCAGGAACCCCATAGAGGAACACAAATATTATTTTAATATGGATTCAGTCTCAGGAAACCTCTAGACCACTGGGAGGGAAGTCATGTACAGCATCATATCACAAGATATGCAAGGATAACATGGTGATGCACCCAATGTGTTATGAGGGATGAATGTTTCCTGCCGGGAGCTGGTAGGACAGAGTCTTGTAGAATATTTGAGCTTTTCACAGGTGGCAGTGCAGGGACAGAAGGTGGTGGAAGGGATTCTAGAGGGAAGGAACCACATGAGCAAGTGCAAAGAAGTCAAAGTCAGCGTGAGCAGAGCAGAGAGCAGGTGGTACCATCTGGCTGAGTAAACAAGAGAATGTGATGGGGAGTGACAGGGGCTGAGGTTTGCAAGGCAAGATGGCATTAGATTACCAAAGCCTTGAATGCCTAGCTCAGGAGTTAGGACCTCACTCACACAGCAGGGGGAAGCCAAGGAGTGGGGTTCAGGGTGGGAGAAGAGTAGACCAGGTCTTTGTTAGGAACATGGATCTTGCTGCTGGGTGAGTGAGGCCTCAAGGTGGGAGGCCAGAAGGTGGAGAAGTCCCTGGGGAGGCTGCAGCCATGCCCCTGAGTATCAGCCACAGTCCAACCAAGAGACAGAAACCACACCTATAATTCAGAAACGGAATATAAAGAACTTTTTTTATTGTGGTAAAATATACACAACATAAAATTTGCCAGGTTAATGATCTTTAAGTGTACAGCTCAGCGGCATGAAGCATATTCACACTGTTGTACAAACATCACCACCATCCCTCTCCAGAACTTCTTCATCTTCCTAAACTAAAGCTGTCCCCACTAACACTTGCTCCTCTTTCCTCCACCTCTCAGCTCCTGGCAACCACTATTTCACTTTCTGTCTCTATGGATTTGACTACTCTAGGTATCCATAGAAGTATAAAGTACTTTTAACTAGTGAAGTATGGTTATTAGTAAATGGGACAAAAGATACAGAAGCAGCAAGTGCAGAGAGCAACTACTGGCTCTGAAGCATAGTGGACAAGGAATCCAGGACTTAGAATGATACCCCTTCCTCCTCCTCTCCTCCTTCTAAGGCTGAGATTCAAGCCCTTTTGGGGAGCACGTGCCTGCCACAGGATTAAGCAACTTACTGGTGGCAGAGAAACATGTCACAAGCTAGTGCAAAGGACTAGACTTCCAGGTGGCAAAAGAGGTTACCAGAAGCACAGGCGGGCTCGATTCAGTCAGTAGGAGCAGCCTCCCCATGGGAGACATTGTGTATTTTTTCATAGTGTTACCACCCACGTGTGCACCCCAAGGTTTAGTCTAGCTCATTTTCGAAACTTGATGTGATGATTTGATATACATATATATTGTGAAAGATTACCACCTAAGGTTAGTTAACACATCCGGGACCTCACATAGTTACTTTCTTTTTTTCTTTTTGGTTCCATATATAAATGAGATCATACATTTGTCTTTCCCTGTCTGACTAATTTCACCTAGCATGATGCCCTCAAGGTCCATCCATGGTGTTACAAATGGTAGGATTTTCTTTCTTTTTATGGCCAAATAATATTCGTGTGTGTGTGTGTGTGTGTGTACTGATCAATTCATCCATTGACACTTAGGTTGTTTCTGTGTCTTGGCTATTGTAGATGCTGCCACGAACATAGGGGTGCAGATATCTCTTTGAGATCCTGATTTCATTTCTTTCAGCTACATCCCTAGAAGTGTGATTGCTAGATCACACAGTAGCTCTATTTTTAATTTTTTGAGGAACATCCATACTGTTTTCCAATTCACACCAATTTACATTCCCACCAACAGGGCACGAGGGTTCCCTTGCCCCGTATCCTTGCCAGCATTTGTTATCTCGTGTCTTTCTGATAAAAGCCATTCTAACAGGTATAAGGTGATATCTCATTTTGGTCTTTATTTGCATTTCCCGGGTGATGAGTGATGTTGAGCATCTTTTCATGGACATGTTGGTCATCTGTATATATTTTTTTGGAAAAATGTCTATCCAGGTCCTCTGCCCATTTTAAACAGATTATGTGTGGGTGGTTTTTGTTTGCTTTGTTATTGAGTCTGTATGTTTCTTATATATTTAGGATATTAACCCCTTACTAGGTATATAATTTGCAAATACGTTCTTCTGTTTCGTGGGTTACCTTTTCATTTTGCTGATTTTTTTTTTTTTTTGGTATAAGTTGTTCAGTTTGATGTAGTCCCACTTATTTATTTTTGTTGTTTCTGCTTTCAGTGTCATATCCAAAAAATCATTGCCAAGACCCATCCTTGTCAAGGAACTTTTTCTGTATGCTTTCTTCTAGGAGTTTCATGGTCTCAGGTCTTATCTTTAAGTCTTTAACCCATCTTGAGTTAATTTGTGTGAGTGGCATAAGGTAGAGGTCCAGTTTCATTCTTTTGCATGTGGATATCCAGTTTTCTAAATATTATTTATTAAAGAGACTATCCTTTCCTCCATTGAGTATTCTTGGCTCCCTTGTTGAATATTAGGTGACTGTATAAGTGTGGGGATTTTTCTGGGTTCCTGATTCGTTCCCTTGGTCTATGTGTCTATTTTTATGCCTGTACCACAGTATTGTGATGACCCTAGCTTTATAGTATAGCTTGAAATTAGAAAATACGAGGCCTCCAGCTTCGTTCTTCTTTCTCAAAATGGCTTTGGCTATTCAGGGTCTTTTGTGGTTCCATTCAAATTTTAGGATTGTTTGTTCTATTTCTGTGGAAAGTGTCATTAGATTTTTTTTTTTAAGATTTTATTTATTTATTTGACAGAGAGATACACAGCCAGAGAGGGAACACAAGCAGGGGGAGTGGGAGAGGGAGAAGCAGGCTTCCCGCCAAGTAGGGAGTCCGATGTGGGGCTTGACCCAGGATCCCGGGATCATGACCTGAGCTGAAGGCAGACGCTTAATGACTGAGCCACCCAGGTGCCTCTGTCATTAGATTTTTGATAGGGACTGCTTTGAATCTATAAATTTGGGTAGTATGGACATTTTAACAACATTAATTATTCTGATCCATGAACATGAAATATTTTTATATTTATTTGTGTCTTCTTCAGTTTCTTTCATCGATGTCAGTTTTACATTTATTTGTGTCTTCTTCACTTTCCTTCATCGATTTCAGTTTTCAGGGTGAAGACTAGATTTTTCTTTTTAAAGATTGTATTTATTTGTCAGAGAGAGAGAGAGACAGCGAGCACAAGCAAGGGGAGCGGCAGGCAGAGGGAGAAGCAGGCTCCCCGCTGATCAAGGAGCCCGATGCGGAACTCGATCCCAGGACCCAGGACACTTAACCAACTGAGCCACCCAGGCATCACAAGACTAGATTTTAAGTAGCAAGCCTCATAAGCACTGGTTCTCAAACTTGGCTGAAAACTGGAATCACTTGGCCAGCTTTAACTAATATACATATTTAAGTCTCACCCTCAGAAATTCTCATTCCATTGGTTCAGGGTAAGTCCTAAGCAGTGAGATTTCTAAAGCCTCCACAAGGTAGTTCTAATGGGTGGCAAGTTGGCCCAGAGCAGAAGTTATAGGTGGGTGGCCTGAGGGCCAAGTCCAATCAGCTCATCTATTTGGTTTTGCTTACCTAGTATTTTAAATTTGTTCCACTGACAACATTTAAAAATGGAAATTTCATGTACATGCACAAACAAAAGCCTACAATTCCAGCTTTTCCTGAAAAATCAGAAAATCTGGTGCACTCAGATTCCTACATGGCCACAATGGGCAGATATGGAGTAGCTGTTGCCCTTGTAATTGTCCTTCAGAAGCTCGGTCTACTCACTCCTCACCATTGTCTTACCCTGTGGCTTACCCTGTGGACATTTAGCTTTGCTAACCCAGATTAGACTCTAGAAGTACCCATTGGACCTTCTCCCTTGGATTCAGTCTTTGGCTGCTTGGCTGGGAGAGAAACATTTCTTCCCAAAATTTGTTTTTGCTTTTCAAACTGCAAAACAGCCAGTGTGTTGTAAATCTGGGTATTGTGCCCTTACATCTTCATCTTCAGTATGTTACATCCTGCGCAGTATTGTTTTATAGGAGTTTTTTGAATGTCCTAAGACAAATTATGATCCCTTGTTAGAAAACCATATGAACCACCTGATGAATCTGACGCCTGGCTGGTTTTGCCTTTTCAAATTAAGGCACCTACTCCACGATTCACTTCCAGGCATCAGCTGTTTACATTTGCATGCAGAATAACAATGCCTTATGTATTCAGAGTTCTGCACAGTTTTAAAGGCACTTCCTCAGTCATTCTTTCATAGGATCTTCACAGAAACCGAACAAAAGCAAATATATTATTCTCAGTTATTGACAAGAAAAATGAGGGTAAGTGACTTTCTCAAGCCCACCTGGCCTGTTATTCAAGACTCTTGCTGTTTTACTGACTCCTGTCCCTGCACTTTCTACTTCCCCATGCCACCCCCAAAGAATGCTCCTCTAGGAAATCCCATGAGGACTGTGACCCCCTCATTGCAAATGTTAATCTGGAAAACACAGGGCTTTTGAAAGGCTCACTCCTGAGGTCACATCTGCTTTCTGACCTCATACTGTTTAGATTAGATTGCTCTTGGGAAAGCCTTGATTTCTCAAAAAAAAAAAAAAAAAACAAACAAATGAAAATTTACTAAAAGATGCTTGGTACAGTAGAAAGAACATGGACTATGGGGTCCTACAGAACTGGATTCCAAGGGTCCCTAAACTTCCCTTCCATCAGTTCATTCAAGGGGAAGCTTGATGCACCCAATTGGCTGAGCATGAATCAGAGTAAAGAAAAAGAGAAGCAGAACCCGAAGTGGGGGGTGGGATTGCGGGGGGAGGCAAAGACCAAAAAACCAAGAGGACTGTTTGATGTAAAGAAAAGATGGGCAGGGCGCCTGGGTGGCTCAGTTGGTTAAGCGACTGCCTTTGGCTCAGGTCATGATCCTGGAGTCCCGGGATCGAGTCCCACATCGGGCTCCCAGCTCAGCGGCGAGCCTGCTTCTCCCTCTGACCATCTCCCCTCTCATGCTGTTTCTCTCTCTCTCGCTCTCTAATACATAAATAAATAAAATCTTTAAAAAAAAAAAAAGAAAAGAAAAGATGGGCAGACAGAAAGGCAAGCTTTGATGTCTAGCTTAGGTGGGTTTAGAAGGGCAGGGGGCGACTCCAGGGGAAAGCCAAGAACTGTTTTACACCATCTTTGGGACTTAGCACGTATGACAAT
This sequence comes from Halichoerus grypus, assembly GCF_964656455.1. Taxonomy (NCBI): domain Eukaryota; kingdom Metazoa; phylum Chordata; class Mammalia; order Carnivora; family Phocidae; genus Halichoerus; species Halichoerus grypus. The sequence goes on along the minus strand of NC_135725.1, from coordinate 69,435,580 downwards.
AGTTTGCTAGGGGCCTCTCTGGTATCAGGCAGCCCCTTCCCACCCTCGCTTTCACTAGGATAATAGTCACAGTGTTTTGCTTGCTTAGCCAAACTCACTTTCATGCTGGAAGGATGCACAATGAAGAGGAGCTGGGGGAAGGTGTATCAGATTTTGTATCCAAGAGTATTTTTACTGATTATGCATCTGGGCTCGAGGGAGGACAAAAGAGTCAGTGGAACGCACCATCTCCAGCCTGCTCTCATTTTTGCTCATGATCTTTTACCTGGACCACTGCATTCATGCTGCAGCTAAGAGAAGTGGTCTCATTCTTGCTTACATACTGGAATCACCTGGGCAGATAAGGCAATAGATGAGCGAGGCTGGGGAATGGTTGGGAATGGTTGGGTAATGCCAGTTATAAGATTTAGACTTCACCCTGTTATGTAGTTTCAGAAAATTATTTTAGCACAGTAGCCCTCAACCTGGACTTGACTTTAGAATCAGCTGAGGAACATTTAGGACTCTCCATATTGGGTCACACCCCAGACCAATTACATCAGGGTTTCTGGGGGTGAAACCCAGGCATCAGTGGATTAAAGCATCCCAGGTGATCCCAATTACATCAAGGATGAAAACTGCTCGTGGCTACAATGTAGAGGATAGATTAGAAGAAGAGGTGCTAACAAAGAAGCAAGAAGGCAGGTTAAGAAGCTGATACAGTGGTCCAGGTGAGAGATGATAAGGCAGGAACCAGGGCAAAAGTGCTGGAAATAGGAAAAGAAGGACATGAGCTAGGTTAGGGAAGGAGTTGGCTGGAATAGGCAGGACAAGGGAGGCATCAGGATGATTTACAGGGTCTGCTTGGTCACCTGGTTGAAAACGGCATCATTGCCAAGAAAGGGAAGACTGAAAGAGAAGTAAGAGGGGAGGGGAGGAGATGTCGAATGTGGTGAGACTGTGGGGCACTCAGGAGGACATACTGAATGTGTAGTCTAAAGGTTACGGGCGATGCCCAAAGGAAAGAGTATATGGTCCTGCCGTGGATCAGAATAGTTTGAGAATCCTCAGCATCTAAGTGGTAGTTGAAATTATAGGTGTTGATGCGATGACCAGGGAAGAAGGTGGGAACAAAGTCAAGAACATCAGCTCAAAGGGGGAAATAACTAATAATAAAGTAATGGTAAACAAACAAAAAATTTATGACTGTGGCTAAGGCCAAGGGTTCTTATCCCTCAGTATCCTAGAGAACAAAACAGAGAAGAGAGAATGGCTAACCAGACTTGGCTCCCAGCTGAAGCTGAAATTTTGCCTAATATACTACTCAAATATTTGGAAGAACACAGTCTCTGACCCCACCCTACATGTGCCCCTAGCCTGAGTTAGAGATGACATCTGAGTTAAAAAAAAAAAATCTGATTGCAACATCCTGTTCTTACTAGTGGGCATCAAGAATCCCTGTTCATCTCATAGATCCAAAATCGGGAAGAATTCAGCCTTATTCCATGGACTTGAAAACAGAGGTTCAGAGGGTGGAAATGCCTTGTCCAGGTGCCACAGCGGTTGGTGGCACGGTCAGGGAGTGGGAATCCAGGTCCCCTGGGGACCAGTCCACAGCGCTCCTCATTGCGGTTTTGGACTCTATGTCTCACTGTCACGAAGTCCAGCACAGTGCTCAGCATCTACTCAGGCACTCCACACATTAAAGGCATATTAAAAAGATAAATATTTCAATACTATGTGAGACCTGACAAAATGGAGATTATTAGGGAGAAGACAAGGGGGTGTCAAGGATCATCAACTTGAAAGCATTCATTTGGGCACAGTATTTGCCACGAGAAAAATGAAATCTGCTGTGAAGAGTACTTCCTTGAATCATTAATGTTGTCCACAGGCTGGTCTAGAACCATCAACATCAACTCTGGCTGAGAAGTGTCATCCCAGTCCGGGCTCAGCAGAATCAGCTATGTAGGAGCAAAAACAGGGGAGGCCTTGCCCAGTTCTGCCAATTCCCAGCATCTTAGTCTGATCGTGTCCCCTCTCTGCGTTGCCTGTAAAATGATGAGGTCAGACTAAATAATCTTTGAGATCCTTCAAAACCAATGACTTGGTTTATCCATTGCCTTTCCCCAGATCCCCATGAGATAGCTACTGTAAATTATTTCCCAAACATGGAATAAGTACTCTTCCTTGTCCAACGCCTGGTGCTCTCCTCCAGGTGGAATTAATTAGCTATCAAGGCTTGATGTGGGGAAAAAAGAATTCCATTCTCATGTTATATTTGTTAAAAACACATTTCCATATAAGCACATCCATCTGTCTTTGTGCTTGCACTGAAAGATACTTCTGCTGACAGTTTCTTGGAGGGTTCAGAGACTAGAGGCCTCTTTCTCCAGCACTCACCTCACTTGGGAGTGAGGGCTTTGAAGCCCAATTAATGTAATAGACTTCATTGTGTTGGAGAGCTGGTATCTCCCTTTCTAGCTTACAAGGTCTTTCCCATACCTTATGTCAATTGGGCCCTCACTGCAGCCCTACAAGGTAGGTAGTGTGGGTGTTATTATTACCATCTTGTTGGTGAGGCATCTGAGATTAGGAGAGGTTAAGTGACTTGGCCAATATCACACAGTGGTCACTGGCAGAGCTGGGGCACCAATCAAGGTGTCCTGACCCCACAGCCAATGTTTTCACCATTACTCATCCATCCATCCATCCATCCATCCATCCAACATACATTTACTAAGCACTTCACATGAGCCAAAGATGGTGACGGGCTCTGGAAATACAAAGCTGAGTAAGACAAGGTCCCTCTCTTGAGAAGCTAACAATCGAACGAGTTGGGAGGCAGATCTCTACAGCACTGATGGGAATACAAGTGCTGTGCTTTGGGAGGAGAGAGAAAAAGGAAACTAACTCTGCCTGGGGAGACCTTCTCAGAGCAGCAGATGCTGGAGTAGGAGTTTTCAGAGCTATAAAGAGGGGAGAGAGCACTGCAAGGAAGAGGAACGGCATGGGTAACTACAGGCACAGAGGCATGAATAGTCAACATATTCAGGGGACACTGCAAAGTTCAGTGTGACTCAAGACGAGGGTGCATTGTGGGCACGGAGGGAGATGAGGCTGAGGGTTAGGGACCTGGTGGTGAAGGATCTCTTGCTTTCTGAGTGGAGCTAGCCTTGACCCAGTAAGTGAGGGGTCGTTGGATAGTCAGCACATGGGTGTTCCAGATTTTCCTGTTTGGCTAATAGTGTGTCTGCCTAATCCATAGTCACCTACACAGTTGTCTCCTCCTCCCCACACATGGCTGACTTGACCCAATTATTCCAGAGTATTGCTCAATTTCAGTATAGCTCCTATAAGAGGTGAGAGAGAGAGAGAGGGAGAGAAAAGAAGGAAGAAGAGAGATGTTTGAGCAATGCAGATGGCCCAGCTGGGCTCTGGCCTCTCCAAGCCCATGTGGGTTTCACATTCTCAGGAAAATATTTGCCACCCTCACTGTCAGAGGGAAAGTGGAGCTTCTTCATGAACTGTTTGAGCACAGGTCTAAGCCTGAATGGGAGTGAGTCATTGGCCTTGGGTGGAGCTGGAAGGGAGCCTGGTGGCTGATGGTGGGCACGGGTGGAGGGGGCTAGGAGGGTCCTCTCCTGGCCAGGGAGATTTTCCTGCTCCTGAGGCTCTTGCCAATCATCAAAACTCCTTGGGTTTCCTTTTGTCCCTCCCCCCACACCAAAGAGAAGGATAGGAATAAGGGGGCCTGGTCAAATAAGGAAGGTGGAAAGAACCATTTCAACTCTGTGTTTCCAGTCATAATGTACAGTTAGCAGCAAGAGCTTCCAAATACAAATACAATGTACAGTGCCTAGTATTTGCACAGCTCCTTAGAGTTTCTACTTTATCACTTGAACTGGGACCCTTGAGAGTGTTATGCTGCTAAACAGGACAGGACATCAGGTATACACTGGAACTGTTCTGGATGCACTGTGATGTATGGTCACCCTCAATATTTCCAAATCCAGTGGTTCATGAAACCCTCACGTTTTCATTTTACGATGGAAGAGAAGCACGTGTTCCCTGGTGGCCTGCTGCCAAAGGGACGGAAGAGGAAGACGGGCCAGCAGAGGCTGGGCGGAGTCAGCAGCTGCTCCCGGGTGGCAGAGGCTGTGTTGTTAGAAGTGGAGCCAGGAAGGGGACCCCCCCCCACCCCGCTTGGGACGAGACAGGTCTTGCCTTCAGCACGCATCCGTTCATTGCCTCACTTAATCCTGACATTCTGCAAGGAGCTAATATTTTGCCAATGAGAAAAACAAGGTTCAGAGAAATCAAGTGACTTGTCCAACACACAGAGGCCTTAAGCGAGTTGAGATACGAGTTCAAACCAGTACCTTTTCTATCATGCTAGGCTGCCCGGTGGGGCACATTGGCGCACTTAGCGTGGAGGTTCTCGAGAAGACCTAGGTCTGGTGGTGAGAGCCATTCCCCAGCATTCTGAGCCCCCCTCTCATAACCAACTACAGCTTCAGCAGTCACTTATCTGAATGTGCCTTGTGTCTAGCCAGGCTTGTACCCAGTATGAGAGATACGTGCATTGAAAGAGCCAATAAACAAACCATCTTAACTGGACTCTCCTCTAGCAGGAAGGCTGCTCGAACAAGCATTCTCGGCAGAAACGGAGGGAGAAGGTGAAGAAATGGGCTGCAGAGGCTATCTCTGGTTGGTTGCTTATGCTCCAGGACCACCTCTGGCCCTGAAAAAGCTACAGCTACCAACGCAAAGGGCAGTGCCCCGGCCACTTTCTCTGCTCCTGGGATACTGTGCTTTCTCCTTATCTCGTCCTGATCCCGGCTAATTCCAAGAAGTCTCCTGGCAGCCTGCTCCCTGCCTCTCTGCCGAAGTGGCAAGGCAAAGTGCCCAGCAGCCATCATCCTTCTCTGCTCATGAGCGGCAACCCGCACACAAGGTGATAGGCGTTTGGAGAGCATATTCTCTTCAAGCTACTCACACATTTCATAAGATGAGTACGCATGGCAGTTACCTCATCCCGGATTGCTTGTCCAGGTGGCTGCACGATCTTGCCAAGTTTTCTCTAGAACACTGTGAGCCCTATTAGGTTCCTGTTTGTCTGAAATTTTCCTCTCCTCTCTGGTGAGTCATCGCCTAACATGGTCGATTCCCTCGTTACTCCAAGTGTAGACCGTAGTTCATTCAGTTGCTTCAGTGCCTCCTGGGAGCTTGCTCCAAATGCACAATCTCAGCTCCCACTCTAGACTCACTACACAGTCTGCCTTTACCACGATCATAACATCTGAAAAGAGCTGCTCTCAGATGCCCATGACTGTTCAGTTCCAAAATTCCATCATTCCCTGAAATTAGTTTCATATAATGAAGGATTGAAGGTGATGGTCAAGTGCTACAAGATACTCTTAAAACACGACAGAACACTCCTCTCCTCAGATTATAGAGTTATTTGGGCACCAGCTCAATTGGTAAAGTTGTCCTAGCTCAAGAATATTTACTGTCTGGTAGGCCAAGGCCAAAGTACTGGTTGCGGCGACATGGAACTCAATGCTGAGAATGTGTTTAGGGCTGGGTTAGATTAGAGGCTCAATTTAGGTTTAGTAGGAGCGAGTGGTGATGGATTAGCAGTGTCTGCCTTGGACCAAGGGCTGTAGAGTGGCTGCCTGTATGCCACTCTTTGCCCTCCCTATCCTAAACACTACCTGCTTTCCTGGCACTCATTCTCATTTACGACTCTACTGAGCTCCGGGCATTTCCCAGTAACTCCTGGGAATAAGAACTGGGTGACTCCAGACCTGTCCATTTAGGATAAGCACTAAATCCAATACCTGTGCACTGCCATGTAGACAGTGACCACTCGTTCTGGCCATTTCCCACCCTGTAGTCACAGCTACATTTCTACAGGAAGAAAGCACAAATACGGCCCCGAAATGGGCTCCCCTGCTATGTCTGATCCACTCGTCTCCATGCAAGGCCTAGGGGGACCATGGTCTTCTTACCACAGGGTCTGGAACTTCTTATATGTCCCAGAAACTTGTCCAAGTGACAGGAACATTGCCCCCAATACCAGTTTTGCTCAGAACACACCACTCAAGGTTTTAGGCAGCAAGTCAGTCACCTTTAGCTTCAATCCATCCTGCTCAGTCCAGAACTCAATAGGAGTGAGGATAGTGACCAACTGGTATGAACATATGACCTCGAATTTCATTAGGGAAGATGCCTGAGGCCACATCAAGAGGCTAAAGGCTCAGCCTGAGATGCAAGGGGAAACCTGCCCTCATTTTCCTCTTGGATGGAGTCAGCCGCCCAAACTTTCTGGCCTCTGGGTCAATAACCCTTTCCTTTTCTTTGAAAACAAGTACTGTAGAGGTTTCAAAACCAGAATCTGAGGACACCAAGACCTCTTCCCTGGGGCTGCCCCAAGTTCCCTGCCTTCATACAGCTGCCTGAAAAGTGGGAACCAATATGTACTGGGTGCTATGCAACTTCATATACTCGATCTTATGGACACTTTACAACAATCCCATCAGGTAAATGTCATTATCCAAATTTTACAGACAAGTGCAGTAACATGTCCAAAGTCACACAGCTAGTAGGTGGTGGAACTAAAATTCAAACCCAATCCTACTGGGCTCCCAAATTGGCATGCCCTTCATGTTCATAATGTCTATAATGAAATTCAATGATCTCCCTTTTTCTAGAACCTCATGTTTACTTTTTAGTCCTTATCTTACTTGATGTTTTAGCAACATTTGACACAGCTGACCTGTGCCCTCCTTCTTGGAACACTTTCTTCTCTTGGCTTTTGCAGTCTTACTTGGTGATGATCCCCCTACCTCAATGCTCATCCTCACGTGTCGTTTTCAGATTCTCCATTTTTTGCTTAATTTCTCAACTTCAAAAAACTCAGGACTCAATCCTGAGCTTTTTATTTCTTTCTTTTTTAAAAAAGATTTTATTTTTAAGTAATCTCTACACCCAACATGGGGCTTGAACTCACAGCCCCGAGATCAGGAGTTACACACTCCCCCGACTGAGCCAGCCAGGTACCCCTCCTGGGTTTTTTCTCTTCTCCATCTACACTCTTCCTGAGTGATCCCACTGATCTCCCGGTTTAAATACCATCAATGTATGGAGGTTTCCAAACCTGTGATTCTTGCCCTGACATCTCTTTGAAGATCCAGACTCGCATAACCAACTTTGATATTTCTACTTAATTAATGAGATTATTAATTTTTTTCCTGAAAAATTTGATTCTCCAATTTTCCCCATCAAAGTAAATGGTATGCAATTACCCATTGTCTTAGATTCCTGTTTCCCTTGCCCTCAGCAAGTCCTGGAACATCTACCCCCAAAAGATATCCCAGCATCCATTTCTCTCCTCCACTGCCAACACCCTAATCCCTGAGCATCCCTTGCCTGGATCACTGCAGTGGCCCTTGGAACCAGTGTCTGCTTCCAATCTCCCTACAATAGTTTGCCACCTGGCAGCCAGAGGATCTTTCTAAAAACATACATCAGATCAAGTCACTTATTTAAAAACCTTTCAATGACTTCCCATCTCCCTTCTAATAAAATTCAAAGTACTTGCCCTCCCTCACAAAGCCCCACCTGATCTGACCTAATCTCACCCTGCTTCTACCCTCACCCACCATACTCCAGCCACACTAACTTTCCTTCATCCCCCACACTCACCAGAAGGTTTTTGTCCTGAATATGCTGTCTGCTTTCCAGAATATTCTTCTCCTGATCATCCCACATTGGTACCTTCTTGCCATCAGCTGAAGTGCCACCTCTTCAGAGAAGCCTTCCTTGACCACCAATCAAAAGGAGCCCTACCATTAGCCACTGTCACAATCCTGTATTTTAATTCTCTGAATAGCACTATCTGATCTTTTTTTATTCATATATTTACTGCTTTACTGTCTTAAGTTCCTCATGTTTTTTTTTCAAATTTTTATTTAAATTCTAGTTAGTTAACATACAGTGTAATATTGGTTTTAGGAGTAGAATTTAGTGATTCATCACTTACATATAATACTCAGTCACATCAAAACAAGTGTCCTCCTTAATCCCCATCACCCACTAGGTACATCTCCCACCCACCTCCCTCCCTCAACCCTCAGTTTGTTCTCTATTGGTAAGAGTCGCTTATGGTTTGTTTCCCTCTCTCTCTTTTTTTTTCCCTTCCCCTATATTCATCTGTTTTCTTTCTTAAATTCCACATATGAGTGAAATCATATGGTATTTGTCTTTCTCTGATTGACTTATTTCGCTTAGCACAATACACTCTAGCTCCATCCACGTTTTTGCTAATGGCAAGATTTCATTCTTTTTGATGGCTGGGTAATATTCCATTGTGTGTGTGTGTGTGTGTGTGTGTGTGTGTGTGTGTGTGTGTGTGTTTATATATATACATATATATGTGTATATATATATATACATATAAACACACACACATATATACACATACTACATCTTTTTTTAAATTTCTCTTTAGGATTTTTTTTAAGATTTTATTTATTTATTTGACGGAGAGAGACACAGCTAGAGAGTGAACACAAGCAGGGGGAGTGGGAGAGGGAGAAGCGGAGCAGGGAGCCCATTGCGGGGCTCGATCCAGGACCCTGGGATCATGACCTGAGCCGAAGGCAGACGCTTAACGACTGAGCCACCCAGGCACCCCATACCACATCTTCTTTGTCCATTCATCAGTTAATGGACATTTGGGCTCTCTCCATAGTTTGGCTATTGTTGATAGTGCTGCTATAAACATTAGGGTGCATGTGCCCCTTCGAATCAGTATTTTTGTATCCTTTGGGTAAATACCTAGTAGTGCAATTGCTGGATCATAGGGTAGTTCTATTTTTAACTTCTTGAGGAACCTCCATACTGTTTTCCAGAGTGTTAAGTACCTCATTATAAATCAGGCTCCAAGGCCTTCCTTGTCTTGTTCACCATTTTATATTTAAAGTGCCTAGAATGGTGTCTAGCACATAGGAGGCTCTCTGTAAATATCTATTAAATGAATGACCAAGGAGACAAAGCACTGGTGTTTGTAATTCAGAGGGACAAAGCTACCAGGTAGCTTTTGGAGAGAAGAGAGTGTGGTGAGCTAGCCCAGCGTGGCTCAGGCACATTACAGTCGTGTTCTTTAGAGGCAAGGCACTGGTCTGGGGGTGTTTGAGAACCTCCTTCACATCTTCAAGGCCAAAGTCCATAGTTGGAATTTACTTTCTTTCTTTCTTCTCTCCCTTTCTTATTAATTAGAGAATGAATTTTAAAAGCTATCCATAACCCCATCACCCTAACAGAGAAATTCTTTTCACCTATGTGTATTTCTGTCGAGTCTTTGTCCACGATTGAGCAGATATAGTTTTCACAAAATTGCAATCATGGAAGATATAGTATTTAGTGGATTTTTTTTTTTTGCATTGGCCATTGTGTCATAAACATCTTCCAAGCTACTCCAGATCTGCATGGTTTTTAAAAGAATATTAATAATAGTTGGCACATACTGAGTATCCATGATGTGTCAGCTACTACTCAAACATTATCAGGGCTTGTCTCATTTTACCCTCACAATAACCTTACAAGATAGGTACCATGAGATGGGCACTATTAACATTTGCATTCTGCAGAAGAGAAGACTGAAGCACAGAGAGGCTAGGTAATTTGTCCAAGGTAACACAGCCAGGAAGTGGCATTCTGTTTCCAGAGACTGAACTCTTACCACTATGTTTTACTGTGTCAAGTGGAAGTTACTTTATCATTCTCTGGCTATTGGATATTCATCTGTATTTCTGGATATTTGTCTGTACAATGGGGATACTAACTAACTAACTAACTTCCCTCAGAGGGTTGCTGTCTCTAGGATGAAGTGAGAAAAATGTATAAAGTATATGAACAGACAGTTCATAGAATGCAAGCAGTCAACAAAAGAATTAAAAGATGCTCCACTTTCCTAGTAATCAGCAACATGAATATTAGGACAGCAATGAAAGACCAGTGCCAGACATTGGCAACAATTTGGGGAAGGATGCACATTCACACCCTGATGGCAGAAGAAGAAATGGTGATGATTTTTTGAATTGCAGCTTGGCAGTTGTAAAAATAAGCATAACCTTGCATCTGGGATTCCTCTTCTAAGCACCTGACAAAGTGCCTGTGCGTGGGCATGATATGTACGAACAAGGACTCTCAGCATAGGATTGTTGATAACATTTACTGTATACCACCCAAATATCTAGCAAAAATAGGATGGTTAAATAAACCATGATACACCTGTACGGTATAATAGACTACCATTAAAAAAGAATTGCATAGATCTACATAAACTCTAATGGAATAGACGTCATTAAGTAAAAAAAGTAAGATTCAGAACATTACGTGCATTGTGGTCCCATTACATTTTTTTTAATTTAAAAGTTATATGTGAATGGATAAGCAAAGTGTGGTATAGAAATACAATGGGCTATTAAGCAGTCTTAAAAAGGAAAGAAATTCTGGTATATGCTAGAAAAACCTCCAAGACATTATGCTAAGTGAAATAAGCCAGTCACAAAAAGACAAATACTATAGGATTCCACTTATATGATGCTATAGGTCAATGTTTGTATCTCTCCTAAATTCATATATTGAAACCTAATCCCCAGTGTGAACGGTGTTTGAAGGTGGGGACTTTGGGAGGCGATTAGGTCATGAGGGTGGGTGGAGTCCTCATGAATGGGATTAGCGTCCTTATAAAAGAGACCTCAGAGAGTTGCCTTGACCCTTCCCCGGTGTGAGGGCACAGGGAAAAGACAGCCATCTACGAACCAGGAAGCAGGCCCTCTCTAGATACCTAGTCTGCCAGTGTCTTGATCTTAGACTACCAACCTCGAGAACAATGAGGAATACATTTCTGTTGCTTATAAGCTTCCCAGTCTATGGTGTTCCATTATAGTAGCTCAAATGAATGGAGACATGTGAGGTATTTGGAGTGGTCGAAATCGTAGGGATAGAGAGCTGAGCAGTGCTCCCAAGGGGCTGGAGGAGGGAGGAACGGGGAGGTACTGTTTAACGGCTATAAAGTTTCAATTTGCAGGATGGGAAGAGTGGATGGTGGTGCTGGTCCACCGAATTATACACTTAAACATGGTTAAGATAGAAAATTTCATGTTATAGGGCGCCTGGGTGGCTCAGTCGTTAAGCGTCTGCCTTCGGCTCAGGTCATGATCCCAGGGTCCTGGGATCGAGTCCCACATCGGGCTCCCTGCTCGGCGGGAAGCCTGCTTCTCCCTCTCCCACTCCCCCTGCTTGTGTTCCTGCTCTCGCTATGTCTCTGTCAAATAAATAAATAAAATCTTAAAAAAAAAAAAAAAAGAAAAGAAAATTTCATGTTATACATTATAAAAATTAGATGTAAGATATATATATATCTTATGTATGCATGTATGTACATAACAATTTTCCAGGTAAAGAGGGAGGGCTAGGAGAATGTACACAGAACAGTTGCAGGTGGTAGAGGAGAGAAGAAGTTGGGGAAGTGCCGTGTGAAGGGGGAAATTCGTTTCCATTCTACTTGTTTACATTGAGAATGTACTGGAAATGGGTGTTCATACAAGGATTCCTTCTGTCTCTGACTATGTCACGTGCTTAGCTTGATTGCTCTTGTACCACCCTCCTGTACCAGCACCGAGGAGAGGGCATAGTTCTCTCTAAATTCCAGTGTGGAAATTCACGATAAGGTTTTAAATTCATACTGTAAGATAAATTGCTACTTTTCAAACTGTGAGCTTGCCACATGAAAGGAGGGGATTTTGACTTCGAATTTGCCTTGAGAAGTGGGTGGGGAGAGGAGTGTGAAACACTCTGGAGGGCCACTCCTTCCTTCCTGCTCATTCCAGGCCTTTCTCTGTTGGGCTCCTTTATTTTGAAGGGTAGTTAGGGCATAGTAAGCTCTTGGTGGGTGGGTTGGAGATGGAACACTCCATCTGTCACATGATAACTAACAATAGATGGTTATTGAATGAAGGACAGAGAGCAATAAGAGAAACTGAAGGAATTACCTCAAAGGAACCATGAACTACATAGACCACTGGTGATGGCAACCACACAATGCCATCCCATGAAGATTAGGATGAGGGCACTACCTTGGTTGCCAGGGTGTAGCCAGGCTCTTCCATTCTGTCATGATGGTGGTAGATGGTGTGGATGAAGTATCATCCCCTATTATTCTGAGGAGGAATATCAAGCAAGTCAGGCTGAGGAGCTCTTGTCTTGGTGATGTTGGCTGTCTTGTGGTGTTTTCTGCCTGGTGGTGCACAAATGGCATTAATACCAACACATCAAACATCAACCCAAAGTAGTAGTGAGGACGTCAATCAACTTGTTTGGGTTCTTAGATGTCTTCTCACAAGATCAGCCACATCGTCTGCAGGTCCCAGGGCAAAATGAAAATGGGAAGCCCCTTGTTCAAAAAATATGAGACATTTTGGGGTGTCTGGCTCAGTTGGTAAAGTGGCTGACTCTTGATTTTGGCTCAGGTCATGATCTCAGGGTCCTGGGATGGAGCCCTGCGCCAGGCTCTAGGCTCAGCGGGGAGTCCTCTTCAGGATTCTCTCTCTCCCTCGGCCCCTTCCCCCACTTGCATTCTCTCTCTCTCTCTCTCTCTCTCAAATAAATAAATCTTTAAAAAAAACGAAAAAGCAAAAAACAAAACAAAATATGAAGCATTTTAAGGTGACATCAGAGGAGTAAGCCAAGCACAGGGCCCCGCTAAGTAGGAGACTCCGTGTGACCGCTCGGCTTAGGAAGCCTTCCTGCCATCCACATCAACACATCCGCATCCCCCATCTTTCTCTGAGTCCTCAGTCTCTCATTGTCCAATTCCTCCCACACACTCTCCTTAAGCCACTCCCTCAACCCAGTGTCTCCACCTCCCTAACTTGGGTAATTCCACCGTCCTCACGTGGGAGAGCTCTGACTCAGTTTTTGCATCTTGCCAATTCTGGAACCCTGTTTCACCAGTTGTTATGGGAAATGCTGCCCTACCTGTTCTCTGAATCAGTCCCGTGGACTGGGATGAGGAGGGGGTGTGGAGGCTCCGGGCACTCTAACTGCAGTTTGATCTCGGCGACAGAGGAAGAGTTCACCCATTCCTTCGGAACTACCTGAGGGCAAAGCCCCTCACCACTGAAACCATTCGCCTTCTTCCAAAGGGAACAGTCTCGTCTCAGAGAATGAATACATATTTTTTCCTCTGAGAAAAAAAATCAACCCTTTTCCTAGTAACACCATGGCCCTGGCATTGTTGTGCTCAAAGAAGCTTCTTTGTCCTGTTTTTACTACAGAGAGCCCCACATTCACTGAATTCCTTTCTGACTGAGCTGTCTGGAACTATTCTAAATAGTTTCTCTCTGATTCTCCATTTTTTTTCTTTGACAGAAAGAGGAAATTGAGTTTCTGTCATCCCACCACATGGCGACAGGCCAGGGAGAGCAAGGATGGTAAGCCTGATTCTTAGAGGTTATCACTGCGGGGCTAGGAACGCATCCGTAATACCTCACAGAATCCTTACTTATGGTGTTGATTCATCCTGATCTGGGGTTGCCACGTTACTGCCCCTTCTCCTTCGGTCACATTTACTTGCCTCCTCTCTGAGGGAGCAGGGACCATCACCAGGCTCTAAACTCATGCTGGTGGCATCGATGCGCCCATGATGTCACTCCAGAATCCTTTCACCCAGCTCTTGCCTCTTTGCTGATCCAGCCTTTCAAAAATGTCTCACCTCATCTTGTGTTTCCCAAAGTCCCTCATTCTATAGAACTCTGTCTCCTTCTGCACCAATTGGATACCCACTGAACACCCAACTTCTCCTTCTCAACTCATCTCTGTATTTTCACTTATTTTCCTTCTTCCCCTTTACCTGAGCTTGGAATCCCTTCCATCTCCTTTGAAACCCTGCCCCATGGACTTCCCTCCCTTTCTGTCTTTGACCTCCAATCCTTTCTCCTATGGGTCCCCCGTTCCAAGCCCTCCACATATCTGCCAGCCTGAAATAACTTTCCCTTCACCCCAGCTTGCCCTTAGGGGATCATCACATCTCTTGCCTTACACTTCACAGCACATAAATTGAGCAAATATCTCTCACACTTGGTCTCCATTTCCTTGCCTCCATACATCCTCAACCCACAGCAATCTGGTTTCTTCCCGACCTCTCCACAGCAACCGCTCTGACAAAGGTCAATAGCCTCCTTTTGCCAAACCCAGTGGGTGTGTTTCGGTCCTTATCTCACTCGATGTCTCTGTGAGTCTCATGTTAATCATCCCATTCTTCATGAAGCTCACTTCTCTGGGGATCCACACCTTTCCCTCAAGTTTCTCCTCCTACCTTCTTGGCATCTTATTCCTTTTCCTGGTTATATCATCCTCAGCCTTGATGACAGCAGAAATTAGGAGTAGGACATGAAAGTTGGGGTCCCAGTGATGTTGCTTCCTGGGAGCTTGACAGATTCAAGCCCAATGTGGATGGGGCTCCCCAACTGTTAACCGAGAGCTTGGAAACCCAGGAGAGAGGTGCCTAAAGAGCTAAAGATTGTGTGTCCAGGTGCTCAAGCAAGTACTACGGAAAATTTGCATGGTCTTTCATCTCTCCAAACTGTCTTTCAAGTTCCCAGAATCCTTCCTATCAGGGTGGAGATAAACACAAAAGAGCCACATGGCTCCATGACACTGAATAAATCAAAACAATCCAACCATACCACGCTGAGGATCAAGGGTAAGGAGTGATTGATGTGCAGTCTCTCCCTTCATGCACTATAAGAACGTTACTCTAGCAATGCTTCCCTCTCTGCTCTACATGATCATTTCCATCAGCATACAAAGAGGCTGTTATTCTTCCTGTCTTTGAAAAGGTAGTATCATATTATATTTGTCTTTCTATGTCTGACTTATCCCTGACTTACATAATGCCCTCAAGATCCATTCATGTTGTGAGAAAGGGCAGGATATCCTTCTTTCTCATGGCTGAATAATATTCTGGGGTGTGAGAGCGTGTGTGTGTGTGTGTGTATGTATGTGTAGCACATCTTCTTTATCCATTCATCCATTAATAGACACTTAGGTTATTTCTATATCTTGGCTATTGTAAATAATGCCGCAATAAACATGAGAGTTCAGATAAGTTTTTGATAGCCTGTTTTCATTTCCTTTGATTATTCACTCAACAGTGGAATTGCTGGATCATATGGTGGTTCTGTTTTTAATTCTTGAGGAACCTCCATACTGTTTCCACAGTGGCTGCACCAGCTTGCATTCCCACCAACAGTGTAGGAGAGTTCCCCTTTCTCCGCATCCTTGACCACGCTTGTTATCTCTTGTCTTTTTGATAATAGCCATTCTAACATGTGTGAGGTGATATCTTATTGTGGTTTTGACTTGCTATAATTTCTAGAGGAAACAAGGAACAGAGGAAAGATGCTGTATTAAAACTTAAAGACTTGGGGGACACCTGGGTGGCTGGCTCAGTCGGTTAAGCGTCTGCCTTCGGCTCAGGTCATGATCCCAGGGTCTTGGGATCAAGTCCCGCGTCGGGCTCTTTGATCAGCGGGGGGCCTGCTTCTCCCTCTCCCTCTGCCCCTGCTTATGTGCTCTCTGTCAAATAAATAAAATATTTAAAAAAATAAAATAAATCATCTACACCTTGCCCTCCCATCCCCCCTGCCCTGCCTGCAGCCTGCAGGCGGTCCTCGTTCACAATCTGGTGCCTGTCCTTCCTTTCTTCTGGACCCGGACCCGTACAAACGTGTACTTTGTTGTTTGTAGCTGCCTGCTATTGGTCTTTGTTTTATAAAATGAGGTCACCCGTCTCCTCACATCTGGCTTTTCTCTGTCAGCAGCATGCCTGGAAATCCCTCCAAGGTCACCTGAAAGGATCTCGGCTCCTCTTAAGTGGCTACTGCATATTCTGTGGCCAGTTATGTGAAGGTGAAATTTCTCCACCCACTTTCCCCAAGGAGTCTGATCCTTGCAGATGCGGAAGAAATCGTAGTCCGCTGGGAAGGCAGTGAGGTGCAGTGGGAGACCAGGAATCGTGGAGACTGAGAACACAGTTTCCTCAGTACCTGGTAAGCATAAACTAGGAAGATTATGGGAAATAAGCCTTTTAAATAATGATGGTGTGGATGCTCTCCTGCCGTGGACACTAATATTTGCATGAATCGGTTTTGACTTTCTTGCAAACTTTGTTTTGTTTCTAAGTTTAGCTTTTCAATAAATAATACCTTCCCATGGTTCAAACTCCCCAAACGTATAAAGGGTACACAGTGAAAAGGTTCCTTCCCACTCCCATCTCCCAGCTACCCAGCTCCCCACCCCACAGAAGTGTTACTAGTGGGTACTTTCTAAATTATAAAGAATTTTGATTTTCTTTATTCCATTTACTCATCCTACCAGAGTAAAGTAGGTAGTAGAACAGTTATCACTCTGTGTTGCAAACAAGGAAGCTGAGACTCCAAGATTCAGGTACTTGAATCTGATGGTGACAGATTCAAGCCCAATGTGGATGGGGCTCCCCAATCTGTCAGACCCCAGGCCCACTTGGCTGGGCTTTCTACTCACTGAATGAGCTCACTATGTGGCTCAGTGAAAGGAAGCCAGTCATAAATCCTTGTCTAGAGTGAGTATTCATCTCTTCCACTGATTTATCACTTCAGCAAGCCTGGATTTTTCTCCCCAGAGGCTTTTCATTTTTATTTTTTCCTACTGCAGAGCAGAGCTGATTCCCTGAGCAGTGGGATGTGACCAAGCCAGGGACTGTCCCACCTACGTTCTTGCAGCATCTGGAGCTTCTAGAGAAAGCCGGTGCTTGTGCAGCTGGGCCCCTTGTGCCTTCTCTCTATCTGCCTGGTGTCTGCCCTGAGGGCCTCAGGACAGAGGCTGTCTGTTTGTGTGTGTGTTTTGCTACTTCTGCCAACAAGCCTTTCCCAATACCCCTTGATAATCCCCTGATGCTCAGTTGAGAAAGATCCCCTAGGCTTTCATGGGCTCCATCCACCTGATCCTCACAACAATGAGACAGGCATGAAGAATCTGAGGCTCAGAGAGACCAAGCGACCCACCCAGGACTACACAGCAGGCAAGTGGCCCCACTAGGACTGACACCAGAGTTTTCTCAGGCCAGTTCCCGTGCTTGGTCTATGGTCCCGGGCCACCTGTATGGACCGCCCGTGCCCTCTGCTTCTGCCTCCGGCGCGCAGGCAGTACTATACAGAGGTTAAGGTCGTGGGTTTGGGGATTAGCAGAGGGCTGGCTTTGGCACTTACCAGCTCTATAATTCAGGACGTGTTCCCTATTTCTCTAAACTTTGGCCAGCCAAAAAGTGGACACAATGAGCTTTGTCTCCTAAAGTCCCAGGAGAGAAAATGGGACCATGTACATAGCATACTCATTGCAGGGCTTGGTTGGATGTGAGCAGTGGAGGCTTTCTAAGATGATTTTTAAAAAACTGACTCATTAGTTCCAGTTCTCCTCCCTTGCTCCCGGCAGACAGAGGCCCACCAATCTTTGGGCACCGAGCCGTGTTTTGCACAGAATGGCTGACACTTTGAGCTGGGGCTCCAAGGTGACAAGTTGAACAAACAGGGAGGGGCTGCCAAGGCCAGCAGGTGTGAGAGTGCTGGTATGGTCTCTGAATGATGGTTCTTCCCATGTGCTTGGACCTCACAGCTGGCTGGAGGGGGTGCGGAGAGCAATAAGCCTGGAGAAGTAAAGAGGAACCAGATCCATACCAGGGGGGTAAAATGGAGAACAAAATTAGCTCGTGGCCTAGCAGGTCCATGAGGGGGATCAAACCAGACCTCCACATCTAAGACTATTTTAGGCAAAATGGAAAAGAAACAGAACTTCCTAGGTGCCTCCAGGTACCCCCCAGCTGATGGGCAGCGAGAACAGAATTTTTGTTGTTGGAAGAACTCATCTGTTTCTCTCCCCAGTTGCAAGTTTTCCTTCTGGATCCCTCTGATTTCCCTAGATTTACCAGTCTACCCTTCCCACTGCTAGGATAATCCCAGATAAAGATGATCTCTCATGAATTTGGGAGTAGGAACACTTAGGAACATTCAGTTGTAAAATCAGAAAGGGTTTGATTATTGAGGTGAAAGGTCACACTAAAACAACCCAAAACAAGGAAACAAACAAAAAGCTGCCTCAGCTTCATCTGTCTGCAACATAAACATTTAAGTTTCTTCCTAAAGCCATGGGAGGGAAATTCTCTAAAGTTTATAGTGAACAAGAGGTTGTACTTAGAAAAATGACAACACGGTGCCCATAATTTCTAATCTACATATAGACCAGGTCGCCAGCCTTGCTTGCTTTGTTGAATACGCCCTGTTCATCAGGCTAGTCTCATGCAGGTAAAAATATTCCTAAGCATAACCTAGTTTCCCCAGGCCTTGCCAACCTGCGGGTAGTCTTGGCGTTACCCTGAACACTAATAACTCAGTTTCTTTAGTCGATGCCTATGACAGACAGAATAACCGTCCCCCACAGAGGTCCGCATCCTGATCCCCAGAACCTATGACTATGTCAGATTACATGGCAAGGGGGAATCAAGGTTGAGGATGAAATTAAGATTGCTGATCAGCTGACCTGAACATAAGGGGATAATCCAGGTAGGCCCAATGTAATCTTGATTACATTGATAGGAGGGTCTTGATAGGTGGCAGACAGGAGTGTCGGAGCTGAAGGGCATGCAACAACAGAATCACAGGCCTGAAGAATGTGGCCGCAAGCCAAGGGATGTGGGTTGGCTTTAGGAGATGGAAAAAGCAAGGAAAAAATGATTCCCCCCTGCGGTCCCTGGAAAGGAACACAGCTCAGCTGACACCTTGATTTTAGCCCCATGAGACACTCTGACCTCCAGATCTGTACAGTAACAAATCTGTGTTATTTGAAGCTGCTCATTTTCCGGTGATCTGTTGCAGCAGAAATGGGAAACGAATATAATGCCCTTGCTTGCTGACAGAGGAGCTGAGCCCTTTCCACCCACGGCGAGTCTCCTGCTTCTTCTGGACAGACGTCCCTGGGCTGACTCACGTAGCTCACAGACACGTCTCCCTCATTCTTCTGCTCCAGCTCCTGCAGGGGTGGGTGATGCCCACGGTGCCTTTGGCCGTGCATTGTTCCTGTGGCGGGGATCCCCTGGGAGCACCCAGACCCATCCCCAGGGGATCATCTTACAGGCCACACAGAGCAGCTCCTGCTGGGGTTTCCAAAGTGGCACTACCCCAGCTGTCAGTCGTCACTTCAAACCCCACCACTGCCTACGAAGGAACCGGAAGAAGATTGCTTCTCCCACTCCATGCTTCCCTCGGGCATCTAGTCTCAAGGGACTGCTCCTTGTGTTCCCCGTGCAACACAACCAGCCGGCATCCCATGTCCTCCAGGGAAGGAGTGGGATCTGTCCGTCCCTCCTCCCCAGAGGCTCTTGCTGTGACCTGCCCCGCTCCTTCAGCCAGAGAGCATCATGTACACAAACTCGACTTTCCCCCTACATCCATTCTCACCAGACGTGCCAGGCACATTTTCATCCCTGCTAAGCCACAGGGATGCCTTTCCATGGCTACAAAAGAGCTTTAGAGTTCTATTTGCCCCACACGGCTCTCTCACCCATGTTTCTAGAGTCTTTACCTCCTCCACAGTGAATTCAGCCACCATGGGGGTTTTAGGACCTTGACCAGCCAGTCGGAAGAGCCACTGAAATGCTTTACTCTGGAGAGGGGGTCCCATCATCCCACTTCTCATCTGCAGCTGGGCACGCTGAGGAGTGAGGCATCAGCAACTTACCCCCCCTGCCCCGTGTGCCCTCAAAGACTTACTGGCAAAGCAGCCTCTTTTGGAGAGAGGTGAGGATGTGGCAGGAACTCAATACCATCCCCCCCCCCCCCGCCCCATCCCATTACAGTACTCCCCACTAACCTCTGCAAAGCCGTTCAACCCTCCTTCCTGATGGACCTCAGGAGCATGTGACGGGCCCCAGGGGGCTGCTTTGGCTGATAGAGCGGTCGTGGGGAAGGGGAGGGGTCTCCTGCAAGCTGGGCCCACCAATCAGACCCCGTCTCTGCAGCTGAGTCTCTTGTGGAGCTCGTTTGCATAATTCGGTTCAATATTTACTGAGCCAACCTCATTTTCTGGGCTGTCTCCATGGCCGACAGCTGGGAAGGCTGCAATTACGGCATTACTCGCGCACAGGGAAGCCACAGCGTGCGCATTCTGAGAGGAGGCTTCCAAACACATGCAGCCCTCGGGGAGCCCCCGCTGTGGGCGACCCCATCCCCGCAGCTGGAACTCTGCCTGGGCCCCAGCTGCGAGCCAGCCTGCTCCCAGGCGCAGCTGACAACAACAGCAACGGCAGCAGTAACAGTAATCCTCACAGCCGGCTTCTGCTGGGTGCTTCGGTGCAGGCATTGGATGGGGAAAGTCGCTCCTCCAGGGCCGCCCCTCTGGGACGCACCAGGGAGCAAGGGAAGGTCGGGGAGGATCTGATAGCAGACGGGCAAACGCAGGCCCCCACGTTCACTGAATCTGCCGCTGGAATGCAGGGTCATTTAAAGCAGGGGCCCAGCACCTAGAAGTGTCAGAACATGGGAGGCTTTCAAATAAATAGGCTGATTCCTGCTTCTTGAGGGATGGGACATATTTGAAGCTTAGTTTAGACAGCCATTAAATGTGGATAAAAATAGCTATCCCAGGGGCGCCTGGGTGGCTCAGTTGGTTAAGCCTCTGACTCTTGATTTCCGCTCAAATCATGGTTTCAGGGTCATGGGATCGAGCCCCCCTGGGTGTGGAGCCTGCTTAAGATTCTTCCTCTGCCCCTCCCCTCCCCTTCCCCCTTCTCTGTCTAAAAAAAAAAAGAAAAAAAATAGCCATCCCAGTTTGGTGATGATTAAATGAAAAACTGTAAGTAAACATGCCCAAAATTCTAGGTAACACACAATAGGAGCTCCATAAAGGGCTATAGACTTCATGAACTCATCCCTTTTCCAGCTGTACTGACCATGGGAATCGCCCCAGACAGACAATAGTGTCCAACAGATTACTTGTGTCCCCTGATATAATAAAGTGGTTTTTAAAAATAACAGTAACCACGTTATAGCACACTCTGCTATTTACAATGCACCTTTCCAATAATGATCTCATTTGATTCTCTCTAAACATCCATGTAAATTACCCGATAACTAGTATCAGTTGAGAGCGTGTCCATGCCGGGCCCGGGTCTGGATGCTTTGTCTTTATTGATTTCCTTCATCTTCACAAGAGCCCTAAAAAGTAGGTGTTATTCTCCCCGCGGTACAGATGAGGGGGCTGAGGATTGGGAGTCACACGCGACCCTGCCCGCACAGCCGAGAAACAGCAGAGCCCCAAATCGTCGGGCCTTGGTGTGGCCTCTTTAACCCCTAAGCAAGATGCTGTTCTCATTGGTTCCGTGAGAAAACTGGATGTGGAATCATGCAAAAGTCTCCCAAGTAAGTGGTGAGTGGCAGAGGTGGGAGTGGAGGGCAGTAATCCGGATCTTGTCCGATTCCCAGCCCGCAAAGCTCGGTCTCTCTCTGTCATTCCAGAGCAGAACGGTCATGTGCCTTCCGTGGGCAGCTACCCGTGGGGCCCAGGACCCTGGGCAGACACACGACAGGGAGCTATGTGGTCTGTGAGGTGGCTGCGTTGTGTTGGGGCAAGAACAGGGATCCCCTGCTTCGCTCTTTTCTTCACACCAAACCTGCAGGGCCCGGGAGCCTGGGCGGCTGGCAGATCAGAGAGAAGGGGGGGAGCGAGCCGGGAGCTGCGAGCCCCGAGAGGGCACCCACCTCCAGACACACAGGAGAGCACCAGGAAACGTCTGAGGGGTGAAATCAAAACAAGCATATGACTGAGCCGAGGTGGGAGTTTCCTCCACAGGCCAGCAGAGAGGAGACGCAGAGAAAACAGTGAGCCAGTCAGCAGGCCACATTCTGGGGCTGCCCACACACACCTGGGGCAGTGAGCGGCCCCTGAGGGGTTGATAGCCACAGAGACTTTGTGGGAACAGCAGGCAGCTGGTGAGGGGACAGGTCAAAAGTTTACGCCGGAGAGTCCAAATCTGTGGGACGCCAAATGCAAGGTAGTATCTTGGTTTGATCTCAGAACAGTAAAAGGATATTAGTGGAAAGCACGTAAAGCCTTTGGTTTAGTTAATGGTAATACACCCGTGTTAATTTCTCAGTTGTGACAAGCGTAGCACGTTTGTGCGAGATGTTCACATCAGGGGACCCTGGGTGAAGGGTGTTCAGGAGATCTCTGTATTACCTATTCCTGAAAATTTTAAATTCCAAAAGAATTTTATTAAATTGGGACGCCTAGGTGGCTCAGTCGGTTAAGCGTCTGCCTTCGGTCCTGGGATCGAGCCCCGCATCGGGCTCCTTGCTCAGCGGGGAGTCTGCTTCTCCCTCTCCCTCTGTCTGCCACTCCCCCTGCTTGTGCTCTCTCTCTCTCTGACAAATAAATAAATAAAATCTTTAAAAAAAAGGTAAAAAGAATTTTATTAGACTTATTTTTTTCATCTCCAGACGGAATGAATCTCAATTCTGTCCCATGTTATGCAATCTTGACCGAGTCATTCAAGCACTCTGTGCCTCAGTTTCTTCATCTGTGCACACGAGCATGGGGATGATAACGGTCCCTGCCTTTGAGGATATACGACACCGAGCCTCAGCTGGCACTAAATAAATGTTAGCTGTTATTATGATCAGGACAGTCTGCTTTCAAGTGTACAGTGCATTCCCGGGTTGTGGTTGACGTGGGGAAGGCTCCCAGCACCCCCTTCATGGAAGGACTTGCTGCCCAGCCACAAAGAGCAGCCCTTCCCGAGGTCATGTCCTCCCGGGGGCAGAGTGATGGGGGGAAGGGTGGTGTAAAGACTCTACCACTTCAGCCAGATGGGGGACAGCTCTGCCCCGCCAGCCTTGCTCCAGGCCTCCCAGGGGACCGGCCGAGGCTTTGTCAGGCTGGCGTCACAGTGACTTCCCTTGCCCAGTTCCTCACAGGCATTGATCCCTGATCCACCCCTTGCCCCCGCCCCCACCCAAACCCCATTTCATTGTTTACTTGCCAAGAACCTTACCTGCTGCAGCTGGTGCTGGGAGTGGTCCAAGAAAGCAGGTGATTAGATGGGGGCTTGGGAGCTGTGCTAGCCCCTCTCAGCTGGCAAGGAGGACCCCATCACTGGTGGGGTGGTGGGGGGTGAAGCGCAGGCAGGCCCTAGCGCAAGGTGGCTTCCAAATGTTAAAACTTGTGGCTGTTGGGGGTCCTGGGTGGCGCAGTCAGTCAGCTGAAACTTGGTGTCAGCTCAGGTCCTGATCTCAGGGTCCTGGGATCGAGCTCTGTGTCAGGCCTTGCGCTCAGCGAGGAGTCTCTTTAGGACTCTCCCTCTCCCTCTGCCCCGCCCCGCTGCACTTTGTCTCTCCCTTTCTCTCAAATAAATACATCTTAAACCCCACACTGTAGCAGTGCTGAGCTGCATGGTGCAACTGTGGGTGGAGTGTGGTAGTAGGCAGTGAGGCATTGGAGACTTGGGGGTCAGCTGGGGGCTGAGTAACCGTGGCTGTAAAGATCACAGTATTAGATGGCCATAGTAAGCACTATGGATGCCCCTACAGAAAGATAATGAACAGCTGAGGCCAAGAAGCAGATAATGGAAAGTCAGGAATGGAAGCCACAGGGCCCCTTTAACTGCATCCAAGGAAACTTGCATCCCTCAAAGAGGGAAGGGGGAAAGAATTCAGGACAAGCCTGAAGTAGTCTGAGTGGCTAAACTTCAAAGACCGTTGACTGCCCAACCAGGGCAAGTCTGTAGGCCAAGGTAAAGGCCTGGGATCCTGGCCAATGAGTTAGGGACATCTGGGTGGATGCCTCTGAATGCTTCAATTCCCCAGACTCCTCTGAACCTTCTGAACCAGAAGCATGGTCTAGCCTTTCCCTGCCCTCAAGACAATACCGAGGTCTCTACTTGCAAGGCAAATGTGCCCCACCCCACTCTCCAGGGCTCACTTCAACCTCCTCTTCCCCATCTGGAATCTCCTTTAATAAACCCTTTCCTTCCCTGAGATTAAAAGAATGTTCACATTCCTTTTTCCACCAAAAATCAATACAGCTTTTATTGCATCGTTAAGATGTCACAAATAAGTCTGAAAAATCATCTGGCATCTTGCTGTTTCTGTAGCTAGATGACTTAGATCTTATTCATCAGTCTGGCAAACTGTTCCTTTTTCAGAAATATAGATACCATCCCAAACTTTTCTGATATCCTTGTTTTTAACTGTTGTGACTGGCTGAATCAAAGCAGCTGAGTTTTATATAAGTTCAATGTCATTTCCTTCAAGAATTAACTCATCTTTCTGGGCTCGAGATACTGAACAAGCAGCACCTGGCCTCATCTGAGCCCTGTGGATGTATTTCAACAGGAGAACCATTTTCCTGAATAACAGTGTTGATGGAGAAGTGAGCATTCCCAGACCTCATCTGGTAAGGGAAGCCCAGTATAACGCGCCCTTGATCATGTTCTGTTCATGACTACAGATAGTGTGAACAGTAGCCAGTTCTTTTCTTTTTCCCACCATTTGTCAGGTAGGAGGCTCTTCTTTTTCTTTCCAAGGAGACTGAGTTCTACATCGATGTGACTGAAGCTCCTTTGCAGGGCTCCTCTGGGGCCCTTCACAATAACAGTGCATCCCTTCAGAGTGATGTTGACATTTTCTGGAATGTCGACAGTCTGCTCAGAATGGTCTTCATTCTCACAGTAGATTTGGCAAAGAGAGCTATTTATTATATTCCTTTTGTCAGTTTATTTTTTTCCAGCATCCAGAATCTTTTTAATAACAAGGCAGGATCTGAAGTTAGTTTTTGTAGCCACGGTGGGCCTGTTGGCCTCTGGTGCACTTGGACTTCTGGTCCTTGGAGCACTCATAGGGATTGGGGGGGTTGTGTAGGGTTCACAGGGCCTTGTTGAAATGCCTGTATACCTCTGGGCCCTTTCGAGGAGCAGAGAACAGGATGGTGCCAGAGCCCTTGTGGGAGTCCCGGGCCTACTGGTTGAAGGTGGCAATCTTGTTCCTGGCCTTGATGTGGCTCATGCGCACACCTTTACTTTGGAGACCCCTGGGACACACACATCATCCATTACAGTTCCTACAAGCACGGTTGTTTTGTCTTCCTGGCAGCAAGCTTCATCTTCTTGAGCATCTAGGAAAGGAACGGAAGCCACCAGTTGGTGCAACTCATGAACAACCTCTTCAGCACAAACTAGTTGAAGGTAGAGCTGGTCTGTCCAGCCAGAGATCTGTACAGATTTACCAACAGCCTTGGTAGATGTCCTGGCTCTTGGGCTCCTTGCGCCAAAGCTTTCGGTCCCTGTTGCGGTGGATGTCGCCTCCCATGATGGTGCCGCCTGCTCAACCAGGTCCGTATATCCCTTTTATTAGTTTCTACAGTTATAAGTTTCACATTTAGGCCTTTAGTCAACCAAAGGTAACTGAAGACCCACACACATAATAAGGTGCCTTTATTTTTGTCTTCCCCAACGCCATTTACTACAGGTTCCATCCTTTGTCCATTCGTTCTTGGTGTCACTTCTTTCATACAACAAGCTCTCATGTATTGTTAGATCTGTTTCACAATGTTATGTTTTCTTCCATTTTCTGCTTTGTCCCATGCCTACTTCTTTGGCTATGGCTTTGTAATATGTCTTAATAGCTGGTGAGTGAGGTGAGCATGAGTGATAATTATTATCATTACAGTTGAGGACATCCAAGCTCAGACAATCTAAGTGACTTGTCCAAGATCACATGACTAATAAGTGGCCAAGTCAGGATTTGAACCCATGTCTGCATTATTTATTTTACTTTTTTTTTATTTTTTATTTATTTTTTAAAGATTTTATTTATTTATTTTGACAGAGAGAGACACAGCAGAGAGGGAACACAAGCAGGGGGAGTGGGAGAGGGAGAAGCAGGCTTCCCGTGGAGCAGGGAGCCCGACGTGGGGCTCGATCTCAGGACCCTGAGACCATGACCTGAGCCGAAGGCAGACGCTTAACAACTGAGCCACCCAGGCGCCCCCATGTCTGCATTATTGAAAAGACTGGGCTCTTTCCACTCCTCCAGGCTGTCCTCAGAGTTGTCTCTTTCCCTGGGAAGGAGAAGAGGTTGGGAGGGTATTTCGATGACATTGGCTTCATGCTTCTGGCATCAAAGGAGGTCACGTTTCTTCCCAGAAGGAACTAACATTTCTTTTTGGCTCCTGGAACCAAAGGATGAGAAGCCTTATCCTTGGGAGCACCCAGTAGGGTAGAGAGAAGCGGCCTTGAGCTCAGGGCCCAGAGAAACAGCCCTCCGGGGAGTGGGCTTCATGCTTCCTGTACTGTGGCTGCAAGCGAGGGCTGAGAAACCGCAGAATTATCTTTATCTTTTTGAAAATAGATCTGACCATATCCGTCTCCTCTGCTAAAAACAAAATAAAGGAATAACACTACACACCCGCCTGCCACCACCCACCAAGAAAAAACAAAACCCGCCGTGGCTGCGCAATGAAGTGATAGGCTGCAGACTCTTTTGTGTTTGTGTTTCTTTTTATTGGATAAATCTCTTTTTTTCCCCATAATAGAATCATATGCAGAAGCCCCAAATGAAAAACAATAAAGTGTGGCTTTATTAAAGCGTACTTTTTATTTATTCATTTATTTATTTATTTGGTGTAAAAAGGTCGTTTTATTAAAGCACAGGGACAGCACCCGTGGGCAGAAAGAGCTGCCTAAAGTGTAGCTTTTAAAGTCTAAAGTGCAGATCTGTTCAGCTCCCTGCTGTGCCTGACACCCAGTAGGTGCTCAGTAAATATGTACGGATTTGATGAAGTAGGCTGGGGGGCCTGTCCATGGAATCCATTTGGCATCCACTGACCTTGAAGTCAAGCACGAGCCTCCATGATGGCACTGAAAAGCCTGACTTTGGCCGTGTCTTACCTTAACCTCCCATCTCTTAGACTGACACCAGCGCCATGCCAACCAGCTCACCCTTCCCAAATGTGCCCGGTCCTTTCTTGTACCTGGGCCTTTGCAAAAGCAGTTCTCTCAGCCTGGAGTGTCTCTTCCTCCATGTCTCCTGCTGTGTGAACCACCAAATCTTTGTAACCCAGCTCACACATCCCCTGCTCCATGAAGCCTTCCTTGATTTCTTGCCAGCTGCCCTGGAAGTGCCATCTTTGTGCTGATGTACCTGCTATCGTACTTGTCATGGCTGGTAAAGCTCTGTCCCGGAACTCCTCCGGGCAGGGTTCAGGCCCTTTTCTCCCCATCCTCAGTCTAGCATTCGGTCTCTTGGTGCTCAACAAATACTATGTGAATAAATGAAGGAAGAAGTGAATCGATACACGAATATGGAGACACTAGTCAACCCACTGGAGGTTGGCCATGGGAGAATCCAGCCCAGGACAGCCCTCCCAGAAGGACCAGCAGGGGTCAAAATCCAGCAATGTGTGGCAAGCCCCAGGAAGGCGGCTGTAGCTAGGTCACAGGCTGGGACCATCTATGGCCGTGAAGTGGCAGCTAATCAAGGGTCGGTTCTTGCAGGGGTGGGGCCTCTTCCTGCCTGAGGACTCCTCTCTTCCAGCACCCACACTTCCCTCTCTGTCCATCCCAGACCTGGGCTTCAGCAAAATCACTCCTACCTCCATAGCCTCTGGACCGCCCTGGGGAAGAGCCCCTTCCTCATTCTAAGTCCCGAGTTTCCTTTGGCTGTTCATGGGCAGATACCAACAGCTCCTTTCATCCCGGAGAACTTGCCTGAGGCTCCTTCCCAGACAGTGATCCTTCTGGAGGTCTTGGGTCCTGCCTTATTAATCATTCGCTCTGCTGGCCCTTGGGGGTGCCTCGTGCTGGGCTTTGTCTTAGAGGCTCAATGAATATTAACTGCCCGGCAGATCTGTGGGAACACAGAAAGGTCACCAAAACCATCAACAAGCTCTAGCCAGCCCTGGAGCAGGGACAGAGCCATGAGGAGCTCCACACCAAGGGGAGAGAGACAATGGTAAACAGTGACACTGTGGTTGGCTGTATACATGGGTACGCTTTCAGTGCTCACCAATTTGATGCCAGATACTCGTTGCTGTCATACATGGTAATGTCCTGCTCATCAGATTGTTGAAGAGCAAGTATAAAGATCCCCATTTTTTAGACGAGGAAACTAAGGCTTACAGAAGTAAAATGACTTGCCCAAAGTTCCACAGTTCTGCCGTCAGAACCCATGTCCCTCTGCTGTAGGAACCTTGAAAATAAAAGCCATTCCCTGGTTTGTTTGGGTTTTTTTTCATGGGGGGAGGCAAGCATCAGGGAAGCCTTCAGGGGTGTGATCCTTAACCTGAGACTTGAAATCCCTGAACATTGGTTCATTTATTCAACCAAAATGTGTTGAGCACCTATTGGATGCCAGGCACTAAGAGTACTTAGAATAAGATACAGACCTTCCCTGAAGGAGCACAGAGTCTAGTGATGGGAAAAAAAAAAATCAGACAAAGGCAAAGCTTGTGTCAGTGGCAAGTGTGACAGGAGAGTCCACAGGAGGCTCTCCACTCAGCAGCGGGGGGTCGGGTCATAGATGGCTCTCCATCAGTATGGGGGATATGGGAAGCTCCTACGACAGTCTGGGGCATTGTGGGAAACTCTTGGTCCAGGGTGGAGGATCGTGGGAGACTCTCCAGCCAGTGTGGGCATCATGAGAAATTCCTGGTCCAATCAGGAGATCTTGTGAGGCTTGGGGAGGAGGGGATATCTGGGCTGAATCTTCTAGAAGGCTGAATAGGAGAGCAAGGGGAAGAAGTGCCCAGGAAGACCCTAGAGCATGTGCAAAGGTCTGGAGGCCAGGCCTTTTCCGAAGGCCCTGAGAACAGGTGGACAGACAGCCATTGGTGTAGTGTGTATGTTCCAAGCCCACAGTGGGAAGTTTATGAGGCCTCAGTCAGTTGCTGGGGTTCGTGCAAGTCCAGCATTGCTCAGAATTGCATTGTGTAGTTTGAGATGATTAGTTCTGTGAAGTCATAAAGAAAGGGACACAAAAGGTTGTAAAAGCATTCCAGGCCACAGGAAAAGAATGGCCCTTTGGAAATGTTGTCGGTGCACTTCTTCCAGGCACCTTCCTCTGCCTGGGGGCTGTAGAGGCCTCTGCTTGAAGAATCCACAATCACGTGAGAGCCATTCCACCTCCAGTTGGAAAGTGGCTCCTGGACTGGAGCAGGGACAGCCAACACGGAGCAGGGAGCTTCAGGTGATTCATAGCCCCTCGGAGGGGCCGGAAGACCCAGCACTCGCTGCACCAGCTGTCTCTGTTTGGATGGGTTCTGAAGGTGAACAGGCTGGTTTTTCTTTCTTCTTTTTAAAAAATATTTTATTTCTTTATTTGACAGAGAGAGACACAGTGAGAGAGGGAACACAAGCAGGGGGAGTGGGAGAGGGAGAAGCAGGCTTCCCGCTGAGCAGGGAGCCCTATGCAGGGCTTGATCCCAGGACCCTGGGATCATGGCCTGAGCTGAAGGCAGACGCTTAACCGACTGAGCCACCCAGGCGCCCCCAGGCTGATTTTTCTAAAGAGAGGGGCTTCTCCACCCTCACACCACTCCATGTACAGTAAGACACATCAGAAGGAAAAAAAAAAAACCCATCTGACTTAAAATCCATGGGCTTTCCGTGTGCCTCTCCCTCTATCCATGTCGCAGGAGGGCCAAGGTCCAAGAGCACCTCCGAAGAAGAAAACCGCGCTGTCTCCCCACCCCCAACACTCGTATAGACAGAAAGTTGGCATAAAGGGGGACTTGGGGGTGGCCTGGAGCCAGGTGTGAGCTCCCAGTCTCCCTCGGCTACGTTCTAATGAGAACTTGGCAGATGGCTGTCTCGGAGCCTCGGCTTCCTCATCTGCCAGGCAGTTCTCGAAGAGGACTCAGTGAGTCAGTGCAGATAAAGCTTAGTGCTCACGGTCCTGCCTGGAGGTTTGGTTCCCTTCCCTCCGTTGCCCTGCACGGCATGGGCAATAGAAGTCCAGAAGGGCTGGATATTCTAGCCTGGCCTCTTCCCCTCCTCCCTCTGGATGGAGTCCCCGCAGTTCACCTCAACTCTTCCATGACCCAGAGGCGCTGGGTCTTCCTCCCCTGCCTGGCGCGCGCCACTTCACCCTCCCACCTGAAACACCGCACGGCTCTCCCTCACCACAAGGGGGCATGTCAGGGCACGGTGGCGGGCATTCACCTTTCCAGCCTACTCTCTGTCAGGTCCTGGCTTTTCCCTGTCACTCACCTGGGCTTTTCATTTTACTTTTCCTTTACAATGTCAGACCCGCCCTCCTCCCATCCCAACCCCATAGCCAAGTCTTCAAAGCACAATTCCTCACAGTTCCCTTGTTAGCCGTGGGTGCTGAGCTCCTACTGCCACCGATTGGTATGGCAAGTTTTGCTTTTGGCTTTGACACAATGTCCAAAAAGGAAATGTGCAAATAAACAATTATGCTCAGCTAGGCACCTTTTGTGTGCTACACGATCAGAGAGTAGAACAAGGGGGCAGGCCTCCCCTGGCTCCTGGGCAGGAAAGCCTTCGCAGAGCATGTAACAGTGACGTGGGTTTTGCAGGTTGAATAGGAGTTCCCACGAGGAGAGAGGAACATGGGAGAATTTCTAAGCAGAGAGAGCCCAGCATATGTAAAGGTGTAGAAGTGTGAAAAGGAATGGGTGATGAAATCCTGCTGTATGTGGTAGAGAGTCAAGGAGACAAGGTGAAGGTGTAAACTGGAGCAGCCTGGACTGAAAAGGATGTGGGAAGTCAAGCAGAAGAGTCTTGTGCTTGTTATCCTGAAAGTAGGAATGGAGGGCAGTACGGCAGAAGGGCCTCAGAAAGTTCCAGGTGTCTGATATCCCAACTGTCTCCAGCAGACAAGAGGCAAACTCCCCCGGTGCCCCAGGCACCTTCCCAGTGTTTTCTGGGTCACTTAACTGGTCAAAAGTGGAAAAACCGTCACCTAGAGCAGTTCTCAAACTTTCCAGGACCTCTTTTCCCTCTTAAAAATTGTTGAGAAGCCCAAGATTTTTTGTTCATGTGGGTTCTGTCAGTATGTATTTGATCAGAAATTAAAGTTGAGAAATCTAAAAAATATTAATTTTTTTAAGAGAAACCCACATGTCGAAATTTTTAAAAAGTCATCATGAAAAATAATTATTTTTAGACAGTGAGAGAAGAATGGTGTTGTGTTTGGTTTTTGCAAACCTCCTTGTTGGTCTGGCTCGAGAGAGGCCCGCCGGATGGCCACCTCTGCTCCTTCGATCTGTGGTCCTAGCGCAGCTCACGCAGCCTCAGGCAAACTCCCCTACAGGCCCCTGAGGGTGGGAGTGCAAGCAGCAAGCAGAGTCTTAGGGTTGTTCTAAAAGTACTTCTGACCTCACAGACGCTCCCTGGGAGTGGCCCATAAGCCACCCGGTAAGAACTGCTGGCCCAGCAACAGGCAGGGAGGTCCCCAGAGGAGCGAAGAGCCGTCTGAACAGCGAGGAGGAATCAAAACAAAACAAAACAAAACAAAACATCATCACAGAAAGAACAGACGTAACTCTTGGACACAAAGAGGAAGAGACGAATGTGAGGCACCTAGGGTGATTTGGGAGCCAATTGACATCGGTGTGCCTCCTGGCTCTGCCACATTGGCCTGATTGACCTCAGTTGGCCCATCTGTAAAATGGCAACAATACTAGTGCAAATAAAGCACTTAGCACAGGGCAAGACACCTGGACTTGTTCTCTCTCTCCTTTGGGGCCAGAAAAGGACTTTGTAAAAACAGCATTTGTTCAGGAGCTAGGAAATACATGTTTGTGGTAGGCTGCTTTTGCTTAACACAGATCAGATGTGGACTCCAAATGAATGGAAACCTTGAAAACTCCGGTATATTAGCATAGCTGCTATGGTGTGATGTGGCTGTTAAACCAGCAACCTCAAAATCAGGCTGCATCAATAGAGGTATCACACACAGAACAAGGGAGGTGAGAGCTCCTCCTAGAGTTCATACTGCTCAGACCCTCCCTGGAGTATTTTGTTCATCAGGATGGGGAAGGGACTTGACATAATTCATTCCAAGTGAAGGATTTTTTTCAGCATCTACAAGACTTTGCCAGTGGGTGAGAGGTGGTCAGGGAGAGACAATCACTCTTAAAGACCTGAAAGGTTGACAGAGTGACCGGCAGAAGTGACTAGAGCCTGAGTCTGGCCTCTGCTGGGAAGCAGAGGGGTTTGACGACCACTAGAGTGTCTGAAATCTAAGGAGTCTGAGCCGACAGTGCCACATCACTGGAAGGATTCAAGTGGAGGCTGGAGGTCAGGCATGAATGAGGCACTGGGCTTGATCACTGGAAGGCACCCACAGACCCCTTCCAAATCTGAGTTCCTCTGCCTCTGGCAGGCTGGAAAGACTGTCAGGGGAAATGGAAAGAAAACATGGAGAAGAGAGTCGCCAGGGATGTGTGAGAGGCACAGTTGCCATTTTGTCAGGCAGGTTGGCTACGTTCTCTGCCAAATGTAATCTGGAGATGAGATGTACCGCCAATTGCTTGGCCTGGAAACTGACAGCAGAAAATTCAGCATTGCTCAGAAACAGTTCATGGAAATGAAATCTTTCTGTGCCCGAAATGCCAAGTGTGTGAGCTGGGCTGCCCAGCCTAGTGGGAAGCCCACCGGCCTCGTGTGAATAGAGTGAGACCGCTAAAGCAGGGAGGACAAAGGCACCGCATCAGACACCCTCAGCGCTCTCGGAAGTAACTCAGCCACGCTCAGTCCTCTCGTGGCAACCTTCTCATTGTTGGAGAGAGGTGGCGAGCTTCTTCCAGACTGCAGGATGGGCAGTCGGCACCCACATCAGAACACAGGCCTGGCCTTGGTAAGGGTGCCCTCCCATCCAGACTCTCACTCGAGGCAGGTTCAATTTGATGGATGAGGAAACCAGACCCAGAGGGAGAGAGGCATGGCTGACGTCACACAGCTGGGGTGGGGCGTGAAGGCAGAAAGCCAGGCCTGATCAGTCCAGGTCTTGACCCCCAAGTCCCTCTGACCTGGCCTTGGCCTGGCATTCTGGGGAGTGCAGCTGTTGGGTCTGCTCTCCCCCTCAGTCTCAGATGGAGACCCATCTGGAATGTGTCACCAGCTGCCACTGTGTCTGCAAGCAGCCAGCTCACTGGATTATGTCAGTCTTCCGGAATCTGCTGCAAAGGTCCCTGGGGTGAGGACACAAGACAGCAGCCTTCAAGATACTGTTCACCGTCCCTCAGCTTCTTAGCTTGTAGAATGGAAGGGGTGGCAGAAGGCACAGGAGGGCCCAGAGCCCCAGGAGGGATGACAGATGTCCCGACTATGTGTTCACGGCCCATGTGTATCTGATATTGACTGGGCATCTCCTTTGGTCTAGCCCTACACCAGGTTCTGGGGATAGAGATGAGAGGCACGGGTTTCCAGGAAGAGGGGCCTTGTAAAGTTTCGGATATATACTTGCTGAATGTACCAATCAGGGAAGCAGCCCTGTGCCAAAACAGACACAGGACAGAGCACAATTCATGAGGGCGGGGGGACTGGAGACCACAAAGAGCCCAGCGTGTGGACTGTCCTCCTCTCCCCCAGCCGGTCCCTCCTGCAGGCTCCCTGGGTGTTACCGGCACCTAGAACGCACATTGGTCCCAAGTAGAAGAAACTGGGAAAACTCACCCAGCATTTAAACTCCATGAGCATTTAAGCTCCCAGGGCATTTAGAGATGGATCTGGTGGCCCAACAATGGGAACAAATAAGGCCTTCTCCAGAGTAGACAGGTGCTATTACCGGAGTGCTGAATTCAGAACTTATCTACGTTATCACCTCTATTTTAAGTCCAGTGAAAAATAACACTTAAAATACTCATGTTCCAGCTGCGCAAAGAAGTGGCCGCACAGCTAGCAGCTTGGCGCCCAAACGAGAAAGGAGCCCGAGTGCCTAAGGAGATGGGTTACACACAGAGCATGAGGAGAGCCAAGTTTCTCCCTGTCCAAGAAAGCAGACCATAGACAGTGAGAAGCTAGACTGGGTCCTGGGGTGTTGGACTGCAATGAAAAGTACCAGCGTGAACTTATCAGTATTTACGGAACTTATCAGCAGATAAGTACCCGTGTGAACTTATCAGCAGATACGGAAATTCAGACGCAACTGTGCGTGCACGCTCGTACACTTACTTTCTACGGGTCTACCCGCCCCGACGACCTGGGAGCAGCGAGACCCCAGTAGCAAGGGGCACACCTAGCACCAAGTTGTGGTTTCTAAATACAATCTCCCTGGAAGGGAACCAGGGCTCCTCGAAGAAATGGCCAATTCCAGGGCTGGGGCACAGGGAGGACGAGAGCCTGGAACACAATATTATGGCACAAAGGAAGGAAGGACTCGAAAGAGTGGTAAGAGCAGGCCAAGCACAGAAGGCAGCCCTCAGAAGGCAAAGGCTGGGACAATGTGCATCAAAACTGCAACACTAATGGATTATACACCACCGAATAGAACAGCGATCTGAGCCCATACCGATGCAGATTGTCAACGGGGGAAAGAACGCCAGAATCCAGGAGATGGCTAACTAATAAATGTACAAGAAATTATGCAGTCTGAAAATCACTTGGCAACCATCTTAGTAGTAATTCAGGCAAGAAAATCAATGGATACTAAAATTAATGGGCCTAATTTTCATGAGAAATAAGATATTCTGTCTCAAAATACCTTATCATAAAACACTAAATACAAAGGGACAGTGAGTAACAACTGTTCAGTGGAGAAGCTGGGCAGATCCTTGAATAATCAGAGTGAACCAGAAGTGGGACAAGCTGACATCCCTCATGGCATGCAGCAAAAAAACGCACAGCAGCACTTCTGTTACTTCTTCCAAAACCACAGAACTGGAGCCTAGTCATGAGGAAACAACCAAACATAAATTGAGGGTCATCCTAAGAAACAACGGTCCTGTAATGTTAAAATAAAAAGTTGAGGTCATGAAGACCAAGTAAGGACTAAGGAAGGTATAAACATGGTTTGTTATCCTGGATCCAGTCCCTTTGCTACGAAGATACTTACTGGGACACCCGCACACTGAAATGGGTTCGGGGGTAATTGGGAGCACTTTGTATTGTCCCTGGGACTTTTCTGTAAGTGTGAAA
Organism: Halichoerus grypus; assembly: GCF_964656455.1. NCBI lineage: Eukaryota > Metazoa > Chordata > Mammalia > Carnivora > Phocidae > Halichoerus > Halichoerus grypus. The sequence goes on along the minus strand of NC_135725.1, from coordinate 69,400,347 downwards.
TTGTTTAGGGGTGAAAAGCTGTTAACGCTCTTTGCAAAAATGCAAACACGGTCTAAAAATTTTAACACCAAAGTTAAACATATGAAACTATTGAACTTTCCTTTAGTTTCCTTAGAACTGGAAACAAAATAAAAATTAGCAAAACTGCTATCAAACCAGCACAGGCAGGCCTAATTGACCAAAAAAGAAATTTGAACCCCCTCCCACCCCCAAAAACCTCCTAAAAGTTGCAAAAATCACTCCAGGGTTCCTAACATTGTTCAAGACCTCCACCTCAGCTGTTCCACGGCATAGCATCACCAGCCCCAATCATTCTCATCCAGTTTATAGTCAATCACTTTTGAATAATTTATCAAGTATCCTCCTAATCCGCTATTGCAGGCAAATTAAAACCCAGACTGGCTTCCAGAACTTACTGCCGAACTTTTAGGAGTTTTGAGGCAACGGTGGACTTTGTTAAAGAGATGGAAGCTGTCAGTTCCACAGGCTTCCACGCGGAAGGCCCATTGGCTAGCACAAAGCATAAAGCCTCCCAATGTTCTTGTCACGGCCAACGTTAATAGTTGTCCAAAACATTGGGGAAAAAGACAAGGCTGCTTGAGAGGCAGCAAGGGTTGAGATCAGCTTCCCCAGGTGCTCTGAAGACCACCTCAATGCCTGGGGAGGGATTACGCACTCTCAACATCAATAACTCATGGCAAACCAGCTGGGAAAGGACGAGGGCCTAGGTCAAGAAGAATGGAAATGAAGTTTAAGTGGTCTCTTTGTAGGCCACAAGTCTGGGATGGCTATTTTCTCATCTGTGCTCCTGGAAGACAAGTTCCGCTACTCCTGGTAAAAGAATTCATTACTAGTTAAATGTTGTCATAGAATTTCAAACTCAATGGCAGAGTCCTGGTCTCCAGTCATTCTGGAATTGGCAGCACCATGCACATGAAGCAAACTTGTCACCACTGATGACATCCAGCCTCCTCTCCACTGAAAACCCTCTCCACTGAAAACCCTCCCCGGGGGACCATTGCTTTCCCTACTGAACATCATGAGAGAAATGCCTTTTACAGCCAACTTGTCACCACCACCGTCCCCGTGGTTCCCCAAACACTGCTTCAGCGCTTGATCTTTTTCCTAGCAAGCCCAGGCCTTCTCTCCCTGTCACCGCCCCTCCCACCCTCCCATTCCCAAACGACCCACACACCGTTCTGGAAACTAGTCTGCCACCCAAACAGGTCCAGCAGCTATACTCCCCCTCTGGGGTTCTACCCACTCTCTTCTTCCAGCCGTGGTTAAGGTGCTTCCTCCAACTGTCTCAACTCTGATCCTAGGGCCCAAAGATTCCCAGATGTATTCATCTGACTGCTTTGTTCTGGCCAATTTATCGCCATGCTGGGTGCTTCTGAGTGTTTAGTGCTGAATGGCATTCTCTGACTTTAAGCGCAAGGTAGCGCAGCAACAGCAATGAATTAATTTCAAGGTGGTACCTTAAGCCCCCACATACATGTGAGGCAAGCACATATGGAACACACTGCTTGATACCACTCCTCTGGAAAGAACCTGTGATGGTCACAAGTAAACCAAACTGAAGCTAAGACCCAAAGTCAAGAGGCCAAGATGCCAAAAAAGCAACAGAAAGCATCATATACTTTGATATAGGGTGGGCTAGTCACAGTTTAGAACAGGGGTGGCTAACTTCTTCTGGAAAGAGCCAGACAGTAATTACTTATTTGGGCTTTGTAGGTCTCAGTCTCAGCTCCAACTATTCGACAGCAAACCTGCAGCACAAAAGTATAGCTACAGGCAATACGTAAACAAATAAGCATGGTTGTGTTTCAATAAAACTATAGACGCTAAAATTTGAATCATCTTCACATCATAAAATCCTTTTTTGAAAACCCTTAAAAATGTAAAGACCATTGCTAGCTCATAGGACTGAAGTTTGCCAGCCCCTGGCTTAGAAGATCAAAGTAGAACAAAATGGACATGGGAGGTCAACTAAAAGGACATGTACCCAAGCCTCATGGCTAAGGAACTCACCAGAACAGACTTGGTCAGGAAGTTCTTATGCCCTGAAATTGCTTAATTTTGGTTGAATATTTTGTACCAGTCTTATTAGGCTGGCTGCTATAATACAAGAGCATGGGAAAAATGGGAACTGAACTAAAATTTCTAAAAGCCCTTTTGAACCTTGATTTATGGTCCATCAAGTATTCCAGCTGTGTTGATGTTTTGATTGAGAAAAACAGGAGACCCAATAAAACTGACCTAGCATCTGGCCCCCTACATGCCAATCACTGAAGAAAACAGAACTATGGGTGACAGAAGCATCGTCAACTCTCAATCTAAGATTCTATATGGCAAAAGGATCATTTTAAAAAATGAGAAATGCAATGGTGGATATATTGAAAATATTTTATAATTAATTCTCTAGAATCCTAGCCATGTAGTACAGGAAAAAATTATATGGTGGAACACTTCAGTATTTTTAAACAATGTAAAGACATATTTGACTAGAGGATGGCAGTAAGAATTTAACAAATATAAACTTAAGCTTCCTCACATTTTCCATAGAGCAACTAAACAATAAAAATATTTCAAGAAATAGATGACAGAATACCTCAAACGTAAAAATTCCAAAATCAAAGAGCCAATTACATTAAAAGATTTACCAAAACTGTTTGTAAATTAAAAGATAACAGCAAAAGGTCACAAAAAGCCTATTTTTTTCACAGCATCTTGGCTAATTCTTTAAGCAGATAGAACAAGGTAAAGAATGATCAAAACTTGGCCTCAACTGTTTTCTTGTAATGATTAATCCCACTATTTGTGGTTTTGTTGTCTGAGGACAAAAACTCCGTGCCACCAACTTCTGCTGTCACTTTCCAGAGAAAAGAGGCTGCTGCTGGGGTTTTTTTGTGTTGGTTTTTTTTTTTTCCTTTTTTCCAGTTTTCGCTATGCTGAGCAATTAGGTAGCAGACAGAATGACATAAAATAAATGAAAATATTCCATTACTCGACCAGAAATGCCACCCTCTTCCCAACTCATTGCTCTGTCTTGAAGGAGGAACATATTTACAAATGCTCGTTTTATTCTCCTGAGACATTTTGCATGATCCATTATAAAACATACAGGTAATACAAAGTCCAAAGGTGTGCCGTGTTTAAGGAGTACACACATGAAGATTAAACTACATGATAACACTGTGGGGAGAAACCATGGTCTCATTTATTTTCATGAGAGACAGGTACGAGTGCATGACGTGAAAGCTTAAAAGTCATCCCCAAACTTTGCTAAGGATTATTGCAAGAGATTACGCAGGAAGAAATCTGTGCAAATTCATTTCTTTACTCAGTATCAGATGGTAGGGGAAAAAATAATTCCTTTAAACAGTCTTGTTTATATTGAGGAAAAAAGATCTGAAAAACTGAACAAGTAGACATATTCCCCCTCTTTACGATCAAATAGTAATGCCAATGAAGGAGATTCTAATAAAAAACAGTTGAAAAAAATCCAAATAAAAGCCAACACTGCTATTAAGATTTTTTTTTAATATGCCATGAGATATTCTTGATTGTATATTTTCCAAAGTACTTTTCCAGCTGCATCTCCCAACCCTTCCAGAAGATTCCGCCAGTCTTTCCAATGCAATAAAAGATGCTGGATTATACTTTTGTCCACCTCCTCTTTTTGAAAGTAATATAATCCTAATGACTTTAATGGTCATACATTCTTATCTAATAAGGAAAAACACTTACAAATATCAGAAACCCAGTTTTGGAACATTTGCATTACTTTTGAACTGAATCAGCATTTTGTGGGTTTAAAAAAAGGCAGCAATTTGAACTCACGACTTACTGACAAACACATTTCTGCAGAGGGATGGGGAAGAGAGGGATAGTGAATGCTGCATTTCTCCATTGGCCCCAAAGTGCTAATTTTACAAAGGGATACATCAAAAGCAAACATGCAATGGTGGCTTTAAAACTTTTACTGCAATATAACAATGAAGTAAACAGTAATTAGACACCTACCAATTTCTTCCCAAAACAAACCAAAAAAAAAAAAAAAAAATGTAAACAGGAAAATAACTCTGCCTATACTTGTACAGCTTCTCAAATCATGTTAGAAGGGTCTCACATTCGATGATCAAGAAATTTTAAAATAGCAGTAATTATTTTCATTTTAAGAAAAGGTTCCCCTTCTTCCTCCCCCACCCCAAGTATTTAACATGAAAGAATGGGCTTTCTTACACATTAATTCAATATGTATTTGAAGCAGCAACAATAACCATCAATAATTTGGCATTTCTGTTTACAGTTGCTCCAAAATTCTTTCAATTTCACAAAGCCATTATCCAGTGTTGCCATGAAATAGAGACTGTAAATTCTAGGTAGCAAAGATTCTTTCTGAAACCAAAGTTAAGTCAAAGAAATATAAAGCAGGGCATTACACTAAATTTCTGGATCTAGTACACTAAAAAGAGTGAAACCTAGGAAAAGTTACCTACTGTTTTATAGAAGAAATAAAGACCTGCAAAAGCTGATTTTTGGTTGTATAATATTTTACACACTGTGTGGATTTGCGGCATCTGCTAATTGAAGCAGACATGCACTGTATTTATCCCTGCCCTATATCCTAGATCCCTCCCTCCCCACCCCCAACAATCTACTACCTTATACCAAGTATTGTGGATATGAGCCCAAGTCATCCCAGACAATCCAGTGAACAAAGTTAGTGTAATGCACTGGTGTGAAGTGTGAGATTAAAAAAAAAAGTCCCTTTCAATCTTCATCAAAGTTTTGCTGTAGAAGAAAATTGGCAGCCAAGTTCTCATTCTTCTCACAAGCAAAATACGCTTGTATCACAAGTCCTTCAGGAAATCCTAGTGCCTTTAACTGGAAGAAAAGAGAGAAAACACACATGGGTTCCAACATAGCAATAGGGGCAGATCAGCATTGAAAATATGAAAGGCACAAAAAACTCTTGAAGACGTTATGTGAACACATGCCTACCTGAGTATGGATTCACTGTCCAACCCGAGCGGCTAGATGGAGCCTAGACCTCTTTATCAACCACCGATGAAATTCTCTGTTCCTAGTTAAAGCTATTAGACGAACAGCTACTCTGCTAACACTCAATGGCACTAACACTAAAAATTAGTTGCTGACTATGATGGTTTAAAAATAAATGACCCTACAGCCTACAGAAATGTGTAAATCAAACAGCTTTTACTATGTAAGGGGGGGGGGGAAGATAAAGATGAGAGCAACAGGAGAGGAGTTTAACAACTTCATCCAATTATTTATAAAGAAGGTCAGTCAGGTCAACTATCACTCTCCATCTCCTCAGCTTATGAAACACTTCACATACTAGAAAAATGGGTGATCAATTATTAATATTACGTGATATATTTTGAGATCAAGACATACGGTGTTCTATTTATATCTGCTTAATTTTTACAGCATTTTAAATGGTGATACCAGCCACTTAGTTTTGTTTTCCTAGTCTATTACTATGACTCCAAAATCACTGCTTTTAAAAGTCTTTAAGCACTCAGGTCAATTATCTAATTCACTAGGTACTATATATTTGTCAACCAAGTATTTTTTATGAAGCCTCTGTTCAACTGTCTAAACCACCTGCATTAGACTATTATACCAAGAAATGACCTTAAGTCTCAATTCAGCATGATTAACTATTCATCCATGAAAGGAGAAGATAAAACTCAAAAATGATTTTGTTACCTAGGTCTTGTCCAGATTAAAGCTGGGCTAGCTGAAGTAAAAGGTAGATAGGGCACGATCCAATTATATGCTTCTATAAGGCACACACTTTAGATTCAAAGACACAAATATGCTGAAAGTAAAAGGATGGAAAAAGATATATACCATGCAAACACTTATAAAAAGAAAGCTGGAGTAGCTACATTAATATCAGACAAAATACACATTAAGATTAAAAACTGTTACTAAAAACAAAGACATTTTATGATGATAAACCACCAGGAAGGCTTTGTTATAAACACATGTTACAAGAGAACCCCGAAACACATGAAACAAAAACTGAGAGAACTGAAGGTTCTGGTGATTCAACAGTAGTTGGAGACTTTGCTATCCCCACATTCAATGTTGGACAGAACGACCAGGCAGAAGACGGACAAGAAAGCTGATTTGAGCCACATTATGAACCAACTTAACCTAAAAGACATTTACGGAACACTTAACAACAGAAGATCATACGTTCTTTTCAAGTATGTATCAAACATTCTCCATAAAGACGATGTTAGGCCAAAGAACTAGCTTCAATGCATTTAAGAGAATTAAAATTGTGCAAAGTACATTCATTCTCTGACCACAACACAATGAACTCTGAAATCAGCAACAGAAGGAAATTTGGGAAATTCAAAATATGTGGAAGTTAACATAATCCTTAACCAATGGATGAAAGAAGGAATCACAAAGGAAATTAGAAAACACTTGAGATGAATGAAAACACCGCCGAATGCACTAAAACTTATAGGATGCTGCTGTAGCAGTCCCTTGAGGGAAATTTATAGCTGTAACTATCTATAGTAAGAAAAATCTTAAAATAGATAATCTAAGGTTCTAGCTCAAGAAACTAGAAAAAAGAGAAAACAAAATCCAAAGCAAGCAGAAGAAGAAAAAGAATAAGGGTTAGAGAGAAAATAAATAAAATAGAGACTAGAAAAATACAATCAGTAAAACCAGAAGATGGTTCTTTTTTTCTTCAGAGTAACAACACTGACAAATGTTTTAGCTGAACAAACAGGTGCAAAAAAAAAAAAGAAATCGCAGGATTCAAATTACTAACATCAGAAATGTGGGAACACTACTATTGTTTAGAGAAATAAAAACTATTTTAGGAAAATACTGTGAACAATTGTATGCCATCAAATTAGATAACGCTGATGAAATACAAATTCCTAGAAAGACAAAATCACCAAAACTGACTCAAGAAACAGAAAATCTGAATAGCCCTGTAACAAATGAAGAGGCTGAATTAGTAATCACAAAATTTCCCCAAAAGAGAAGCCAGGCCCAGATAATTTTACTGGTGAATTCTACCAACTGCTGAATGAATTAAAACTATTCTTCATAAACTCTTCTAACCAACAGAGAAGAAGGGAATACTTCCTAATTCATTCTCTAATGAGGCCAATATTAATGATACCCAACCAGACAAAATCATCACACACACAAAAAGCTACAGACCAATACTCCTTATGAATACAGATGCAGAAATCTTCAACAAACATTGGCAGACCAAATCCAGCAACATACAAAAAGGACTATCCACCACAATCAAGTGGGATTTATCCTAGGAATGCAAGGCTGGTCCAACATACAAAAATCAATGTTATTAATAAAGCATATTAACAAAAAAAGAACAAAACCACACAATCATCTCAACACATAAAAACCATCTGACAAAATCAATACCCTTTTGTAATAAAAATACTCAATAAACTAGAACAGAAAGGAACTCCCTCAACCTGATAAAGGGAATCTAAATCTAGTAAAACCCATAGCTAACATCATACTTAATGGTCAAAGACTTACTGCCTTCTCCTAAGATCAGGGACAAGACAAAGATGTTGGCTCTCACTACTTCAACAATACAAATACACAGAAGGCTGCAAACAGGATGATTAGGCGAGAGGGAGAGAGAGAGACAGAAAGAGACAAAGAGGGACACCTGGGTGGTTCAGTCAGTCAGACCTTCGGCTCAGGTCATGATCCCAGAGTTCTGGGCCGGCATCGGGCTCCTTGCTCAGTGGGGAGCCTGCTTCTCCCTCTGCCTGCCGTTCCCCCCCTTCTTGTGTGCTCTCTCTCTGACAAATAAATAAAATCTTAAAAAAAAAAAAAAAAAAGAGAGAAGAGAAGGGAAGAAAGGAAAAGAAAACAGAAGAGAAGAGGAGAGGGGAGAAGAGAAGAGAAGGCAAGGCATCCATACTGGAAAAGAATTAAAACTACTTGCAAATGATATTCTACAATTAGGAAATCCTAAGAAACACACACAAATTATCAGAATTAATAAATGAGTTCAGGAAGGTTGCAAGTTGTAAGATCAACACATAAAAGTAAGCTGTATTTCTATAGAGCTAGCAATGAACAATCCAAAAATGAAATTAAGAAAACATTTCCACTGATAACAGCATCAAAAAGAATAAAAATACTGAGGAATAAATTTAACAAAAGAAGCACAAACCAAAGACTACAGAACATTTCTGAAATTATAAAAAAAATCTAATAATGGAAAGGCATCTCATGTTCATGGCCTGGTGAGATAAGACTGCTAACATGGCAATACTCTCCAAACTGATCTGCAGAAAAAACACAGTATTAAAATCCCAGCTTTTTGTTTCACTTTTCTTACAGAAATCAGACAAGTGGATTCTAAAATTGATATAGAAATGCAAGGGATCCAGAACAGCCAAAACAATCTTGAGAAAGAAAACCCGAGATTTCAAAACTTACTACAAAAAGCCACATTAATTAAGACCGTGAGGTAGTGGCGTAAGATAAACACATGGATCAGTGGAACAGAACGGAAAGCCCAGTTAACCCTCACAATTATGGCCAGTTGATTTTCAAAAGGATGCCAAGACAATTTAATGGAAAAAGAGTAGAATTTTCAGTAAACAGTGCTGGATATCCACAAGCAAAAAATATGAAGTTAGACTCCTACATCTCACACTATAAACAAAAAGTAACTCACAATAGATCACAGACCTAAATACAACAAGAATTATAAAACTCCTCAGAGAAAAGATAGGAGTAAATCTTTGACCGTGGATTCTTAGTATGACACCAAAGGCACAAACAACAAAAGAAAAAAATTTCTTCTCCAAAACAGAAATCAAGAACGGATATCCCTAACCATTAAAAAAAAAAAAAAAAAAAAAAAAAAAGCTATAGAACAATTGAGGCAAGTGTCATTCACTCACTTCCCTTTTTTGAGGGGGAGAAATATTAGCACAATACATAAAATTTCTTTTAAGAAATACATAATTATAAACCTTGAACACTTGAAATGTTTATATCATAAATATGAACAAATTATCTTTCAGATGATTTTCTAAGTATTAAGTTAAAATGAACTTTAACAGATTTCCATCTCAAAACACTTCAAAAGATAAGATGGGGCAAGTACTGTGATTCCATATTTACAAATATTAACAATGGAGCCTAGAGCTACGTGCACCCCGATGTTTATAGCAGCAATGTCCACAATAGCCAAACTGTGGAAAGAGCCAAGATGTCCATCAACAGATGAATGGATAAAGAAGATGTGGTATATATATACAATGGAATATTATGCAGCCATCAAAAGGAATAAGATCTTGCCATTTGCAACGACGTGGATGGAACTGGAGGGTATTATGCTGAGCGAAATAAGTCAAACAGAGAAAGACATGTATCATATGACCTCACTGATATGAGGAATTCTTAATCTCAGGAAACAAACTGAGGGTTGCTGGAGTGGGGGGTGGGGTGGGAGGGATGGGGTGACTGGGTGATGGACACTGGGGAGGGTATGTGTTCTGGTAAGCGCTGTGAATTGTGCAAGACTGTTGAATCTCAGATCTGTACCTCTGAAACAAATAATGCAATATATGTTAAGAAAGAAAAAAAGAAGAAGAATGTAGCAGGAGGGGAAGAATGAAGGGGGGGAAATCGGAGGGGGAGAAGAACCATGAGAGACAATGGACTCTGAAAAACAAACTGAGGGTTCTAGAGGGGAGGGGGTTGGGAGGATGGGTTAGCCTGGTGATGGGTATTGAGGAGGGCACGTTCTGCATGGAGCACTGGGTGTTATGCACAAACAATGAATCATGGAACACTATATCTAAAACTAATGATGTAATGTATGGGGATTAACATAACAATAAAAAAAATTAAAAAAAAAAAAAAAACAATGGAGCCTAGAGAAAAATGAATGACTTGTCAGAGTATATCATATAAACTAAGTTACTGCAGTGAACTGGTTGACCTAGTAAGATGGAAACAGAATTATGGTATCAGGTTCTGATGGTCAATGTACATATTTTTTATATATAATTCATATACATATCTATTTTACATTTTAGTGACAGTAGTAAAGTAAAATTTTAAAAAATGGATAATTTTGAGTTAGGCATTCACTTTAAGATCATTTTCCTTCTTTTAAAGATTTTTATTCATTTATCCGAAAGAAAGAGAGCAAGAGAGCACAGGTAGGGGAGCAGCAGAAGGAGAAGCAGGCTCCCCGCTGAGCAGGGAGCCCACCACCGACACGGGGCTCGATCCCAGGACCCTGGCATCATTTCCCGGGCTGAAGGCAGATGCTTAACAGACTGAGCCACCCAGGTTCCCCCCAGGTCATTTTCTTCATAAATTTTAAGACATAAATGAAATCTTTAATTTTTAAAATATATTTGTAACTATCTTATAAAGCTGACTGGCATTCATTACTAGTCCCTTGGCTAGCACAAAGGCCACGATGTGAGAGCAGGGATGAAAATACATGGTCTTTACAGCAATCCTTAGGACAATGCTGTATTTGGCTCTGTCCAACAGCACTATCTCCAAGGGCAGAAATACTGTGTATCTGTGCTACCCCACGCAGCAGCCACCAACCCCGTGTGACTACTGAGCATCTGAAATGTGGCTAGTGGACTACGGAACTAAATTTTCAGTTTTACTTCAACTCACCCTTTCTATAGCTTCTTTTTCCTGAGGCGTTACTTGAATGTAGTTCATATGACCACTTCCGGCTTCTGCAATTCCTCCACTGCCACCTCCACCCCCTCCTCCTTGACCACCAGCTTCTTGAACTGGTTCATTTAACATCTGAATAAAATGCTCCTGGTGCTGGCTAATTTGCTGTGGTAATTTGAAGGACAGGAAAAAAAACAAGAACAACAATACAATGATATAAAGTATCTTCAGGAAACTAAGAATTCTAAATACAAATAGGAGAGAAAGCTAGAATTTTGTAACTGCCTTATTTTTAGACTGATTCTGAATTATTTAATCTTTGGAAGGATGTAATTTCTTATATACTATTAAAGAAACTCGGTACTTTTCAGTGAGGCAAACAGTGAAGAAATAAGAGAATTGAAATTCTCTTTCATAAATGCGTCCCGTCCCCCCAAATCAATGTTAAAAAACTACTTGGGGACTATAAAAAGAAACAAAACTTCTGTATCTTCCACACTAGTAGGTAGTACAACGCTGTATAAAACTCAGAATACTTCGTGACTTGAGCATTAAATAAACCCATGGGTATGTCTCTAAGAGGCAATGCTCCACTATAATAAGTTTGGGGAAAAAAGATTTTATAAACGGTTTCTTTGATAAAGAGTTTCTCTGATTCTTTAATAGTTTCCCCAAATTATTATTTGACCAACTTAAATTAACCTCCCCCCCCCACTCTTTTTTTAGTACATCTAATCTACAGCATATTCTGTTGAGTGCAGCTTGGAAGAAGAGTTTACTAGAGCTTGTGGAGGGGAAGGGAGTACACATGGACTTTAAAAAAGTATGATATACTCTATAAACCCACTTCTGAAATTAACTCTGATTAAATAGTTACCTGCAGTAATTGAGGATTTTCCCGACCTATCTGTTGTAGCAATGCTGGAAGCAGGGAAGGATTCTGTTGAATAATTTGTCTCATCTGTTGAAACTGAGGCTGATTCCGTAAAAATTCAAGGGGATGTCCTAAAAAACACATAAACATTTTTAAACAAAAGCAGCAATTAATATACAAAGAGCTGGTTCAATCATAATATTAGACAGCAAACACTGACAAGTAAAAAATATGAGTTCGCAGATGTATATAAAAATGAATAATGACAAAAATCTTTCAACCGTACAAACGTCCAAGTCTTATAGTATAGAAATTACTCCTATTAGCAAAGATAGAGAGTACAGAACACTGAAAGAACGAAGTTTTCCTACAATTGTCCCGGGCGTCAATATCATCAAATAATGAGAATTTATGACCTGCATGCACTCTATCAAAATAAAAAGTACTAATACTGTTCCTAAGAAAAATATATACCTAGAACTAACAAAACCAAAAAATCCACCTATAATACAACCCCAACCTTTAAGGAGAAAAACAAAACAAAACAAAACAAAAACAATCTGAGCTTGAATTCCTGAGAAATTCTAAACTAAATAAATGAAAGATAATATTTAAAAGAGTTCAGATATGCAGATCAGAAGCAGTTTTATTAATACAAACTTAAATTACAATTAGAAAAACAATTTCGGTTATTACCATTAAACTTCAAACATTTATAATCTATAAAAGCTTGAGATAAATAAGCTATAAGTAGGGGCGCCTGGGTGGCTCTGTCGTTAAGTGTCTTCGGCTCAGGTCATGATCCCAGGGTCCTGGGATGGAGCCCTGCATGGGGCTCCCTGCTCAGTGAGGAGCCTGCTTCTCCCTCTCCCACTCCCCCTGCTTTGTGAGCACACGCTCTGTCAAATAAATAAATAATCTTTAAAAAAATAAAATAAACTATAAATCAAACTAGTACTAATACATTTAGAACTCTTTAGTCCAAAATCCCATGACAATAATAAATATTAAGGATGCCAAGATAGAACTTGCAACTTTTTGGGGGTAGTGATGGTTGTCTGATTATACTAAATTGCATATAATTATGTTTTTGAGGTTACTAATGAATTATGAGAATTTTTTAGATGTTATTTCCTAAATTATCCAAATTAAAATGGCCACATGAGTATGAGAAGTACCCTTCCTTCTGTGACACTGGTTTTACAGATGAAGAAAATGAGACTCAGAAACTAAACTAATTCATTAAGGGCTGCTAAATGGGACAGCAGTCCGTATCTGAACCAAAGCAGTGGCCTCTTCTTCCCATTCTTATGCCAATTCCATAGAAATGAAAGCCTGTCCTCTGGGAGACTGTACACAAAATGCTCAGGGCTTGTTGTCAACTAGAGCTGACGGTCATAAGAAGAGCTAGGAAAAGCATCAAAGAAGGGCCTCTTCAAAATTATCAGTTTAAATTACTTTATCACTACTGTACACAGAACGGAGACTGAAGGAGAAGGAAGTAACTCCTGGGCCCCCCACAGGCTCCAGGGCCTCCTCTGCAGTCACACCTTCGGCAATGGAAGGGTGGGTGCCGACCAGTGAAGAGAGGTGAATTCAAGACTGGCTTTCACCTCTAGACCCAAGTCTTCAAACTTCTCAGTGCTTTATTTCTTTGGCTGTATAATAGCCACTAAGATAGTCCTGGCTTTGAAATGACACATACTTTATGACATTCATAGGGAAAGAGAAGAGACAAGGTGAGCAAACGTTCTAAATCACTTCAGAATGTTAACACAAAATGCGAACTGGGAAGCATATCTTCCTCAGAACAGGCTAAACAGAATGTGCCCTTTGCCCACTATGGCGCCGAGGTCTCAGTGAGAAGGTATGCAATAGCCCCTGGAGAGAATTTGTTTTGGGCCCTTCTCTAACATCAATGGATAGAAAACTTGTGTGAAGAGTCCTTCAGATGCTCCAGGAAAAAGCCTCAGCTCACACGAGAAAGTCAGGACTGTGCCCCGCACCGCCCCAGCCCACTCTAACCTCCAGGGCTCGCTGTGGTTGTCGATGCCGTCGTAGTCGCCGCAGCGGCCGCCACCGAAGACGGAGGAGCCCCAGTGCTGACCGCAGGAGGGGTGTCCACCACAGCCTGACTCTCTCTATCTCCGGGGATCCCCTACAATACAATTTCCCTGCTTTAAAATAGCTTGTCATTCAAAGTTAGTTCAATACTATACAAAGTAAAAGATTTATTGATCTATTTAACGTGCTTGTCTAATTTCCAAAAGCATCAAACAGATGTCTGCTTCTATTAAAAGTAAAGGATTAAGACTTAATCTGAAAGCTGCATATATTCAAATTACATTAGAAATGACATGAGCGTGGTCTAGAAGAACCCATACTGCAATAATGGAAGGCAGCACTGTCCAGCAGAATTTTCCATTATGACAAAAATGTTCCGTTTCTGTGCTGTCTAATAAAATACTCATTAATCTCATGTAGCTACTGAGAACTTGAAATGTGGCTGTACTAAAGAAACTAATTTTTAATACACTTTTAATTTTTTTAAATTGAAATAGCTAATTGTCCTCAATAGTACTTAATAGCTATTTTACTAGACAGTGCAGATCTAAGGTATAAAGAGATTTGTAATTTAAAACATGCATAAAACAATGTTTACATATAGCAACACATTATATCTAACATCAAAGATCCTAAGTTTGTATATAAGGAATAACGTACATCTTTAAAAGGCTATTAAAATTTTTTTAAATATCAATACAAACCTTATTAAAATTGGATATATTTGGTTTTTATGCTATATATTACTCTAATTTTTGAATTTCATAGAAACTCACCAGCTCTGTCATAGAAAGGTTTGCATTTGTAACCCTAGGCTTAAAATTATCCAAAGAAACAGGTTTTGATGCACGTACAGTTCTGAAATGAACCCCGGGGGAAAAAAATCTAATGGAAACAGAGCAGGTGGCAACAGTGGCCAAGCAAGAAGGATCTCCTCTACTGATCCATGGTTCTGAGAAAGCGTCCTCCAGAAAGTATCCCATACAAAAAATGAACGTTGATTATTCAAAATTTTACAAAAGTTATAGATATAAGAACCTTAAATATTTCAATATTTTCTAAGTTTATAGCATTTGTCTTCTGAAGTTATTAGAATTTAAAACTGCACTGAGACTTCTGGAACACTATTTTGATGCATGATTTACAAGACTTTTCATATACAACATATTAAAAAGTCTTTATGAAATCCACATAGATTGTGAAGGAAGAGAATGAAGAAGGAAATATTACATTTGGGTAAGAGATGATAATGGTAAATGCTTCCATTTCCCAATAAATCAGAAGTCAAAATCATAAACATATAACAAATTATGCATAATGAGCCACATTAAGGGTAATGGCTGCCGGCATTAGATGTCACTTCAGGCATTAGAAACAAATGTTTCTGAGAATCCCTTGACTACTACTGACAATAAATAAGCTAACAACTCAAATGCCAATGGAACCAGGCAAATAACATCACACACTGAATTAAATGCAACGATGTTATGTCAGGTAACAGGAAATGGATGGGAGGAAGATAATGAATTAAACAGTCTATGATCTAAAATTTTTCCTAAACCTTTGCAAAAATCCAGAATCCAAGTTGTCCAGACAAACCAGCTCTCTGAATTAATTAATTAGTTAATTAATTAATCTTCTAAGTTTTTTATTTTTTACATAGGCTCCACGCCCAGCGTGGAGCCCAACTCGGAGCTTGAACTCACAACCACCCTAAGACTGAAACCCGATCTGAGATCAACAGTCGGACACTTAACTGAGCCACTCAGGCACCCCTCTTCCAAGTTTTTATTTAGGATGTCAGTTTTTTTTTCTTTTTCTTAGCTATCTGAATTTGTAAGTGAAATCTCTTCATTTTTAAAAGCTGCCGACTAATTACAAAAACGTATACAGTACAAGACAAATAAAATTGGGCTTGGGCTTCCAACTTGATACTTTTGCCCTCAACAGTATACCCAGGAAGGGTGCCTGGGTGGCTCAGTTGGTTAAGCATCTGCCTTTGGCTCAGGTCATGATCCCAGGGTCCTGGGATCGAGTCCCGCATCGGGGTCCCTGCTCAGTGGGAAGCCATGCTTCTCCCTCTCCTTTGCCTGCAGCTCCCCCTGCTTGTGTTCTCTGTCAAATAAAATAAAAATAAAATCTTAAAAAAAAAAAAAGTACACTCAGGAGTATGCTGGCCATCAAGAAAGCTACTAAAATGGTAGATTAGATTTAAAAAATCTGTCCCCTTCTACCCCCCAAACACACAAACTGTCATCCTTTGAGGATAACATGAATGGGGTAGCAAACAGAGAGCCAATTTTACAACTCATTTAGCTATGTTGTTTCCTAACTAAAAATCACATCAAAATCTTTTGGAAGAGGTTACATTTTACCAACACAAAATATTAACAAACTAAGAAAAATAAAAGCATTACGTAAATTACTAGCATATATTCTCATTCTCCTGTGAATTGTTATTGTTCCTTAAAAATCTTTGATATTTTGGTATTAAACTACAATAAACAAAGTGAAATATTTCTTACCATTAAAAGATACTCCACTGCTCTGTCGGGGTTGTTGAAACTGGCTCTCAGGGCTGCGATCACTTGCTCTCGTTCATATCCCATCGACATGATCTCAGTTACCATATTCTCGTAAGACTGACCTGTCACTAAGAAAAGGTGTGTGGGGTGGGAGGAAGGGAAAGAAAGGAAACATTTAATAAATATGCACTTCCCGCCTATTTCTTGAGTGTATATGTATGTAATGTTTCAGGCACTACAGGACTAGGGGTACAAAGATGAATAACAGCACAAACTACAACATATATGGGGTAGGTAGAATAATGCCCCCCTGCCAATCCCCAGAACCTATAAATATAATAGGTTACAAGGCAAAGTGGAATTAAGGTTGTTCATCAGCTGACTTTCAGATAGGGAAATTATCCCAGATTATCTGTGTAGGCCCAATGTAATCACAAGGGTCTTTAGAAGTAGAAGGAAAACAGATGGGAGGGTCAGAGAAACAGATGTTAGGACAAGAGGAAAGAAGCAAGGTCACAGATGCTATGCTGCTGCCTTTGATGACAGAGGAAGGGGCTCTAAGCCAAGGAAGGCGGGCAGCCTCCAGAAGCGTTCAAAGGACACAGAACAGATTCTCCCCCTAGAATGTACAGAAAGGATGGTAGCCCAGTGATTTAGCCCCTTGATTTTAGTCCAGTGAGGACTATGTTAGACTCCTAACTTACTGTGCCTTAAGATAATAAATCTGTTGTTTCCTACCAGGAAGTTTGTGGTAAGTTATCAATAATAGTAGCAACAGAAAATTAACACAGTATGTTTAGTAAGTACAATAAAAACATCGATACAAATGTATGACAAATATAGAACAGAATTAGCAGGTCAGAGAAGGCAACCTGGAAGAGACAGATGAACTAATTTTTGAAAACAAGTAGGAGGGACGTTTCAGGCCGTCGATTCTACTGCAACAACTTCAGTTTTCCTTTGATATCTTTTATTATCAAAGCGGAGGAAAAAAGGAGGCTAGAAGCAGTAAAGTCAGACTTTCATATACCATACAGAGCTGGTGCAATGCCCCAAGCACTACTATCCCAGGAAGTCACTTCCCACAGGCTGTCTCCAACCCAAACTCGCTCTTCACAGAAATGGCAGACCACGGACAACAGTCCAAAAGAAAGCCAACTCTCTACACTAAACTTACCTCACTTAAACCATTTTTTCTTCTACTTCTCTTCTGGGTACCAATCCCTTTCTTGTCTCCTCAAAGAACTGGACCCTTTAGTTATCCTCTCTCTTGTCCACCTCCCATCCTTCACTCTCACTTAATTATCCTGATCAGCAGTTAACTATACCCTAGAATGTCATCCTAAAAACAGAAGCCTACCCCCTTGGTCGCATCTCAATTCCTCTCTGAGGAACTGGTCCATCTGTCTGCTGCCTTCCCCTTCCAGCCATAGCCATCTGCACAGGCTGTGTCCACTTCTCACATTCCACCCACTCCTTAGCCAATACTGACACGTGACTTTGAATCTCGAAAGATGTCCCCCTCAGATGTACCCCACCAGTATGACTTCTCCCTTTCAATAACTAGCAGCTCTATCCACCCAAGCACAAGAGCCAGGAACCCTGGTGACTACCAAGTTCCCTCTCCCTTCCCTTCCACACTTTATCCACCAGCGTATCTGCTAGGTCCTATCTCTGAATTACAGTGCAAAATTACCTACTTCCCTCTTTGTCCACTGCCTTCACTGAAGACCAGGCCACAACAATCTCTCATCTGGATTACACTGGGCTTCCTCTCCTGCCCCCGAGCCTATAATCTATTCTGCCGGCTGGAAAAGCAAGCTTTTTAAAAAGAAAACCTCATCTCATTTCGGGCTCCCAATACTCAACAATCTCTGTACACCACACTCCAACCAAGCTGATGTTTTCCAGTTCACTTCACAAGCCATACCTTTTAGAACCAGTCCCAGAACCTTTACACACTTACACACACACATACACACAAGCGTGCGCGCGCAGCTTCTCTGAGGGTCAATTCCTTCGCAGGCTCCAGTTCTCAACTTAAACTGAGAATACATCCCAGAGATGTACTACCTAACTATCCTAAGTATAAGTACCTTCCGTTTTTCTTTATGGAAGCCATTAGTTTCCTTAAAATCATTAATCATGATTTGCAATTTACTTTGTTTCACCCTTCTTTCTTTCCCCCATGTGAATGAAAAGTTCAACTGTGAAAGGGACCCTGTCATTTTGCATCACCATTTCCCTGGCACAGGTGAATGATTTATTTTTTTCTGCAAAATTTTCAATAAAGGCATTTAATAGCTATGAAAGTATATTTTAAAAAAACTAAGTATCATTGAGGAAATGTGATATTTTTTATCTTGTTTAGAGTAATCATTTTTCCTCTCCCCTTCCATAAAGGACTTGTTAATGTATTTTTATTTCTTAATTACCCATTCATATGATTCTAGCACAAAGTCACTTAAGTGCCAATACCCTTTCAGTAATCTAGTTCCCAGGTACAGAAATCAGCATCAACATAAACAAAATTAAGAGCTGTGGAGCATCTGAACTACCTATTTTGACATGATGTTTCTCATTTAATTCTCACAATAACTCCATGAGAAAGGTTTATTGTGATCATGGTTTAACAGTGGCTGATAAGTCATGGTACAAACTAACAGGCTGTCAGAGTACAGAGCTCCCACACCTAGTCATCAAGCTACACCTCCTAAAATCATGCCTAATTAATCAAGTTATAAAACTCAAAAAGAAATGCCTATAAGCAGTATGATACTCTTCAGATCGTAATAGTACAAGGGCAAATGACTCAGGAAAACTAGAGACAATGGACAACACAAGGGAGAGCTAATGAGGCTCTCTTGAGGAAAATAGGGAAAAAAACAAAACTGATTTTGACAGACTAAGTATGAAGGGGAGATGAAAAAGCATTATCCAATAGTTAAAGCTGGGACAGAAAGGTACGTTCACTGCAAGTACCATACAAGCAACAAGACAGAGATGGGACCCGAAAGGGCTTCAAACTGGAATAAAGATAAAGTGTAAGACAGATTTAGTAACATTTTATACCCATTTCACAAACATTTTGTAATAAACCTGTACACAGTTCAAACTTTGTTAAGACCTCGTCTAACATTCACATTTGGAAAATTATCTGCTTTAACCCAAAGAATATGCTTAACTCTAATAGTACAATTTAAAGGATTCAATATATAACACATTAACTCACAAAGTCTTTAGTAACATTAATCGAATAATTATCTAAATCATTTTAACAGCTTGATTATAAGCAACCATGAAAATGAACACATTTTCATGATCTAGAAAAGAAATTTGAACCTCTTCCCTATCTCTTATAAGGTTATTTACAATGTAGATACTTACCAAGTGCACTTGTTGCATCTTCAAAAAGGTTCGACCGAGAAGAATCTCCTGATGTACTGCAAAAGGTTTTTAGAAAACTATATCAGAAAGTATATAAAACTTACATTAGTTTAGTAACTGTCCAAATTTTAAAGAGACTGTTTGATTTTAATTAAATGTAAAGGTCTGGCTACAGTGTTTAAACCATCTTCTACATTAAACCCCAAAGCTTTTTCCATAACATTTATGGCTTGGGAAGAATTTTCAATCTTTACATTCATACTGTTCTGCAAATGCATCATTTTAAATGTCCAATGACATAAAATAACAACTGAACAGAATGCTTACCATTTAAGGAATACAAAAAAGGTAATGCACAACTATTTCCCTAAAAGAATTTACAATGATAGGTTAAATAATCTGTAAGTCAAGTCACAATAGAAGAAATACCAAACAGTACAAGTATCCTCCACTTTTCCAAAGTTCACATTCCACCACATTTTGCTTTTACAAAAGATCTACATTAGTACCCGTCTTCATTAACTAGAAGAAATCTGAAGAGAATTTTCTCTGAAGAGGATTTCTGCTTTTATGAGAAAAGTGAAAGTAGTGTTTCATTTGTTTTGCGGCAAGCCTTTACAGAGGAACACACCCTGAGAAGCAAGAGCAGCCCCCAAGCTCCTTCCCCAGAACTGTACTTAGCATCTCAGCATCAATTCTGAGCTGTGTCTGTGAGCATCTGTGCTTCATCTAAATTTATTTTGTGCCTCCATTACCAAGGTGTGTTCTAACGTATCCGAAAAGCCTGAGAGGTTATTTTATGGGTCTGGGAATGATCAAAACTTTTTCCACATAAATTTATGGTAATTGCTTCTTTGCTTTATGCCACTTCAGCTTACAAAAGGTTTCACAGGAATG
This sequence comes from Halichoerus grypus, assembly GCF_964656455.1. Classification (NCBI taxonomy): domain Eukaryota; kingdom Metazoa; phylum Chordata; class Mammalia; order Carnivora; family Phocidae; genus Halichoerus; species Halichoerus grypus. The sequence goes on along the minus strand of NC_135725.1, from coordinate 69,379,884 downwards.
CTCTACTTTCCAATAGTGGGGGGAACCTGTACACAATAAACAGCCGAAGTAGAAACCACATTAGGCTGGAAAGGCCTGGGAAATCTTTACATAACAGAATTTCAGTTAGGTCTTATAAGTAAGTTTTCAACACAGGAGCTGAAAGAAGACATTCAAGTCAAGGAACATGGCAAAAGCAAAAAACGGAGAGGTGTGATAAAATCCAAGTTGTAACCGAAAGTAAACCAATTTAAAAGGACTAAGTTTCTGTTGGGCAACTGCAGAAGATGAGTCTGGAAAACAAAGTAGACAAAAACAAGATTATGAAAGACCATGAAGAGTAGGCCAAAGAAAAATAAGTTGAAATTTACAAAGTAGTAAAGGTAGCAGCTAGCAGTTTAGATTAAAACATACATACAACACAACACACACTTATACCTCTGTCCCAATTTTAAAAAATAAAACACAGTACGGGCACCTAGGTGGCTCCGTCAGTGAAGCGTCCAACTCTTGATTTCGGCTCAGGTTATGATCTCAGGGTCGTGAGATCGAGCCCCATGTCAGGCTCCACACTGAGCGTGCAGCCTGTTTAAGATTGTCTCCCTCTTCCTCCGCACTCCCCCCCCAACCTGTAGCACAGGAAGAGCAAGAGATATATCTAAGTTTGAATTCATAAATTATTTTCTAATCCTCAGTTTCTTCATCAATACAATGATGTCAACAATAATATCCATGTATCCCAAAGTGCTGTATGTAGGGTTACTGCTGGTAAAGTGTTTAGCAAAGTGCCTGGCATCATAACATCCAATATGATTAAACTAATTTTCTGGTGTAATTTTTAAATTATCTTCATTAACTAGATAATAAAGCTAACTTATATAGAAGGCAAAACTTTGAAAAAATTATATATAGAAAAAATAATTCTCTTGCCCAAGACCCCTACCCAGGGAACAATCACTACTACCAGTTTCTATGTAACAATGACTATGTCTTACCTTTGGGTGTGTTTTATTTAACTTAATCATCTCATGTTAGCATAACAATGACCTCAAATTTTCCCCACAGACACACAGTATTCCACTTAATTGACCAAATCAAGCTATTCATAGGGAATTTTTAGTTTGGTTCTCAACTTTTAAATTCTTTCTGTAGTCAAATTTATCAATTGTCCCTTTTATGACTTTTTTGATTAAGATTATTTTTATTTTTCCCATGTTCTCTAGTTTATGGTTTCCTTTTATGTTGATTCTTTCTCTATCTAGAATTTATTTTTATGAGTACAAGGTAAGTGATCCATCTTCCCTCTTCCATCTGGCTAGGCATTAATCCCAACAGCATCTTCCCCACAGTGGTTTGAAATTACATCTTTATCTTACATTAAGTCCCAGGTATGTATTCTGGTCTGTTTCTAGACTACCATCTATTTACCTAAGCAGTCTTTCTAGTAAGAGCCACTGTAAATTATTGCAATCATTACCACCATGTATAATACACTTTACTACCTGGCAGGATTAATCTCCTTCATTCCAGTTCTCTTACAGGATAATTTGTGCTGTTCTGCACACTGCTTTGAAATTTCTTTTTACATATCTCAGATAAGAGTGAGGTATGGCCGAACCACAATTCTTCAACCTTGATTCCACCTCACCACTTCTCCTTCCCCATCTGCAGTTATCAGTGTGCTGTCCCGTTGCTACTGTTCTTCTACACATTACTATACACAGCCATAGAATATGTTGTTTTGTAGCTTTTGCTTGGTTTATGGTTATTGCCCATATTGTTTTGTAATCTGTTTTTCTCACTTGATAACAAAGCCTTGAAACCACATTCACTCAATATGATACATACTATATACTTTAACTGGCCAGTAGTATTGGACATTAGGGCTTCTCAAACTTTAGGAAGCCCAAGAATTTACCAGGAGAGCTTGTTAAAATACAGATTTCTGGGATCCACCCCCAGATAATTCTAATTTAGGTCAGGGGTTTAATTTCAAACAAACTCCCACTAATGCTGATGCTGCTTACTATCACTTTGAGTAGCACTGCTCTCTAATATGAATAAATTACAGGTCAAGTCATTCCCTTACTAATGTATTTAGGTTGGTTCCAATTTGCCTTTAACTATAAATAATGTAGTCTTGTGCACATGCGCAGTTTCTCTAAGGTAAAGATAAACTAGTAGAATTTGCATTGTAACTGGTGGTTTTTAAAGAACAAATTTGGCCTAAAGACACAAACGCCTATTAATGAAATATCAGGCCAGTGGTGATGAATAAACTTTCTGGTGTCCCTCAAATTTATACCAACATGTCTCTCGACAATTATCTCACTAAGTTTCGTGCTTTATAGGACACTCCACGTTGTACAATACAGATGAAAGGACTAAGGCACATTTAAGCAGCCAGTTTTCTGAGCTTCTCTCATCATTCCTTTCCCATGTTATCCTTCTCTAAGGTGATAATGTGGGGAAATAAAAGTAAGCAGTTGGTGTATAAGGCCAAACCAAGTAAGTAACTCTAGCATCTGCTCTCTGTATCACTGACCATCTACTGATTTATGCAACTTCTGTAGGTCTGAAAACGTAATACTGACTCTTGAGAATGGGTAAATGAAACTGTACCCCCAGAAAGAAATTTTAAAAAGAGATAATAAAGAAATTTGGATAGATCATATCAGCACATTAAAATATATTCATCAATTCTGAAATTCTCACTACGAGCTTTTCAAAAAGCTGAAAACATTTAAGAAAATAAAATATACTGCACTGAATGAAGACATATTTAATTACAGTTACAATATTTATATGATCTGGAAAACCAATGTGTTAAATTTGTTCAGTTCCCTCCCATACACAGAACTGACGAACAACCTTTTGATAGAACAGCTTAACCTGAGTCTAGGTTCTCTCCCACTAGGTAAGAGTGTTGAATGCATTTCTAAATATACATGGGAGAAGCATCAAGTTAGGCAACAGTGTCTCAGAATGCCTAAAGCAAAGTTCAGCAAGCAGGCATAGGGGAAGTATTTTATTTCCTGAGCCTATGCTCTCCTCGTAGGGAATCAATTCCCTGGAAAGAGGCCCTAAGTGACCAATTAATCAGATCACTCAAACCTCTCCAAACACTGTGGACTGCGTCAGACACAGTAACCAGACATAAAGGCAAACACTAAAATGAAGGATCCTAATTTTTTTCTAATCATTGTATTTATCACAAACATGCTTTCCTATCAGTGTTTCCAATTCCTGTATAATCTCTACTCCATCTGGTTCTGATTCCGAGGACTTTAACTACTGCCACTGAGGTCCCAAGCTGTACTGAAGTCACAAAAGACAAACAGTGCCAGTGCACACTGGACTTAATACTACCCATGTTCTCAGATAAAGGAGAAATTCTCTATACGCGTCCACCCAAGAGAACCAAAGCACTTGTTTTGGTTATTTTATTTATCCTTGGGGGGAAAAAACCTTTGTCATAAACTACTCAATACTCCTGCCAACTTCCCTCAAGAAAATATTTCTTGCTCCTCAAATATCCTGCACCTTTTCTTTTGTTTTAAAGATCTACACTGGTAAAATTTAAATTTCTACAAAAGTTCACAAAAATATAGATAAAACAGTGGAAAATTCAAACAATCCATATGTTCAACAAAAGGTAGTAGGTTATTATGCACAATAGTTGATACTTAACTCTGCTGTGAACATGTGCTATTTCACAGCTTTTACATTATTTCATTTAATCCTTACAACAACTCTAAGATATAGGTCCTATTGTCATCCACATTTTTTTAAAATTTATTTATTTGACAGAGAGAGACACAGCGAGAGAGGGAGCACAAGCGGGGGAGTGGGAGAGGGAGAAGCAGACTTCCTGCTGAGCAGGGAACCTGATGCGGGGCTCAATCCCAGGACCCTGGGATCATGACCTGAGCTGAAGGCAGACGCTTAACGACTGAGCCATCCAGGCACCCCATGTCATCCACATTTTACAGATGAGGAAAATACCCAAAGATGTTATTTTTCTAAGGTTAAGTGCCAACAAATGTCAGATCCAAACACAATGCTACACAGCAACTGGAAATGTTTAGTGGCATGGAAGGATATTTACAATATAAATGACAATGATCAGAAAAGAATATAGATCAAATATAAATAATGATTAGGGGTCAAGGTCAAATTATTTATAATGTCAAACTATAATAAAATAGCAAGTTATTTTTATTCTTATAAGTCATTTGTATTTCTTAATTTTTCTACACAAAATAATGACTTTGACCCTCTTTCCCCTCCCCCTGCGGGAAAAAAATGCAGAGTATACAAATCTGGATTATGGAAATTGAAACAGGCACAAGCATGCTGTTTTAGTCACAGTTCAATGTTTAGAAAAAGTTTAACGTAGCAGAAACAAAGTTTGATCAAAACAATCATCAAAATAAATACTCGCGTTAAGTTCTTGTCATGAACTTGTGTTGAGATATGATTTCCTAGATTGTAGGTCTTACCTGTCAGTTGCTGTTGGACTCGTAGCCACGGGTGTCTCTGCTGGCTTTTCTGCAGGCTTCTCTGGTTGCGCCGCACTAGCAGGTGCAGGTTCAGAAGATGCTGTCGTTGGTGCTGGAGTGACGGATGCAGGGGAAGGAGTGGGAGCCAGAGTGGGAGCAGGGGCTGGGGCCTGAGCCACAGCTGGGGCTGTGGAGGAGCTAACTGTGGTAGTGGTGGCAGGATTTGACTGCTGGGTTGTAGCTGGTGCTGGTGTTGTCACTGCTTTGGGCTAAACACATTAAAAAAGTAAAACAATGGATTATGATAAAATACATTACCTGATCTCTAAGCAGACTGTATGGTTACAGGAGGCTACAAACGTAACACTAACACAAACTTGTAACTTGAAAATAATTTCATAAAGTAACGTAATAAGCGATCAATATTATCCATCTGAATCACTACTTAACGTTACTCTTTCAAAGCCAGTGACAGCATATATATTATCTATCAACCTTAATTAGCTTTAGCTAATAGTTTCAGTCTTTGTTATCAAGTTAATATGAAAAAGAACCAAAAGCAGCCACTACTCAGAAATATACAGAATGTGTACTGAGAAAAGAACCATATAATTACTGTCCCACCACCCCCAAGCATTACACTTTAAGTTCCTTGGTTATAATTTTCAAGTATTTATTGTCATTTAAAAGCGTCACCAAAATAACTTTCTTGTTTGATTTGAGCTGGTATAGAGCACACTGGAGAAAGAGTGGCTTGTGCAAGGTAGGGCAGGGGAATTAAAAGAAATACTAGCAGCGTTCATTCCCTCCTTTCTTTATTCTAAGAGACCTGTGTTTGGCCCTGTAACTTTTAAACTGCCAATACTCTGCAAATTATTAATGTTCTAAAACTCCAGTCTAGATGAAATGAAATTTAAATGCATTACTATGCTCATTTATTATTTCCCTTAAGATTACTTGTGATCAATATAATACAGTCACATTCCATGCCCTCAAGGTCTCTGTTGCCATAGAGCTATTTAAGCCTCATTCTAAATGGTATCAAACCCATCTGCTTTTTGAAGTTTTTCTGCTTACTTTTGATCTAAATAACTTTTTCCTGTCTCTTTATAATAAGGTCATTTCTCATTGCTTCCATAATGCCCAATTCTTCCCCTTCTAATAGCTGGCTTCTATTAACTTGAAAATAAAATAACCACAAATATCATTAGAATCCTATGTAAAATAAGAAAAGGCTTGGCTCTAAGTAGCTATTCTTCAAATGCATGGATCTATTCTGAGACCTATCCTGCTTAATTCTTAGCTATGTTCTAAATAATCAAGGTTATTATAATACTAAAGGAAATAACACCAATAACATACCTATCCAAATATGTGGCTACCACATTTTCCATTATGTACTATACATGATAAAACTAGATGAGACAATGGAATATTATTCAGCCCTAAAAGGACACAAATTCTGGCATGTAGCTACAACATGGATGAACCTGGAAGACATTATGCTAAGGGAAATAAGCCAGTCACACAAGGAAAACACTGTATGATTCCACTTATATGAAGTATGTAGTTAAACTCACAGAAAGTAGAATAGTGATTACCAGGGACTGGGGGGCGAGGGAAATGGGAGATACCATTTAGTGGGTATAGAGTTCTAGAGACAGATGGTGATGATGGTTGTAGAACATGAATGTACTTAATGCCACTGAACTGTACAATTAAAAATGGTTAAACTGGTAAATTTTGTGTTATGTATATTTTATCACAGTTAAAAATACTAGACTGAGACAAAGTTTCCTCACATGATTCTGTTCCTCTATATGTAAAGTTTAACATTTAGTGAGTATAAGTGCTTTAATATAACAAAATCACTATGGTTCTTAATGGATTAAAAACTTTTAAATCCAATACCTATGTTTAGCTGCTTTTTCTCAGGACAAAAATATGCAGTTAATTAAAATTTACTTGCTCAACTATTTTCTACTGCATATAGTACCTTAAACTTAAAAAAAAATCCTCATTTATTCTTTCAGTCTTTGATAAACTGTTTTTCAATTACTTATTTAAACTTATTTTCAGTGTCACAAGTATACTGTTCTTCTCAGATTACGACAACTCAATCCTAAAAATTCATGTCATGAGTACCACCACATCCCTATTTAACTCTCCACTGCATGCTTATGTATCTTTAAACAAAAATATAACAGAACCTCTGAAAGAACCCAAATTCATTCTCTGCCTTAGAGAAAAACTCTGACTTTTATAAACTGTCCCAAATATATTTCAATCCAACAAGTCACAAAAAATTCCCTTTAAAAAACTTCCTCAAGGGGCGCCTGGGTGGCTCAGTTGGTTGGTTAAGTGTCCGAATCTTGGTCTGTCATGATTTCAGAGTCCTGAGATTGAGCCCCACGTCCAGCTCTGCACTGGGCAGAGAGCCTACTTAAGATTCTCTCTCTCCTTCTGCCCTTCCCCTCTAAAAAACACCACCAAACCAAAACCTTTCTCACAACTATCATTCTATCATTTCTTCAGCTGCCTTTTCCTTTTTTAGCATCTAAAAATCTACCCCCTCAACTAAGGAATATCACTGAAATTATGATTTTACATGTCTTTTCTGCCTGAGGAGTCAGTCAGATCTAGTACATAATTTAGCAAGTCCCTTTAAGGCACCCTTATTAAAAACACAAAATAAGAACTATTTACTCAATTACTAAGAATCACACTTTAAATTACTTAATTACCGATTTTAGTACTCCAGCAAAACTTAACAATTTTTACATGACCTTTTATTATCTGTTTCATTTAAAGTTATGTTTAAGCTATAAATGTACAAAATAATTAACTTTATGGCTGACTCAAAGTAGACTGTTAAAACCTTTTAACAGTTAAGTACCTGCCATATGGATGTGCACAAACTATATACACAGTTGGGATCATTATTTAAAAAAAAAAACCCCAAAAAAACAAAAAACCCTCAAATGCATAAAGATATACAGAACAAGGCTCAAACTCACTTTTGTCACCATAACCACCACGAAGTTTTTTTCATCAATTTTATATTCTTTTAGAGCAGTATCATCATTGAGGATTTTGCCTAGTACATTAAGAAAAAAAGAACACATTATTTGAAGCCCCATAACCTTTGTCTTACACATTAACTGAAGTTAAAATAATCACCAATGTCAATTCTATCAATTAATACTTTCCCCAAAGAAAAACATTAACTAATCAGCCAAGATAAATATAAACGGAAATATAGTCGGGTAAAAAGGCACTAACATTTGACTGAAAGATATCAAACACAAACACCGTATATATTTCCTTTTTTTTTTTTTTAACATCATCTTAAGAGCTTTAACACCGTATATATTTCTGAAAGACTCAATCTGTATACACAATTTATAAGATGACAATTTCTAAAACCAAAGACTGTCACTGTAAGCAAGAAGATGGCATATTACTTACAATATTTAATTCATACCTGCATAAATTAATTTTTGACCTGCTACAGGAAAGGCATCTTTCCCCTTTTCAGATTCAATCTTCTCTTTCAGTGCCTTCACCTACAGGAAAAACAAAGATTTTTTTCTAAAAAGTCTAAACAACAAATGACAATCCAGAATTTGAATAAATAATGCAAGGTAAAATTTTATGCATATTAACTATTAAATATACTTCCAAAAACTTAAAGATCCTGTCTTTACAATATTATATCAAAAAAACTCATTCTTAATACATATCGCTAGGCATAATAGGGGCGCCTGGGTGGCTCAGTCGTTAAGCGTCTGCCTTCGGCTCAGGTCATGATCCCAGGGTCCTGGGATTGAGCCCCGCATCGGGCTCCCTGCTCCGCGGGAAGCCTGCTTCTCCCTCTCCCACTCCCCCTGCTTGTGTTCCCTCTCTCGCTGTGTCTTTCTCTGTCAAATAAATAAATAAAATCTTAAAAAAAAAAAAAATACATATCGCTAGGCATAATAGGTATAAACTTTGTTTTACCACAGATGCTAGACATACACAGATAAAAAGAAAAAACTTTACCAGTTGACTTGATAAATCCATTCAAAATAAAGATTTCAACATCAGAAAGTTTTGATTCTCATTATAGTTTATGGCCTTATTTCCCACAGAGTAAAAAAGTAAAGAAAAACTCTCTAACCTAAAAGGCCTAAGAAATGAAATAGTCACTTCTACAATAATAATAGAAGTTAAATATGAATGTTAAATGGCAAATGATTCACTTTAAAAGTGGGATACATTTCATTATAATCACACCCGAGGGGGCTTCATAAAGACCTTCATAAATCTTCATAAATCTTCATAAAAGATTGTTTTAATTAAAACAATTTCTGGGGATGTGGCATGAACATCTGTATTTTTTTTTAAAGCTTTACAGGTGGTTCCAAAGTTCAGCCTTGGCCAAGGACCACTGTACCACTTAAATGATCTTAAACAAGTAGCTCGGTTTCTCTCAAGTATCAGTCTCATCTACGAAGTACGAGGGACTGAAACAGATGATCTTTATGGTCTCTTTGATTCCTAAAATTACGTGACAATAGGCTCATTATAAGGTATTCTGAAAATGAGTCCAATCAATTTCTGACACTGATCAGAAAGCAGGGTGGCAGAGGAGTAAAAGAGGCAAGAAGACATAATGGAACTAGTTTCATTACTTTAAAGGCACAAGAATCAAGAGGGAAAATTCTATTCCTTCTATTTCCGAGAATACTTCTAAAAAGTGTCTAAGTTGATAGTTCTGAGCTTTAGGTGAAAGACTGCCTGATAGGGATACAAAGAGAGAGTACTAGTTTCATTAAAGACACAAGAATCAAAGGGGAAAATTCCATTTCCTTCAATTTCCCAGAATACTTCTGAAAATTGTCTAAGTTGATAGTTCTGAGCTTTAGATGAAAAACCGCCTGAGAGAGAAAGAGAAGGTCCCTTTGTACAATTAAAAAGCAACATGTATCTTCCAAAAGAAAAAAAAGATGATAATGCTTATACAGCTTTAAGTACATTAACATACACAATTTCAAGTAATTCTTAAAACTCTGGGACAAATGGGAATATCATCCACTCAATGTTATAGATGAGAAGAGAGGTTAAATCTCCTCCCCAGGTCACACAGCTACTACGTAGTAGCTGAAACCCAAAACAGCTTTCTGACTTCAAGCTTTAAAGCAGAGTTATTTTGCACACACCATATAAATTACCCTTGCTGCATTGATCTTCCTGAAATGAGTCAACAGCATCACCACTATTCTGATGTTCCCCAAAGCAGAAATCCATCACAAGAATCTAAGTCCACTATTTTCTATTGTTCTGAATTTCAAAGGTTAAATGAACACAAGTAACAACTTAAAAAAAATCAGTAAACTCAGGCTATAAATTCCATGGCCTTATTCAATTTCACATAATGTTCTTTATCATATGGTAAACTCTCTGCTATGTGTGTTTCAGAATAAAGAAGAACAAAGACTTCACAACTTCAATAACTCTACAGTCGGCCCTTGCTTTAAATTAATGTTGACAGTTCTGATTTTACCTATACATTCAACTAGCACTTCATGATAAGAGCAGGAAATAAAAGATACGATATATCCAAATTTCTAACATAAATTTTAAAGATCATTTCACTAAATCCCTGCACTGCTATGGATGCTAACGCCTAGAGCAATGATTCTCTAGGTGTGGTCAGGGAGCCATAAAGGTTCGTAAGACCTTATCAAGTGGTCTGCAAGGTCAAAGACATTATTTGCCTTTTTCCATTCTAATTTTCTCACAAGTATATACTTGAGTTTTCCAGAGGTTACAAAGCATGTGATTCCACAAAAGACTGAATGCAGAAGCAGGTGAGAAGCTATCTATCTTCTATTAAGCCAAACATTAAAGAGTTTTGCTGGGGTGTCTGGCTGGTTCAGTTGGTAGAGTATGTGACTCTTGATCTCAGAGTGGTGAGTTTGAGCCCCATGCTGGGTGTGAAGCATGATGGTACACTGGACTAATCATGTCTGAATAAAAAAAAGCAGAACAACAACAACACACACCTCCAATCATTTTGCTCCAAAGAAACCAAACCGGTGATTAAAGAATATTAAGAATATAACAATGAGAACTCTATAGACATCACTATCTATATAATTTGGCTAAAAAAGTAATCACAGACTAACACTGTAAGTGTTTAGGGGCGCCTGGGTGGCTCAGTTGTTAAGCATCCGCCTTCGGCTGAGGTCACGATCCCAGGGTCCTGGAATCAAGCCCCGCATCGGGCTCCCGGCTCCGCGGGAAGCCTGCTTCTCCCTCTCCCACTCCCCCTGCTTGTGTTCCCTCTCTCGCTGTCTCTCTCTCTGTCAAATAAATAAAATCTTAAAAAAAAAAAAAAAATTAAAAAAAACAAAACAAAACAAAAACTTCCCAACTGGGGCACCTGGGTGGCTTAGTCGTTAAGCGTCTGCCTTTGGCTCAGGTCATGATCCCAGGGTCCTGGGATCAAGCCCCGCATCAGGCTCCCTGCTCAGTGGGGAAGCCTGCTTCTCCCTCTCCCACTCTCCCTGCTTGTGTTCCTTCTCTCGCTATGTCTCTCTCTGTCAAATAAATAAATAAAATCTTAAAAAAAAAAAAACAAAAATCTTCCCAACTCCCCATATCTCTTGTCAGCTACACTCTCCTCCCCTTAGTCTCACGCATTTTTCAAAAAATTAACTACACACACTGTAGAACTTACTGGTAACACCAGACCTACTACTCAACTATACAGTGCTGACAAAAGAATGGACTTTATTCTCATTCTGCTGCTTATTTTCTCCCTATCCCCAGGATTCCATAAGACTGCTCTTACCAGTTATCACCAAATTCAGCAAAAATCATAACCAGACACTTCTTAGTCCTTTCTTACCTTACTTGACTTGTCACATTAAACAGTACTGAACCTGTTTCTCCTGTTTACAGTGCTTTCCTTTGGCTTCCGTAAGGCCATGCTCTTCTGGATTTCCTCCTATCTCTCTGTTTACAGCTTTGTGAAATGCTCTTCCTTGGCTAGCCCTTTAAGTGCTACTCAGGGTTATACCCAAGGCTGCCTTTTGTTCTATATAAACTTCCCAGATAATCCATCTCCTTTAGTTTTAATAACCATCCAGGTGTCACTTCTTAGCCCTGTCAACTTTAGCCATGCATACCTAAGTCTCTACTTTATCCCATAGGCATTTCAACCATAATATATTTGCTGAAAGATGGCCTATAGACTAGTAAGTCTAAATCCTAACCTGATCAAATTGAACACACTTTAAAACAGCTTATTAAGAAAGGTCTTCTTTCTGGATGTTGCAAAAAAAGAAGAGGTAGCACCTGTGCACATGGCTTGTCTTGGGAAAGTTATGACCAGCAACACATGCAGTTATGACTCCTCTAACTGCGCTGAGCCCCATGCCAGTGCTCCTATTTCATTAAGTAGTAAACAGGATGGATCTAGAATTGATCACCACAGTCCCAATAAATAACGAAGGCTATCCTTTCATTTTGCTAAACTTTCATTTTGCTGTTTATTTCCCCCTGAAGAATGAGTTTATCATCAACCCAACCATCAACAAAGCATTGTTATCAAGAAACCAAACTTTTTTCCTAGCCGCATACTTCTCTTATGAAATTGTGTGCATTTCAAAAGAAAAACATATTCTTTATCTAACATTAAACATGGTTGACATGGCTTTTTCCCCCCCCAAAAGGGAGACAATCACAATTAATAATAATAGTCTATTAAAAAGTGCCAACACAAAAGCTGATCAGTTATCCCTTTTCATCCCATTCCCATGAGGTGCTTGTCTCTTCCACATTCCTCACATCAAATCATTCATCCAGTGGTTCCAACTTACCACCTAATTATTTCCCCATGTGAATATTACATTGCATCCCCTGGACTACCCTAGTCCAGGCCAATAACCATTAAAAATAGTCTTTTCCATTCAACAAATTTAAGTTTTATGTTTCAGATATCAAAATGTCTTACAAATTATATCCCCATGACAGTAACATAATGTTTTGCACCTCAGTCCTCCTACACAGCACTTTTGCACAAGATTTCTAGGACTACAGCTTGTTGATTAGGTTAGCAATTGAATATTCATATGATAACCCAGCTTCCTCAATGTTACAGTATATTTTCCTTATTTCTGCTGTAACTGTATTGTTCCTTATTACTGTTATAAGTAGTAAAAAAAAATTATGCAAGCTTTAATGGGTAGCCCTGAAATACAGTGGCTGAATGAGTAACAGCTCATGGGTGCTATGTACTTACCACATGCCAGGCAGTATATGAAGAGCTTCACAATATTTAACTCATTTAATCTGTGCTACATCTCTTATTTGAATACTGGCTAGTTACTCATGTGGAAGATGATATTTGTGAGCACTGATGCAGGCAATTTTGAAGCAAACTGACGCCTTTGATCCAACAATTCTACATCTAGAAATCAAGGCTAAAGACATGTTCACACAAATACTTCAAAGATACATGAACAAAATATGTGTACCACACTACTGTTTATAATACTGAAAACCCTAAACATTCAATGGTAAAATACATTATTGTACATTCATTTGAATACAATGCAATACAAGAACAATCACTATACATGCAAGGTATTCACTGAATGCATGCACATATGAATAAATGACACATTTATAATTATCTTTAAGGGGCAAAAGCTAGTTGATTTTTAAAAAACAGTGTAGTTATGTTTATGTGTTACATGTACACAAAAAAAATGTCTAGCAGCATATAGAGTCCATAGTGGTTACCTGGACCAGGAGCATAAAGCCTTCTGCTTTTTTATACACTTTACTAACTGTAACAAGCCTGGATTATTTTAGTAATTTAAGGGAAAATTTAAAAAATTAAAAAAAAAAATCACTGCACCCCCTCTCAACCATTGCTTACTAATATTATACAAGAATACACTGCAATTTTGGGGCGTCTGCGTGGCTCAGTCAGTTAAGCGTCTGCCTTCGGCTCAGGTCATGATCCCCGGGTCCTGGGATCAAGCCCCACATCAGGCTCCCTGCTCAGTGGGGAGTCTGCTTCTCCCTCTGCCCCTTCCCCCTGCTTCTCCTCTCTCTCTAGCTTGCTCTATTTCAAATACATCAATAAAATCTTTTAAAAAAAAAAAAGAATACACTGCAATTTTGGGAGGAGTCTTCATTAAAAAAGAAAAGTCTGGGGCGCCTGGCTGGCTCACTTGGTAGAGCATGCGACTCTTGATCTCAGGGTCTTGAGTTTGAGCCCCACGCTGGGCACAGAGATTACTTAAAAAAGAAAAATAAAAAGAGAAAGGTCTGAGGCAGTAGTCTAATACCTAGCTAAATTTTTGAAAAATAATTAAGAGCAACCAAAATTTGGGCGCCTGGGTGGCTCAGCTGGTTAAGCGACTGCCTTCGGCTCAGGTCATGGTCCTGGAGTCCCTGGATCGAGTCCCGCATCGGGCTCCCTGCTCAGCGGGGAGTCTGCTTCTCCCTCTGACCCTCCCTCCTCTCATGTGCTCTCTCTATCTCATTCTCTCTCTCAAATAAATAAATAAAATCTTTAAAAAAAAAAAAAAAAAAAAAAGAGCAACCAAAATTTGGCTATTAGCCATTAGCAAAAGGAGAGTCCCAAAGCAAAAGGGTTTCACAGATTTACACTGTGGGCAATGCATTTTTTTTTTGGGGGGGGGATTCCTTGGGTGGTATACTTCCATTTGAGAAAGTGGCAGGCACCAAGGAGTATTTCCTGGATTCCTCCCCCAAAGTAGTCTCCCGCTAATTCTAAAAATAGAATTGATTATAAAGAATCAGCTGACTCTAGTGCAACAGGAAAAATCTTCCCACTAGACCCACAGAATGGAAAAATGTAGCAAAAGAGATTTTTTATTACTGAGAGTACAGTATTAATAATATGTGAGTAGACAGTAAATAAAAGCCATCAATTCTCAAATTATGATTATGATCCAAAAGGCTATGATTTTAAAATATACTCTGAGGGGCATGTGGGTGGCTCAGTCAGTTAAGCCTTTGCCTTCAGCAGGGGTCAAGATCCCTGTCAGGCTCCCTGCTCAGCATGGAACTTGCTTCTCCCGCTCCCTCTGCCCCTCCCCACCACTTATGTTCTATCTCACTCTACTCTCTCTCTCTAATAAATAAACTAACAAACAAACAATCTTTGAAAAAAATGTAATTTGAAATCCAGAATCTATTTTTCCCATAGAAACTATGATATTTAGGCTCCTAAGCCAAACTATTCATGCCAATTTAATCTATACCAAAATATATTCTTAACGGTATGATTTCAACAAGATAAAAACAGACACAGACTTTGAAAACTAAGTAGAGAAGTAGAAATCTCAAGATACCTATAAGTTTTAAAGTTTCTATATAGGCAGAGAATGGATCTAACACACTACAAAAAAAGCCACCTACCTAATTCAACCAAAAGTTTGAGGGGGAAAGGAGAGAGGGAGTGACACATAATTTTTATCCACCTGTTGAAGTATTTAGGATCTGTTCATATATATTAGTCATTTGTAGCCAGTCTACTTCCTCTGCTAGAAAAGGTTTATGTAATGTTTAAAGGTTTTATAAAGTTCATTGAGTTATAAAATTAGCTCTTGGAGACACTATATAAGGAATTTATCCAAACTTACAGGGAACAGATGGTGTGATGTCCTTCAGCAGGATTCTGTGCTATGACAGGCTCAAATTTAGCACATTTCTTTACAAAAGTAACAGAAATTTTATACATTACCTATCAAATCATCTCACAATTTCCAAACTAAAAAAAAGCAGAACACCACTCTTAAAAACTGAAATTGGTGATTATATCAAGTTGACACAATGAGAGGAAACCACATCTATACAAATCTTTTTAAAATAGTGAAAGCATTGATCAAAATAATGGAAAACCGATGAAAAAGCAGGATTTGTTTTTAAAAAATTGTATACGTTTATTTTTAATTTCACAATTCATTAAAAATTTTCAGATCCATGATCTCATTTGATTTTCACACCAACTCAAAAAGGCAGGCAAATTATTAATACTCCTATTTTACTAATGAGAAAAAAGATTTAAGTGCTCAAGGACAAAGGACAAATACAAAATGGGAAAAAACTCACCCCTGGCCGTAGTGTGATTTATTTGAAAGTGAGCAAGATATAAAAACAAGTAAACAGACTCAAGAGCTACCCTTAAGTTTTGCTATGAAGAGCAGCCAGGAAATGAGGCAGTAGCCAAAGAGGGATACTGAGACAAGGGAGGGTTTTTTAAGATAAGGAAAATATCTGAATATTCTAGAATGGAAAAATCAATGAGGCAGAAGAGAAAAGGAGAACAGATGGAGTGAGGTCCTTCACAGACCACCAAGTATAGGGTATAGTGGAAAAGTAGAGGCACCAGCCTTAGCACCACCCCTAATAGATACCAACCCCCAACAAAAGGGGACTATAGGAAGTAGGTAGCTCTGGTAGGACTCTGCAAAAGTTCTGTCCCGACTGTTTCTATATTCTCAATAAAATCTAAAATCTCAATAAAATCTAAAGCTAGGGTTATTGGCTGAAAATGAGGACGTTCAATGAAATCTGCTTATGACAGTGGAAGAGTGAATGGATGGACTAGTGAAGTGTACACTAGTAAAGTACACTTAACAGGCAGTACAAAGGGCCCAATTACAGTTAATGTTCACAAACTTTAAGTGAGACAAATCAATGTGGCTATGTGTTTGTTTGTCTTCTAGCTACACAAGTGCCAAGTACAAACAAAACAGAATTTAATCACATTTGGGGTTTTCCAAGAAAAAACAATGAAGTGAGATTGGGACCATGTTGTCAAGCACGGTCACGGTTTTATGTGTATGCTCTCAAACTCGTAAAACCTTCCAAACAACCATGTGAGGTTAGTACTGCCAGTGGCAGTACTCTCATTTTAAGATGAAGAAACAGACATATTATTGGGTAACTAGCCCAAGGTCACAGAGCAAGTGCTACAGCCAGGATTGAAACTCAGGCGGCCTGGCTCAAGAGACATGCTATGCTGACCCTTGCAAGAGAGTGATTATAATCACTGACCCTATTTTAGCTGGGCAAGAGTGGAAGCAATAACATGAAGGGAGAGCCAGCAAAAAGAAGTGTGGATCAAATGAATTATAGGTCTCATAAGAACTGGAATCAGAAGAAAGGTAAAGTAGGTTACTAAAAACAGATTACTGGGGATGGGGGAATAGCTACAGTTACTGGCAGTAAGATCTAGTTACCAGTCATGGGACTGAATAATTGAGGTAGTGTAGAAGGAAATATCACTGGATGAGAGATTAAGGAATACAAGACCAGGGTATGAGGCAAGACCATCTTTCATAGATACTGAAACTACCAAAGCCATTGACTGTGTGATGGCAGCAAGTTACTAATCACGCTGGCATTCATTTCTTCTTTTTAAAACATACACTAAGGGCGCCTGGGTGGCTCAGTTGGTTAAGCGACTGCCTTCGGCTCAGGTCATGATCCTGGAGTCCCTGGATCAAGTCCCGCATCGGGCTCCCTGCTCAGCGGGGAGTCTGCTTCTCCCTCTGACCCTCCCCCCTCTCATGTGCTCTCTCTCATTCTCTCTCTCTCAAATAAATAAATAAAATCTTTAAAAAAAATAAATAAATAAAAAATAAAACATACACTAATACATTATTTTCCACAATTCTGGTGTGGATGTCTTTTTTAAACAATGTCTACCACATGCTGTGAAGATCAGAATTGTGATCATTTTCACATGTTTTTAACACAAAGATAAAAGCAGCTACATCAGGGAAAATGACAATGTCAAGATAACTAATATATGTCCATAGTTACTATCTACATTTCCTCATCTCCCATTCATTCCTCAATCCACTTAAACATAACTTTTGGCTCCACCATTCCATGGAAATTACTTGTCAGGGTAACTAATAATCTCCAAGCTGTCAAAACCAAAGGGCATGTCTCTTGAACTCTCAAGCAGTAGACACATTAGATCCTTTCCTTCTCCTTGAAACATTTTCTTTTCTTGGATTCTTCCTACCTCAAAGATTGTTCCTTGACTGACCTCTTCACTACTCAATCTCCAAATACAGGCTTCAACCCCAGGCCCCATCCTATTACCTAGCTACATTCTCACCATGGTTCTTCAATTCTAGTAGAATACAATTAATTACATATAGTGGATAATTTAGGGTTCAAATTACACAAGCAAGGGACACTGAAAAAGACTGCTAGATGATCTCATCTGGTCCCATGGACTGAAGTCAACCACATAGGCTGCCTATCGTCAGGGCTCTATCTCCATCCCAAACTTCTCTCTGGAATCGAGCTTCGTAACAAATCTCCTTGTCATCTTTACTTGAACGCTTAATAGGCATCTTAAATCTTGAGTTCCCACCACAACCCCAAACCTACTCCCTTCCCAGCCCTCCACATCTCAGGAAAGACCATAAGTATTCACACAATTTATACAACCAAAATCTAGGCTTAATCTTCAATTTCTCAATTTTCCCCACTCCAACCCATCAAAAATTCTCTCATCTCTACACTCCCAAGCACATCTCAAATCCATCCATTTTTCTTCATATCTGTGGCTCCTACTTCCCTAGTTAAAGCCTTGACTGTTTAAGACTACTATACAAGCCTAACTGGTCTCCCTGCTATTCCTCTTGCTCATCCTATTATCCATTTCCCATACAGCAAAGTAACCTTTAAAATCATAAAAGAAAATTTTCTCTTCTGCTTAAAATTCCCCAAAGGCTTCTTATTTTACCTTGAAAACCCCCCTTGGCTAACTCTGATTACCTCTCTTCTCCCTCACCTACTAGATTAGCAATACAAGCCTTTTTTGAGTCCCAAAACACACTCTTAAAGGTCTTTCCCTACAGAAAACACTCTTCCCCATCTGAGTACTTATTATTATTCAGATATCAGTTTAAATGTCACTGTATTCAAAAAGGCCTTCAGTGACTAGTCAATTTAAAAGTAGCCACCCAGTCATACACTATCACATTACCTCACCCTATTTCAATTCTCTACATAGCTCTTAGCATTATCTAGTTATTAAAATTTGTTTTTTTAACAGATTTATTCCATTGTAACATATGCACCGTGACAGTAGGACTGAAAGTTTAGTAAGTACTCAACAAATATTAAATAAAAATCAACATGCAAATACTGAGGGATCACTAAAAGAATGCATTCAATTCATTCAAAAGATGTTTATTAAATGCCCACTATGTGCTAGGTATAGGAAGAGCAAAAGTCTGGCAGAAACCGTATCTGATTTCCCAGGTACTTCCCGTATTATGTTTTACCAATATGCCAAGAAACCTTCATTTCATCTCTGCGATATAGTTTTTTAAAGACTTATTTGCTTTAAAGAGAGTGAGCATCTCAAGCAGACTCCCCTCTGAGCACAGTGCCTAACTCGGTGCTCCATCCCAAACCCTGAGGTCATGACCTGAGCCAAAACCAAGAGTCAGACCCTCAACCGACTGGGCCACCCAGATGCCCCTGTAATACAGTATTTTAATACATTTATTACTCTGAATGTGTTAATAATCTAGGAAACTTCTATAATAAAGTACTATCTCCAGCACAACTATATTAAAATACAGTAAACCACAACAGGAACAAGTTGCTAATAAATGACGGCTAACAAATACCATATACAGAAAAAGTACTAAACAATATTTTACAGTATAATCACCAATATTATACAAATAAACCACAAAGCAAGGTATTTCTTTACACATTACAGTACACTAAATGTGCTTTCTATAATTAAAACTACTATATCTTTACAGTTCTTTTATCCAAAATTCCAACATATACATACAATAGCTTTGATGTCACTTACGTACTATTATAATTGCATTTCAGCTTCTTCATTTAAAGTCTAATCTCACACTTACTATTGTTCTTCCACTTATTGAAAGCACACAACAGTGACAAGGGTTAGCATATTGAAGAATTAAATCTGAGTATCACATAACTCTTTCTTGTCATCATTTTTAGTGATACAATAAAACCTGCAATGTATTACAATCATCTTAATTTTTGTTTTTTAATATATTTGTTCTTAATTAAGGGTTGAAGTAATCGCAAAACGAAATTAAGTGCCTTTGGATTTGAGCTTTAAAAAAACTGTGTACTCCGTTTTCCTCTATATGTCCATCCATCACATCACCAACTTTCAGAATTTTTTAAAATTTTATACAAGTAGTAGTCTATTAGACATCACAGAATGCTTTATATAGATTAAATTTCTCCAATTTTTTTAAATAAAAAAATGTCTTTAAAATAAAACCACACAATTAAGAATATTCTCTTTTAGCAATGGTCTTCCCATCCAACCTTCTCATTTTATTTCTGTATTGTTTGACTATAAGAGGAGACAGATTACTATCGTTAACAGTAAAAAGACTTGCACTGATTACACTAAAGGTGGTGCATGGGAATGGTCAAGTAAATGATACAAAATGGCTAGTAAGTGTTAAGAAAATTTTGGTAGCTGAAAAAGGGGGAGAGGACTTTCAGCATTCAAAAACTAAAGCAAACACGAACAATATAAAAACAAATTCCATTGCTTTCCCCACTTTGTACATCTGCTCTATAGCTTTTGAGCTACTAGGTCAATAAGGCTCCCAAAAGACCCACCACATTCCACATGTGCCTGTACTCCTCCAGTGCTGACACTCAAAAGACCGCTAAACATACACATGTTCAACAAATGAATCACTCCCATGATTCCTCTTATCTCAGTCTTTTCTTGCATTCATTTTTGTTCCTGCTCATCTCAAGCTCACCAGAGTTTCTATGCTGGCCACTTCAAGTTACTTAATTTTCTTAGTTCCTTCTAGGTAAAAATCAAACAAGGACAAACCTTTGAGGAGCCAAAATCAAGGTCTCTGAGAGCAAAAACTGTTCTTCACTTTATGTGGAACTCCCTACAGGTCTCACTAAAATCCTATTTTCTCCTCTTTATTTTAGATCTATTTCTAATATCCTTGGTTACCTAGTTTTCACAACAAATTTTCACAACAGGACACTTAGAGTCTCCTTATATTATTTTAACTTTCATTGTTTCTTTTCTTACAGAAATTTTACCTAAATACTGTATCCAAAATAGATACTAAAAAAACCACTAAAGGGCGCCTGGGTGGCTCAGTTGGTTAAGCAACTGCCTTCGGCTCAGGTCATGATCCTGAGTCCCAGGATGGAGTCCTGAATTGGGCTCCCTGCTCAGCAGGGAGTCTGCTTCTCCCTCTGACCCTCCCCCCCCATGTGCTCTCTCTCTCTCATTCTCTCTCTCAAATAAATAAAACCTTAAAAGCAAAACAAAAAACCCCACTATAAATATCTCTGAAATTTAAGTCCATTAAAATGAAATCCTACAAGGGGCAGCTGGCTCAGCCCGTAGAGCACAGGACTCTTGATCTCCGGGTTGTAAGTTAGAGCCCCACATTGGGTGTAGACCATTACTTAAAAATAAAATCTTAAAAAAAAAAAAAAGAAAGAAATCCTACAAGTCATTTTAATGTAAATGCTCCTGTCTTCATTTCTTGCTCCAGACTAACAATGTTAGTTTTTATATTTATATAAATAAGAACAAAAATATATTTAGACAAATAGGAATAAGAAGCTAAAGCCACTTTCTGTAACAATGGTCTTTCGGAAAATACACTTTTAGAAGTATATTTATAAATCCTGTAACTCAAGATATTCCTTAGAAATAAACCAGTAAACAACAAATATATTGAGTATATACAAATACAATATTGGCTCTAAGATAATCAATGCACGAAGTGCCGAAAGAGCTATCCAAATATCATAGAACATTCAGTGGAGCTGTAGAAAAGTTACTGCATAACTTCAATAAACCCACAGGTATTTACAAAAACTCCTTTAGGTTTCAATAATTCTGGAGTTAATTCTGAATACCGTAAGCTGGGAAAGTTCCTGCCGCACCAATATTACTGCAAAGAACCAAAGTCAAATAGACATTTTATGAAAAGTTTTGTCTGAGAACATTAAACAGTTGCACTTTAAACTTTCATCCTTTAACTTATTAGTACACACTTGGCAATAAAGAAAAATTCAAGAAAAATCTGACTTCTATTAATTACATCAATCCACAGGGCATTGTCAATTACTTCTGAGGACACTGAAAAGTTTCTCATCTATAATTGCTATCTCCTGTACCTTTAAGAATTTATCACAAAGCATACTTCTACATATTCTTGCAATAAAATTATTTTGTGCCACAGTTCCAAAAAGATTGGGAACTATGTTTCTTAAATAACTGAAGAGACAAAAAACTTCAGATTAAATGAGACAGGTAAAACATAACACTATATCCTCACCCAAAGGTATCTGTTCGTTAACCACTGATTTCATTTACTGACCACCAATTAAATACCATTTAATCCTCACATCTCCGAAAGGCAGGTAGGTACATAGCAAATAAGTTATAGAGGCACAAATGGAACTGATCTATTTAACACCAAGACCCCTGATCTCCACCAAAGCCAGAATCAACTATTTTTTAATATAGATGGGCAGAAAGCAGCTGGTTTAAACTAAACATGACAATCTTAATGATATACAGAACCACAATTCCAAAAGAAAAGCTGATTTACACCGGTGGCATATTTAGATTCTTGGCATAAAGTTGTACTGACTTCAACACAGTGGCTCTTTTGCAGTCACAAATACAGAAGATGGCACGAAAATCTACCACGTGGACTTTTGAAGTGTTCGAGGGTTTAACTGCAGAAAAGATTCAAAGTTTTTATTTTCTTTTTTTCTCCCCCGAAATGCTATTATTTGGGGGCTGGGGGAAGAGTGCAGGGTAAGTACCTACATTACAGGACTTATAACACAAGAGGAGTCTTTAATCTGGAGGTGAGTTTGAGCCTAGATATGAAGGGCTCTAACACAAAAAATCTTCACCACCAAAGAGGCCTGGAAGTGCAATCTACGTGTGGGTGTGGGCTCGGTGGCGGGAGAACTGCGGCTACAGGATTCAAGATAGCATATGCGAATAAAAGGGTCACCAATTCTGGGGAGGAGGGGGCAAATCATTCATTTTCAACACCCCTCTCCACTCACCACTCACCTTTCACTCTGGGGCTGACGGAACCTGCTATCTTTTTTTAAAGCTCATTCTCTCCAGTTACCACGTCCTAGACTTTAGCTCCTAACCGGATCCACTCGGGTAGTGACGACGCCTACATCTCCCTCCCGCACCTAAGGACCCATAAAGGCCGACTACCATCACCAACGAAGCCTTGACCTCCCCTCCCCCCCGGCCCCACTACCGAGAGCTTCTCAGGCCCAGGCCTCCTGTGCCCCGCGGCCGTGTGCTCCACGCCATCTGCCACCAGGGCTTCGGCGTCCGGCCACCGCTTCCCCTTACTCCTGCCACAAAGCCCGCGGCCAACTCCGAAGGCTCGGGTGGGCCGCACACCGCCAGAGCCGGGACCCCGGGCCCTGCCCGTGCCCAGAACCAGCAGGCCTTATTCAGCGCCCGGCGCCCAAGCCCTACGCTCGCCGCGCGCTCCCGGGTGTGCTGAGGGCTCTCCCCGCTCGGCCGCGCTGCCGGGCCCTGCTCGGGGCTGAGGCCCGGGCCCAGGGCACAGAACAGCCGCACCGCCTCCCGCCCAGGCCCGGCGGGCCCCTCGCGCTCCCTGCGGCCCGCGCGCGGCCGCCTCCGCCCCGCCCGGCCCCACGCTCCGCGCCGCTCGCACCGTCTCGTCGGGGTCGATGTCGATCTTGAAGGTCTGCTGCTGGAGGGTCTTCAGGGTGACCAGCATGGTGCCGGGGCGCAGCTCCGCTGCCGGGCCTGCTCCGGGTGCTGGCCGCTGGGCGGGGTCTGTGGCCTGGCGGGGCCCCGGGGTCGCCCGCGCTCCTCGCGCACTAGGGAGGAAGGCGGTGGGGGTGGGGGTTTGTCACATTCGCCCTGCGGAGCGGCCTCTCCCCCAGCCCTGGGCCCGGGCCGCGCCGCTCCCTCCGCGACTGCGGCCTTCCTCGCGAGTTCTGGCCGCCGTGCTTCCTCACGCGCCCGGCGCCGGCCACTGAGTCTGCAGGAGGCACGAGGGGCTCTGCGAAACAAGCAGAGAATCCGCTAGCTCACCACAGGCTGGTGGCCGCCATCAACGTGACTCGCCGAGACGCGCCCCCTCCCCCACCCGAAAAAATCTGGGGGATGGGAACGGGCTGGCGAACCGCGCAGGCGTAGGGTGCGGCGAGGCTGTGCGCAGGCGCGGCCAAGAACTCCGCCCCGGAATCGGGGCGGGGCGGATTGCGGCTCTGGAATGTCGGTGGCCTGGATCGGGCGTGCGCAGACGCAGTCAGTGGGCGTCTGGAGGGCTCTTGGGGCTTCCTTGTGGCGTCTGCAGCCGGGGCGTTCTCCCGCCTGCCGCTGCTCCGCCTACGTCCAGACTCCTCCCGGCTCCCTGAGTTGCGCAACCCGTAGCCGGGGAAGCGCTACGTGGAGACCGCGCTAAGTGGATGCCGAAGTCTGGAGCTGGGGAAACTGGAGGGCGGTAGGTTGGGGCGGGGTTTAAGAGAAAGGCTCGTGGTAACCACGGCACTGGGCCGGAGCTTACCGGGAGCTTTCTATGTGGATGAGCCTTTGTGGTGGCGACTCTGATTCTTTACTCCTGAGAGTACAGACCCCAGTGCCGGACTGCCTAGGTGGACCTTGGGCCTAAGTAGAAGGACGGACAGAGGAGGTCAAGTTCTCTCACTCCTCCGTGGACAGAACTGTCCGGTGGCTCCTGTCACGGAGAAGTCAAAGTCACAGTTCTTGGAACTGGATACATAGCCCCAGCCTCACCGCATCTCCCTCCTCTCCCTGGCTCTTGGGGTTGTTGGTGGGTACTAAGCACTTGCTCCCGCCTAAAGGCCTGCCTTTGCACTTGCTGTACCCGCTTCTGAGTCCTCTTTACCCAGATGGCTGGGTGGCTCACTGTCTCAACTCCTTCAAATCTTTGCTCAAATGTCACCTTCTCAGTGAAGTCTATCCTGATCCTCGGCTTAAAACCGCAGCTTCCCTAGCTCCATTATCCTATTCTGTTATGTCCATAGCATTTATCATCCTCCAGTTACCATATAATACAGATATTTATTATCTTTGTCATCTTTTCCTCCCAGCCCCAGACTGAAGCTGCACAAAGGCGAGGATTTTGATGTGTTAACCGATGTATCTCTAGCATGGAGAAACGTGTCTGACAGCAAGCACACAATAAATATTAGTGGAATGGGTAAATGTGTTTCCAGTTCCTCATCAGTAAGGTAGGAATAATAATAGCACTCAACTCCATTGATTATTGGAGGGGGGTATTGAATAATGTATATAAAGACAAGGAACAGTGAGAATCGCATAAGGAGTTAGCTATTTGTAGTATGCCCATTTACAGATAAAAAAAGTGGAATACAGAGATGCTGAGTAATGTGCCTGGAGTCACCCATCTAGTAAGTGACAGATCCAGCATTTTAACCCAAGCAGAATGACTCTAGAGCATGTGCTCCTAGGTGCTGGGCTATTCTGCCTCTTATTAAGGTACCATTTGACATAAGGTGATTCAAAAGGAAAGTTACAGTTAGATCACTAACCATGTGACCAATTGCAAATTACATCTTTGTGCCATCATCCTGACTGATACAGTGTCACTGCTTGGTTTTTCCTTTATTTAAGAGCTCAGGTATAATCCTTCCATGGAACTTTCCCTGACCAACTTCCCTCTCCACTAACCTGGCATTTCCCCTTTCACAGCACAGATGTCCCTGTATTGTAATTCAATATCTAATCCTCTGCTCTCTGCACTTCTGTATGTCTACTGTTGGTCACCAGGTGATCTCATCTTGTCCTTTGTTTTGAAATACCTCCAGCCTGGACCTGTCCCTTAGCTGTAGATAGAGTTAGCCAGTTACCTATATAATACCTTCACTTAGAGTATAACAAGCGCTGAAGCCTACCATGGCCAAACAGAACCATTGATTTTTCTCTGGACCTCTCTTCCCCATGAAACCTGCCCCTTTACCAGTTTTCCCCCATTTTAGTTCATGGCACCACCATCTACCCAGGTGCTCAGACCAGAAATCTAGTCATCATCCCTGGTAAATCTCTCCTCTGTTCCTATTTCCTCACCCACCACATGTAATCCATTATCGAGTCCTGTCAATTTTATTCTCCAAAATACATCCCAAATTCAGCCATTTTCACCATTTCTAATTCACCAACCCTAGGCTAATCCATCATTATGCTTCACCTGCCTCCCAACTGGTCTCTCCGCTTCTACTCTTTTCCCCCAGCAGCCTCCCCAGCAGTCAGAGTAGTCTTTTTCAGCCATAATTCAAATCATGTCCCATCTATTCTTAATACCTAATTACACTTTAGAATACAGTTCAAACTCTTTACCTGGCTTTGAAGAGTACACATGATCTGACTCCTGCCAAATTGTCTGGCTTCATCTCTTTTCTTCTCTCTCCCTCTCATTCACCGTCATCCCTCTGCACCTCCCTTTCTTTCGTACCTCAAACAGGCTAAGCTGGTTCTAACCTGTGGAACTTTGCAGTTGAGGTCACTTCAGCTTGAAACTCTCTCTTCCTACATCTTCGAATGGCTAACTCCTTTTCATCTTTCAAATTCCAGGTCATATTTTACTTCCTTAGAGAGGACTTCTTCAATAACTGAAATGATAAATGATAAATATTAACTCTTTAGGTGAGGCACTATCCACTTTACAAGGACAACCTCATTTGAGCCCCCACAAAACTCCATGAGATAGGTACAACATTACCCTGGCTTTAATTTTTTCATGGATCTACCTGAAATTACTATTTTTCAACTTGTTTATGGTCTGTCTCACATTACTACTCAGTTCCCTCTCTGCTTTGTGGGGAGAGGAACTCACTTGCCTTACGGCTCTTTCCCAAGCACCTAGATCAGTGCCTGGAACACAGGTGCTCAGTAGTGTATGTTGACTGAATCCTCAACTCAGTTGTAAGCTCCATGAGGCCAAGTGTTATGTCAATCTTGTTCAGAATGGTTATCTTTAGAGTCTAGCACAATGTGAATGCTTAATATACATTGGCTGAAAAAATAGTGAAGTCACTTTAATTAAAATGAGTCAATTTAGTTGAAATTTAAACAGTTGTAAGAAACTATCTGAAACCATTTTATAATTTATTATAGTTTTATTATAAATTTAATTCATTTATTATAATTAAATTAGAATTTATTTATTTTTATAATATTAAATGTATTTCATTATAACTTTATTTGTTATAATATTAAAACTTTTTTCTGCTACAACTGCTATTATCCATCTGCAGAAAAAGGGAGGTGAGAGATGCCTCTCTATATATTAGTGTATATATTTTAAAAATCTTTTGCTCATAGCAAAATAAATAAAAAACAGTATAGAAAGGGATCGATTGAAAATAAATCCCCCTGCCCACTTCCTAGAAATAATAATTGTTTTGAGTGTCTTTAGACATATTTCAGGTATGTACAAGAATGTATCCCCCAAATAGTTGTGGCAACAGTAGATTTTAAATGCCAATTGAAAGATTCACCTGATACATTTTCTAAAGTACAGTGTTCAGATAAAAAGTTGTTTTTGTTTTCTTTTAATTTCTGGTAAAACTGTATGCCAGACATAACCACTCTTGGCCCAATAGCTCAGGTTGGACCGGCTGTATGCCTCCTTGTTAGACGTAGTTGCCTTTACCTAGAGTCTCATAGTTCACATGACAGATGATAGGACCCCACCCCCGACCCTCCCAACACAAAGGCCACCGAGGTGAGGATGCTTGTGAGCAAGGCCTTGTAGGATAGGCCTTGGGCTTCTCCAAGAGCTATTGGGCCAAGATAAAAAGATGGATGGGAGTCATTGGTTCCAAGTACTTGGGAACAAGCCAGGTAATTTTGCTTGTGTTTTTGGAAATCAGTCAAATGATTTCAGGGAAGAAGATGAGCAAGCTGAGATGTAGCAACTACTGACTTAAAAAATACTAGGGCAAAAATGCCAGACTTCAAGCCATTCATTCAGCAGATAATTATTGAGACTCTCCATGCCAGGAACTCTTCTGGGTGTTGGGGATACAATAGGGAAGAAAACAAAGTCCCTGCCCTCATGGAGTTTATATTCTCGTGGGATGGTAGATAAATAGATAATGAACTAAAAATCAAAGATATTTTTAATCTATCAGGTGATAAGTGGTATTTTTTTAAAAAGCACATGAAGAGGATCAGTAGTGCTCAGAAGAAATAGAGTTGCTACAGAGAATGGCCAGATGGCTTTCATTCTTTTCCCCATCATTCTTTCTTCCCTCTTCTTTGCCCAGCAATTGGTTCCAAGAAGGCTGACCTATGTGGACTACCACAACTGGCTTCCTGGGGAGTCCTTGCAGGACATAGGAATGAGCAAAAAGAGTGAAGTTAGGGAATTTATTCTTCTTTGTGGTTGGTAGTGCTCTTGATACAAGGTCATTGCTTCTGTAGGGTGCCCCTCCAAGGGTGCAGAAAGGTACCCAGTGGGTCACTGGGAGTGGTAAATGGAACTACTCCTGCTTCCCTGCCTTGGTTCCTAGACCCAACTGGTCTTCCTACTGGAGACAGAGTGCCCTATAGGGTTCTCTGATTCAGTGTGCAGATTGCATCCTGGAGAATGAAACCCTCCTGCACAGTATTGCCTCAGACATGGTAGTTCAGCTGTACCATCACCAAGCTCTCTCAGATTGGCTTTTCTGGAAAGGGAGGTATATGAAAAGACCAACAGGTCCTATGATCATGGGATCATTCCCAAACCTCCATTGTGAAGTGGGCCCCCTGGTTGGATGCTATGATGGGTGGGGTTCCGTGTCTGTGGATCAGGTACTCTGTAAACTCCTGTATGATGATACAGGCCAAAGCTCTGCTGGCAGGAAATGTAAACCTACACCAAGAATAAGTGTCTATTCTTGTGAGAACAAATTGGCCCTCCAGTATGCAAATGGCCCAACACAGTCAACTTCCCACTAAGTGGCCGGTTGATCATTTAAAGAATAGTACTATACTGAGAATTCAATACTGGTCTCTATTTCTGGCAGTTTAGATATTCAGAGGTGATGGTAACTAGATCAGCCTTACTGAGAGTTCATGCCAAGAGACTATGCCTAGTCTCCATCTCTGCCACCATGGTCACTCCGTTCACGTGCCCATCATATTTCTACACTTGCATCCTTAAAGTCTATTCTAAATACAGTAGCCAGATGAGTTCATTTACATGCAAAACCCTGTAATGGTTCCCCACTTCAATCAGTAAAATCCCAAGTCTTTACAATGCCCTTCCTCCTGTTCATTACTTTCCTGACTTTGTTAGCTACGCATTTCCCCAAGTTCACTGTGTTCCAGTTGCACTGGACTCCTTACTGTCCCTTGAACTGGCCGGGTCCACTCCCACCCTGGTCTTTTGTTGTCTCCCTGAAACACCCTTCTGTAGATAGATAAACCCTCTCCTTCACCTCCTCCAATCTTTGTTTGAATTTCACCTTCTCAGTGAAACCTATCCCTGACCCCTTTATCCTACTTATTAATATGACAAAATGCCCCACACTTCCCCATCCAGCATTCTCATGCTCCCTACCCTGCTTTCCTTTTTTCCCTTATTAAACTTACTGTCTTCTAACATGCTACTTTATTTATCTGTTGTGTTTCTTGTGTAGTGTCTGTCTCCCCTGCTAGAAGACAGGGCTCTTGGTCTGCTTTGCTCTCTCACATACTTTAAGCACCAGGAAAAGTGCCTGGAAACAGAAACAGAACTCAATTAATAATGCAAGGGAAAATGAGCCACCCATGAATAAAAGCAAATTAAAACAAGGTGATACTTTTGTGTTAAAATTAACAATTAAGACTCCGTAACCTCCCCAAATACCAAAAGTGTGTGGGAAAGATGTTTCCATAGTTTGCTAGTGAGTTTACAACCTTTTGGAAAGCCATTTAGCTATATAGCTGGTTCTTAACTTCTCAAATTTCAGTTCTCATACACTCTACATGAATACTTCCAAAACTACTTTCCTCAGCCTATCTATCTAACTATGACTTGAAAAGTTGATTTAATGGTGTAGTCACCCAGCCAGTGGGGCAAAGGCCTGGCATTCACATGTTTTATGTTTAAACAGTATCATTTACACAACCCCAACATTCCTTTTTCTCATTTGAACTGATTTTCTCATTAGTTTTGCAAGACTAAGAAAACTGTTAGCAATAAATTGTGAAATAGATCTTTTGCTAAAGTCCAATATGTTTAAACAGTTTTGGTACTTTTGTTTTCGCGTTTTTCCCAGCTCAACATTCTGTTTCTCATTTGACAGGCTTTTTCATTTCCAGCTAAAGTTGATTTTAATTCATGGGTTTATTTCAAGTATACCTGACTTGTCTTTGGAGCTAAAAATCATAGCTGGCTTTTTGTTGAAATCATGTTTATTTGTTAATTAGTTTATTATCATTTATCCTCCAGTATTCATTGGGAAGCAGTTATATGCCAGGCCCTACCTAGTTCGTGCTGTCTCTGCCCTCAAGAGATTACTAGGAGAAACAAGCAAGGAGCTGTGTGATGTGTTGGGATTGGGGCAGGCTTCAGGAAGGCAGTGAAGCTTGATTAACTCTGGGTGGGCTGGGAGATGGATGCAGGGACTCAGCATCTTTTCAGCTCTCTCTTCCACAGCCAGTTATATAGTCTATGTATTGGCCAAATGTTCTGAAAATTGTGTTAGAATTAGAATGTTATCTTGTCATAAAGGAAACTATGAATAAATTAATATAATTCTATGAGCTTCTCTGAAGAAACTCTATTTAGAGCATTTAAAGAACATCTTTTTTAAACTTTAAATGGAAAGTGTGGGTTCCTTTTCCATGGACCCATGTTGATTATTTCTGGTTTTGCAATATATGCCCGCTTGTGTTTTGCAGAGTTGTTACACTATATATTAATTAAGAAGAGCCCCAGGACCCAAAGTGTTTGAAGTTTAGATAGTAGTTGTCCCACTGACATCTTTTCTTGTGTAGTTATTGTTGTATGAAATTGGTTTTATAGTTTCTAGTTTATATATAAACTAGCTATATATATAATTATATGTAGACATATATATAATTATATATAATTAATAGAATTGACTACATAAAGATTTCATGACCTCATCATGTAATAGCAATGTAAACAGAATAACAAGCATGCAACCAACTGGAAAATATTTCCAACATGTGACAAATTTAATATCCTTAATATATAAATTACTCACAAATTGGAAAAAAATGCATTGTGATCCAATTAAGCAAAAGCATAAAAGGTTTATACAGAAAATTCTTGGCAAAAATACAATTAGTAGTGCTTATTATGTGCCCAGGTGTTTTTCTAAATGCCTAATAGATTGACTTTTAACCCTCATGTCAATTATGAGATGACTCTGATCAAGTTACTTAATCTTCCTGTGCTTCAGTTTCCTTCCTCTGTGCACATGTCTAAGAATTTTTCTGTGAGGGGCGCCTGGGTGGCTCAGTCGTTAAGCGTCTGCCTTCGGCTTGGGTCCTGATCCCAGGGTCCTGGGATGGAGCCCCGCATCAGGTTCCCTGCTCGGTGGGAAGCCTGCTTCTCCCTCTCCCACTCCCCCTGCTTGTGTTCTCTCTTTCGCTGTCTCTCTCTCTGTCAAATAAATAAATAAAATCTAAAAAAAAAAAAAGAAGAAGAATTTTTCTGTGAAAAATGCAAAGAAGTAAAGTTGTTGGGTTGTAGAGATTGTGTATTTTTAATAGGTCCTACCAAAATTCTATCCACATTGCCATGTCAATGTATGTTCCCATCAACACTGTTTGAGATGACCACTTTCCCCTGGCCCGAGCCAACACTTAATAGGCTCTGTAATTTCCTTTTTTGGCCAATGTGGTGGGCAAATCACTTCTGCCTCTCAAGAATTCAAATCCTGCTGAGCATCTTTTCGTGTGCTTCATGGCCATTTGTGTACCTTTTTTGGAGAAAGGTCTATTCAATTCCTTTGCCCATTTTTGAATTGGGGTGTTTTTTGTTGTTGAATTCTAGGTGTTCTCTATGTATTCTGGTTGTTAATCCTTAGTCAGATATGTGATCTGGAAATATTTTCACCTATTCTGTGAGTTGCCTTTTAGTTCTATTAATAGTATCAGTCAGGCTATTCGGGCCACGATAACAAAATACTGTAAACTGGGTAGTTTATAAACAAAAGACATTTATTTCCCACAGTTCTGGAGGCTGGAGAGTCCAAGATCAAGGTACTGGAAGATTCAGTGCATGGTTAGAGCCCACTTCCTGGTTTATAGATTGCAGTCTTTTCATTCACTGTGTCCTCACATGGTGGAAGGGATGAGAGCTCTCTCCAGAGTCCCTTTTATAAGGGCAGTAATCTCATTCATGAGGGCTCTGCCCTGATGCCCTAATCACCACCCAGAGGCCCCACCTCCTCATGCCATCACCTTGGGGGTTTGGATTTCAACATGTGAATTTTGACAGGACACAAATATTCAGACCATAGTAGTGTACTTTGTTGCACAAAGCTCTTTAATTTTCATGAAGTCCAATCTGTCTATTTTTCCTTTTGTAGCCTGTGCTTACGGTGTCATGTCCAAGAAATTGTTGTCACTTCCAATGTCATGAAGGTTTCCCCTATGTTTTCTTCCAAAAGTTTTATAGTTTTAGATCTTATGTTTAGGTCTTTGATCCATTTTGAGACAAATTTGTATATGGTGTTATGGAGGGGCCAGTTTCCTTCTTTTGCATGTGGATACTAGATGTTCACTTTTATTACATTTGATAATTTTCCATATTGCAAAGCCCCTTGAAGAGTGCTGTGTCTTATAATCCTTTATATCCCTCAGTACCATGCATTTAACAAGAGTTCAATGCACTTAAAAAAAATAAATGCTTTGTAGTTACTGACTATTGAATTGGAAATATTACCCTGCACCTTAATTGTAGGGCCAGCTCATAATAGGCATTTAAAAAATGTTTATTGAATTATGGAATTGAATATACTTATTCTAAGGGATTTCATTGTCAAAGAAAAAATATTTTTTCAATTAAGTGATATTGACAGGATTGGAGAATGAGGATTATTGTAAATGTTGTATTACACAAAACATATGTATAAAAAGAGAATGATATAAATACATATATATAAAAAGAGAATGATATAAATACCCCAAAATAATGTACATAGCCATTTTCAAAGCACATACTCAACTTCTACTTTGAAGATGGTGAATTAAAATGAAGAATTCACTATTTTTTTCTCTCCTCCAAATCTTTTCAAAATAATCTGATTAAAAGAAAAGCCATAAGAACTCTGGAAAACCAAAAAGGGTGATGTAATAGTTACATAAAAATGTTCCCAATGAACAAGGCTTGTTGGCACTACATCCTTGTATAGTCCCCTCCCACATCAAAAGCAGGACCTTAGCCAGTAGATCAGTGAGAGTGATGCTGTGCCATTTGAATCTAAGCCTTTAAAAGTCCTGGCGACTTCCTCTTTTACACTGATGGGGAGAAAAATAACTTTTTTCCTCCATCCATCTTAGGTTCCTTGGCTAGGGCCCTGCAGATTAGACCAACTAAAGGCAGATTAACAAGAGAGAAACAAGAATTTAATAACACCTGCATTGCATATATACATAGGAGAACTCAGTGATGATAACTCAAAGAGGTGGTTAGAACTTGGGCTTATATAGCATCTTAGAAAAGCACAATAAATTCCTAGAGAAGTGACAAGATAAAGGAAAAGGGTATAGGCTTCTTAGGGGTGGCAAACTATGGAAAGGTAAACATTTGGGGGAAACTAGTGGAGTAGGTTTGTTTGTGCAGGTCCATCTCAGTGTTGGCTTTCTGTCTTTTTCATGGCTATAAAACTTCCCTGGGAGAGAGGAGTTATGGCAGTCCTCATTTCTCAGAAGTTCCTACTTTTAGTCAGATGAGGGAGGCTCTGGGTAGATTTCTTTCTGCATCTGTCAATTCTCATTTGCCTCCAGCTCAAAATAATCCTTATGCCAAAGTGGCATATTTTGGGGTGGCATATTCTCATCCCCTACACACTCTTAGAAGCTGGCAATATGTGAAAAGGTCTTTAAGATTTTTTATAATTTTTGACATAATAACTCTATTTCTAGGTATTATTCCTAAGGAAATATTCAGAAATATGAACTCCCTTTTACAAGTAATATTTACATATCATTGTGAATTACAATAATAAGAACTGGAAGGTGAATGTAGCCCTACTGTTGAATGCCAGAAGAATGTTTCAACAAATTGTGTTGTATATATTTGTTAAAATTGCTTAGTCACTGAAAGTCATGATTTTGGAGCATATTTACTGACAATGAAATGCCACTCATTCATTTATTCATTCACTCTGTAAATATGTGTAAATAATGTGTGTCAGGCAGTATTATAGGTCCTGGGTTTTCATAGTGAACGGAACTCTCTTATGGAACAACTACTCCCCTGGAACAGCCATTCAGGAGATGACAGAAAATAAATAGGCAGACACATATCTTATGTAAGGTGGTGATAAATGCTAAGAAGAAAAATAAAATCAGAGGAAAGTTACTACTATTAAAATATGACATAACGATACAATGTTAGGAGATGTTTGTATAGTGTAATCCCAGTTTTGTAAAGAAATAAACAACCATTACCACCACAATAAATACATGTACATAAAGACAGAATAATGACTTAAAAAATTAGAATATTCACAGTGCTTAGCCTAGCATAGGAGAATAACTGGTAATTTTTTTAAATGTGCCCACTTTCCAAAATGTCAATAATGAACATTTATTTAGAATCAGAAAGCCACAACACAAATCTTTGAAAAATCCATAGAATTAGGTTTAAAATGAAAATATTAATTTACACATGTTTATTCTTAAGTTCAATTGCTTAAAAGAACATGACATTTGTCAAAACCCATAAAATGTACAACGTGGACTGGACCCTAATTTATACTATGAATTTTGGGTGATAATAATGTATCATTGTAGTATCATGGAACATAACAAATGTACAACCATGGTACAGAAGGTCCATTGTGGGAAAGGTGGTGTTAGGGTGTAAGATAGAGGATACATGGGAATTCTCTGTACTTCCTACTTAATTTTGCTGTGAACCTAAAATTGCTCTAAAAAATAAAGTTTATCTTTTTAAAGATTTATTTACTTGAGAGAGTGCATGTGTGCACATGCATGAGTTGGAGGAGGGGCAGAGGGAGAGGTAAAGAATCCCAAATAGACTCCCCACTGAGCGCAGAGCCTGCTATGGGGCTCTCTCTCATGAACCACAAGAGCATGACCTGAGCCAAAATCACAAGGCGGACACTGAACTGACTGAGGCACCCAGGTGCCCCCAAAATAAAGTTTATTAATTAAAAAAAAATAACATGGCAGCCGTAACAATGTCAAGCATAGAATTTCTTTAAAGAGGAAATTTTGGAAATACCCTTTATCTCAGTAAATTTGGCACAAATCATATTTCTCTTTCTCACAGTTCAAGAAGCATGGTTTTTCAGTATCACCTGGTAAACACATCCATTTAAAAGGGGCAAACCATATTTACCAAGCTCATCAAACTGAGATACAAAACCAATGCCTGTTTAATATTTAGAATGAGAAAGTACTGTCATGTCAGCTGGAATACATGTGTTGGTGGAAGCAACATTTTTTTCTGTGAAGGCCTGGAAAAATGCTTTATTATCAGAAGATTGCCTGGAGAGACTGAAATTAGAGGAAGTAGTAGCTAGTTTTATGATTTGATTCTCAAATGATGTGTTTTTCAAAGTGTAGGTTCATGGACTTCCTACATCAAACTACCAAGGGTGTTTATTAAATGCAGATTCCTAGACACTAACCTAGATTTACCTTATCAGAATCTCCAGGTATGGACCCAGAAACTGCATTTTTAACAAGCACCCAAGGTGATATTTATGTGCATGGAAGTTTGTAAACCATTGGTACTTGGATATAAGGTAATGATGCCCTTTCTCCGCAATAGGGAAAACTTTGCTGATGGGAAATTTAACAACTCGAGGGTGTTGGTGAGACATACTTTTCTCTAAATCTACTTTGAGAGCACTGGTAATTTTAAACTCTGAGCCTCTGCTTTTCTCTGATTCCTTGACTATGTTAACTTTATTTAATTACTGTCAAGTCATCACAGAAAATTATTCCTTTTTTCTTCATATCACTGCCCAGAGTTATTATATTCTTTTTATGTACTCTATAGAGGGATAATTACATACAGTGACAGTGACAGTTTGATGAGTTTTGACAAATGCATATATCCATGTAACCAACATTCCAGTTGAAAAATAGAATATGGGGCGCCTGGGTGGCTCAGTTGGTTGAGTGACTGCCTTCAGCTCAGGTCATGATCCCGGAGTCCCAGGATCGAGTCCCACATCGGGCTCCCTGCTCAGTGGAGATCTGCTTCTCCCTCTGACCCTCTCTCCTCTCATGCTCTCTCTCTCTCAAATAAATAAAACTTAAAAAAAAAAAAAGACTTAAAAAAAAAAAGAAAAATAGAATATGCTATCATGCTAGGACGTTCACTAGGGTCCCTTCCATTTTATCCCTGCCCCATCTATCCTGGCAACCACTATTATGATTTATATCCCCCCAGATCAGTTTTGCCTGTTCTTGAATGTCATAAAATAGTGTATTGATTATGGGCTAACCCCATAGTTGTTATAAAAGATGACGCTCATTTTTCCAAGTTATTTTAAGAGAAACTACTCTAGACAACTCTTAAGAAACTCCAACATATTTCAATTTTCATTGGTAAAGGTGGAATACCTTAATTAAGATTTCTTTGCCTAGAGATATAAACAGGATCCTGCTGAGGACTTTACAAACTATCCTTCTGTAGCCAGTTAAACCTTCAATTAAAACCAGCTTTAATGTATCAGTTATAAAACTCTGATAGTAAAAGAGAGAATGCAATTGGGAGAAATTTTTCTGACCCAAAAGAATGATATCATGTAGCTTCTGCAAGAATTTTAAGATCAACTTGCTGAAATATGATTAATAATACTTAGTAGGAAGAAAGTTTGGAGATAGGCAAATGTATGCCACTTGATCCATAGACTGGACCACCAAGTCTGGTCCCAGATTAGATTCTAAAAGGGATTGGTAATGTTTTCCCCAAACTTGGGTTTCACCATACTCTTACACACTTTTGTGTTTTCAGCCCCATAGTCGCAGTCCTTATCAGAGCCTAAAGGAATGTGACATCATTTGAGAAATATTACATCCTTTCTACCATCCATTATCGTAATTCCCTGGGTCCATAACACTTTCTCTGGTTCTTACCGTTTTTGCATGCTTTCATTCTTCCAGGATTTGAACATTTCTGCTACTATTTGTGTGGTTCCATGTCACTCTTGTAGAATTGTCATTTGCCTCTGTCTTTCTCATCATTCATTCTGTATCCTAGCTTAAAGAGCTCTATGTCATCACTTTAATTTTTTTAAGAATCTCCCCGCATTTTTCTCCTCACTGGAGTTGCCCAAGGTCATATTTCTGAGCACTTCCTGGTTCTGTCTTCTTTTGGAAACTTGTGGAATTGTGCCTATATTTAAAAAAAATTAAAAGATAGGGGCACCTGGGTGGCTCAGTTGTTAAGCGTCTGCCTTCAGCTCAGGTCATGATCCCAGGGTCCTGGGATCGAGCCCCGCATTGGGCTCCCTGCTCTGAGGGAAGCCTGCTTCTCCCTCTCCCATTCCCCCTGCTTGTGTTCCTTCTCTCTGTGTCTCTCTCTGTCAAATAAATAGATAAAATCTTAAAAAAAAAATATGTTGAAGTCTAGCTTCCTAAAGTCCTCTGTACACATTTTATCCAGCTCAGTCTTGCCCTACTTTGAAGATGATGTGGCCATGTTCTTCCAGGTTCCCATCCCTTTCACTCTGAAGAATGGCTTCTTCCCATTGGTTGGAATCAGAGCACAATTATTTCTATTACTTCCTTTACCCTCTAGGACATGAAATTGTTAGGGAGACAAGTGAAAAACTCTGCTTTTATCTGAATGAAGTATCCAAATGTTATCTGTATTGTGTACGCTCTGCCAATTTTGTGGCTTTCTTCCATGTGGCTCAGCTCTGCATCCATGAAAACATCACTTCTGTTCTTCTCTTCTTTCATCTTCATCCAAGTGTTCAGAGAGTCCTCTGAATCTATTGTTATCACAGCCTACAGTGCTGCTCCATCTCCGTCCAACAGGTCTTTGTGCACAGCATACCCTTCTATCACTGTGTTCCCATGGATCTGTTCCATCTCGCCAACTCTCAGTGGTATCTGTGAGGTCTTGTTTGTCGCCCTGTGCTAAATATCAAAGTTGCTGTGTTGCTTGTGTTCTGTGCATGATATCTGGACATCTGCTGCCTACATTTTCTTTCTGATGTCCTTCCCAATTGTTTTCTTATTGAATCACTCGGCACCTCCCTCGCTGTTGAAATTCTTCCCAGGCCCTCCTTAATGTCATTCATGGAAACCCATTTCAGTTTAATCTAGGTGTTTTTTTCTCCCTTCCCATCTGTTTTCCATTTACAGCCCCTTTGGCCAGATGAGTTGGTATCTGACTAAACACATTCTTTTCAGTCTTTGAAAAATTCTCTTCATTCCCAGTCAAATATCTGTCATTCCTACATTTGAAGCTGTGGCCCTGAAATAAAAATTTGTACCAAGTGTGTACCTAGTGGTTCACTTTTCATATCATATTTTTGTTCTAAACATTTGTGCCCCTAAGTCTTTTACGTCCCAAATTTCACATCATCTTGAGATGCTTCCATAGTCTATTTTGATGGGCTTTCATTTCCCTGTAACTTGGCAGGTGATACCTTTGACCAGCCTCAGCAGGATCTGCCATGTGCTAGATTTGTACTCCATGAAGATAACACCCCTTCTTGCATGACTTGATTGTGTCAATTCACAGGCATTACCATATCCCTTACAAGGGGTTCCCCAAGTCCCAGTGCTTGGCTTTTCCTCCATAGCTTTATCATTTCATTTGTCTTCTTCCTCTGTAGGAGAGCATTATTACAAGTGGTGTAGTACAGTAGAAAGGAATTTTGCTCTGCTACTTGTTACTTGGTAGCTAAGGAGGACAAATAAGTGAACTCTACAAGCCTCAGCTTCCTTATCCTTCAAGTGGGGATAGAATACTGACCTTACAGAGTTATTGTGATGATTTAATAAGATACTATATACGAGACCACTTTGTAAGCTAAAAGTAGAACAAACATAGGTTTTAAGAATAGTCATTAGATTATTTAGTTTTCCTCCCCCCTGCGGAGCACATGGAGCATGCATGAGAAGTTGCTCAACATTGGCCCTAACCCCGTATTAACTCAGTTATTGAGTGCCTCCTAGAAGCCAGGTCCTCTGAAAGGAGAAACAAGGCATGTGCGCAAAACTTGGTGATGGAGGGGCACCTGGGTGGCTCAGTTGTTAAGCGTCTGCCTTCGGCTCAGGTCATGATCCCAGGGTCCTGGGATCGAGCCCCGCATCGGGCTCCCTGCTCCGCAGGAAGCCTGCTTCTCCCTCTCCCACTCCCCCTGCTTGTGTTCCCTCTCTCGCCGTGTCTCTCTCTGTCAAATAAATAAATA
Organism: Halichoerus grypus; assembly: GCF_964656455.1. NCBI lineage: Eukaryota > Metazoa > Chordata > Mammalia > Carnivora > Phocidae > Halichoerus > Halichoerus grypus. The sequence continues at coordinate 69,340,708 of NC_135725.1, read as the reverse complement.
AAATATTTAAAAAAAAAAAAAACTTGGTGATGGAGTACTTGGCCAGAAAGAAACTGAATTCGGGAACATTTCCTTTCCCCAGAAGATTAAAGTAGGCATTGTGCTGGCCTGTAAGCTTCCTACAGTCATCTGTGCCATGCCTTGTTCTTTGGATTTTAACACTTGAGCAAGTGCTTCTGGGCACCCAGAGGTCAGCCCAGTGGTGTGCAAGAATCTGCTTATTTTCTAGAACCCTGGATCTCTAGCTTATGCAGGATCCACCCTAAGCTAAATTCATCTGGGAATTTGCCACAGTACACCCTTATCCACCCTGACCATGATGGGATGGCATGGTTCTCTAGCAAGTTTGTAGGACCGGCATAATAACAAATAACTATGATAGTACCAACTACAATTCACATATATCGAATACGTACCATATGTCCATACTCTGTTAGGCTCTTTATATACATCAGTGCTTTTCAACCATTAAAAATTATTGCTCCCCTAAGAATGGCTCCCCGTTCTTAGACATATTTTTCTTAATATCCCTTCTATGACATTTTAATACCACAGATAATACCGGGTGCTTATTTAGGTACTGTATGTATGTAAGGTACTTTCTGTGATTTATATGTGAAGAGAGTGAGATTTTTTCACCTTCTCCCCCAAGAACCAATTTTCACCCCCCATTGAGGGTGATATTACCCCCATTGAGAATGTGTGTGTGTGTGTGTGTGTGTGTGTGTATTCTTCCCCTTCCCTCAATCATTCCCCAAGTAATTTGCAAACTGTTTGCTCAATCCCTGAACCTATTACACAACTATTGACCCCAGGGAAAGAGATCTTAATTCGGAGGTAACAGCAAACACTCCATTTAAGGAAAGGCTGCATTTTCTACATAGAGCCCAGCCCCCAGGTCAAGCCTGGACAGACCCCAGCTTGATGAAGTCTTGTGGTCTCTCTCACATACTGTTTTCTTTGTGACCTCCTCTCCCAGGACCTTGAATGGATGCTGAACATTCCTTATCAGAAACCTGAGGAAGATACTAAAAAGACAGCCACAATTTTCCTTCTGCTTGCTGCCAAGTTTCTTGAGGTCCCAGCTGTTGGGGTAAGATTTTGTAGGATTTCATATATATATATAAAAGCACGCACACACTGCAATCTGAGGTTTCAAATGCTGTCTTAGTTTTCTGTATCAAAGGGCTAGAAAATATGGAAATGAGGGAATGTAGTAGAAGGACAGGTGAAGGAGAGGAGAGAGAGAGGAGAGGTCGGAAGACTAGAGGGATGGGGGTGGGAGGAAGAAAGAAAAGGAAGAGAAAGTGTAATGGAAGGAGCAAGGGCCTTGCAATCAGACAACTAGCCTGGTCACTTTGTGACCTGGGGAAAGTTATTTAAATGCTCTAGGTCATTAAAAGAATTGTTCTACAGGGTCTATCTTTGTATGCACAACATCTGGCATACAAAAGGTGCCCAGTTATGTCAGCATTATTATTATCATCACACATACATATTGGTCATAAAAGGGATTGGAATCAAATAAGTTTGCCATTCAAGTTTTCTAATCTTAGAAAAGGCTTATGTGTACCAATACATATGGGCACAGCCACAAGGGCATTCGGGACCTCAGGAGCAAAGGCTGATGGCAGAGGAGGACGCATCTGGAGTTTCTAAGGGGCCCAAAAAAGAGCACTCCTGTTTCCCATTGCATTTTTAAACCAGTGGAGATCTAAGACAAAGGAGTCATCAGTGGAGGCCAATATATGGCCCTCATTACTGATCAATGCTACTTTACAGAGCTTGACTTCTATCTTTGAGCAAGTGGAGTTCTCAACATCAAACTCCAGCATTCGACCAACTTACTCATCAGCCTCAGGCAACACCAGAACATGGCAGCCTCCCCCATGTGCGGAAAGATGCCTCTTTCTGTGGGTATTCTCTAAGGAAAGGAACAGAAACAAGAGCTAGGCCATGCATGACTTCTTTCTCCTTCTAAACTCACCAACCAGGTAAGTCAATTCATCTCCCGGGGTGGGGGGGGAGGGAGTGGGAGAGGAATGTGTAACGGAACAGAAGAGGCTAGGTGTGTTCTGCCAGTGGGTATCCTCTGACCTGGACAAGATAAAACAAGAGGGGGTTGGATGTGAGAGTCCCACCCTCTAACTGGCTCATAGGTAGTAACGCAAGGTGACAGAACTAGGAGAATTTCGTCAGTCTATAGAACTGGCCCTAAGTGGGTGGAAGGGATACTGTAGTGTGCTTCAAACTGGTCAATAATGAGCAATCTGGGGAAAAAATGATACCCGTTTATAAATTTTACTGGTATAAAGGATGTGTAGCACACAATTTATAAATAATAATAAAACACACAATACTCTCTTTTAAATTCCATGTAGCCAATTGATTCTCACTGAATGTTCTCACTGATTTTTGCTGAACTCTTGTATCCATAGCCAACCTGTGGTTGCAATTTAACCATGATTTGACAAGTGGAGTCATTTCCACCATCCAGATAACAATAAATGTGAATAACTCACAAGCATAGACAATAGCAAAATGTAGTAGGATTATTAAGAAGTGATGAGTTTGCGTATTTATGACCTTTGTTTTTAATGTAAATTAATTGTATGTTTATGTCATATAAATTTTAATAATGGCTGTGTTTAACAGTCCAATTTGTAAAAAGCCTGAAAATTTATCAGTCAGCACACCACTGAGGAGTATCCAACAGTTCAAATTATGTTCAGCCCCCACCTAAGGAGATATTGGGGTGCCACAGGTGGACAGAGGGCAGGCTGGCTGTAGGGATTGCCAGGCATGAAGAACAGCATCCACCAGGGGGCAGTGTGGTTCCAGGTGGTCCCTTATGCAGGGAGCCAGACCTCAGCCTGTGGTTAGTAGAGGACTAAGGACAGGCACCAGGACCGGAGGCAGAAGGTTGAGACTTGGGGCTTCTCTCTGGGTGCTGACTGGAAACCAAAACACATGACCTGAGCTGCTATTGGAGAAGGGGTCAGGGGAGAATCGTCCTGCTCCCTGCACCCATCTGGCTTCAGGACAGGGCAAGAAGGCCCATTGCAGACCCCACTCTCTGGTGAGGTGAAGACTCACTCTGGACAGGAAATGTACTTGGGGCTCAGGAGCTTGAGTGAGACAGAACTTAATTACCTAAAATGGGGTTCAGAGCCTGTCGTTGAGAGGACCAGGGAGGGGAGACCAACATTAGAAGCCAAGCAGAATTTTCTAGTCAGCTAAAAAATTTGGAGCCATGAGGGACACAAGCAGAATCACAAAAATCCATTTCCAAACTGCTTTCTTTCCTGCACGCAGGAGCTGTGGTTGAGTTTTTAAGTGGGAGCAAGTTATGTAGCACAACATACCCATCAACAGAGGCTATGATATGATAAATACTTTATAAATTTATCCTAATTCCATTTCATATGCTTACAGTCGCTTTCTAGAAGCCCCACTTAAGGCTTAAATGCCTCTTTTAGGAGTTTGAAAGTGTAGTTTCTTGGTGACTTACTTTTTCTCTATCCAAAATAAATCTAGCCACCTTAACAGAGCAAAAGCAAAACTAGTACCTGGAAAAAAATCACATTTTCTTGCTAATTTAGGCAAAATGGTCCCTAGAATTTTATAAACCATCCAAATCATTTATATAAAGTTCTTGTTTTTTCTCTACACTCACCTGTTAGGAGATTACTTCCTTGTTTTGTTTATGAAGGTCTAGCTTTGTCCTGAAACTTGAAAGCCCAGGATTTCAAAAGAGTTGTGTTTATCTCTTTGCTTGCTTCAGTCATGAATTGCTCCTAGGCCACGGGAGAAAAGTCAGTTCATATTGATGTGTGGGCCTTAGGTTAATAGAAGATCAACAATTTTAGTTTGAGACGGTAACGTCTTACCTTGTTATTTTTAAGTTTATGAACTGTTAAGTTCAGTGATATATTAGAAATAATGGGAAAACAGCAAATTGTGGGTGATTAATGTCTAGCATAAATTAGTTCAAGTTGTTAAATAATTTATTCATTACAAACAGTATATTATGTCTATATTAAAAAGCTAAATCATGTTTTATAGAGAAGAATAAGAGAAAAGATATCTAAAATAAATTAATGAATAGGATCACAGTATATATACTGTTTTATAACTCAAATATTTTTTACAGTACATAATTTTAAGTATGTGCATAAGAAGACAATAGAGTATAATGAACCCTCGAACTTTGTGAATCTTGTTTCATCTATCGCTTTATAACACCATCGATATGACATTTCATCTCTAAATACAGAACTTAATAAATAATAATATACCATGATCACATTTAAAAAATCATCGTAAAAATGCCATAGTATCATTCAATATATGACTGTTGTTCAAATGTTCTCAACTTTCAGGTGTGTGTGCACCTGCATGTGTGCGCACTTGGGACTTCTAAAGGTGATATAATATATCGCAGTTGGTTAATATGTCTCTTAAGTGTCTTCTAATCTGTAGGTTCTCCTGTCATTTCTTTTGTTTTTATAATTTATTTATTAAAGATAACTCCTTTTTGTTACTTACTAAATCACAAATATTTCCCCATCATTCATTAAGTCTTCATAATATTCCATTGTGTGGATGTTCCATGATTTATTTTCACAACCTTCTACTGTTGGATAATTAATTGTGTCCAATATTTTCCTAACATTCAATTTATTGTAAACAACACCCTAATACATATATCTGTGGGAACGTGCTTGATTGTTTAAGAAAAATTGATAGATACAGAATTCCTGGTTGAAAGAATCAGTGTCTCACTCTCTCTCAACCAATGCTTTTTCCGATGGTTTGCTTTACTTCTAAAGTAAAGGTATGGACTTGCTTTTGAATTTGATTTAAATTTAAACTCTCCAAAAATTGAGGATTCCTGTAGTAAATATTGAAACCATTTCTTTCTATACTGGTAAGGTTCAGGATTTGGTAAACAATCTTTCATTATGGAAGGGTCAGGGAGAGATTTATGGCCAGATGACTCTACAGGTGTTGACAGTTGAAGAGCAGGTTAGACTGGAAGGTGTCATATGTCCTTAATGACCCCCCCCTCTGGCTTGATGAGTCACTTTAGTTTGAGCCGAAAATGTCACTCTCTTTCATATGATTCATGAAAAACCCTGAGCGTGTAAACAGAATGCCTTGGAAAATGTGTTCACTCCTTCTTTGATTGGCTATGCTCATACCCTGAGGTTACAAGAAAGTCTAGTCTCCTGGAGGGAAGGTGAGTAGTTGTTATTGCCACAGGATAAGATTCCATAACTTTCTTTGAAAGCTCCCAGGAATTCAATGTGGGGTTGGATGAATGGGAAGGGGGTGGGGGTAACGCTAAAACAAGATCAGCCATGAATTGGTAACTATTGAAGCTAGAAGATAGGTACCCGGTAGTTCATTCTACTGTTTTCCCTGATTTGGAGAATGTGTGAAAATTCATGTCCATAATAAAAATTTAGAAGATCTCCCAGAGCAATATGGCCAGTCCATGGCCTGTGCCCCTGGGTGGCTCTTTGGGGCTCCAAGTACAGCCCTTGAAGCAAACATGAATAAGATTTCACAATAAATTATTGTAATGGGGTGTTTTTAAAGTAATAATAAGTCCTTGGAGAGATTTCAAATGATATTCTACGCAAGCATGTGCTACCATTCACTTTTATTTCATGCAATGAATGAATCATACAGGAATATTTTATAAGGGAAATTATTGTAGCCCCTTGTCAATGACACCAGAGGATTCTGCCTTATATCCTCTGTCAAGGAGACCACTTTTACAGTGCAGCCTTTTAAAAAAACCTTCACAATCAGGAAATTCTACTTTCTGTATAATCTGGTTTATAAAAGGTACTGAAAACATGTATGGTGTACCAAATTGGGATACATGAGTTAACACTGAATTTTTTTCTTTTAAACTTCTTTTGAAAGTCAGGGATGCCCAAGGACCTCATACATAGTAGACCATCACCTAGAGTGGCTCTATAAAATTGGTGTCTAAAATTTTAATTGTAGATTAATCCCATGTTCTGGTGGAATATATTGTAGATATAAAGAATGCTTACATTAGTTATATAGATATTTGATCTATTAGATGCCTCCTCTTAGTCGGCTAAGGACTAGGTGTTGAGAATGCAAAGTCAAATCACTTAACCAACCTCAGTGGTGATTCTCCGACATACAGAGAAGAGGGGATATTTCAATTTATGAGTCAGCAACCACTAGCAAGCAGATGGCTGATTTTTCTTTCTTCCCCCACACCCTGACAAGGAAACTAGAAAGCTATAACCCTTAATGAGCATAAATTAAATCTTGATTATAAAAGACCTCATTTCATAAAATAATAAAGATTCCATCCCTTCAAGGGATTCTTCATCTTACGCATAAGGAAACAAAGGGTGAATGAGGCTTATAAACTCAAGGTTAGATTGAAATCATAGTTTGTTCTGATTTGATTACATCAAATGGCAAATTCTAAAATTCGTCTGGTGACTTCCTTTATAAAATAAGAGAACGTTTTATATTCTCTGTGAAAAAAAATGGATTATATTCTGTCTGGCACCACCAGCTGCTTGTTTCTGGCTAATACCAACATACACAATATCATTGCTATTTAGAGTTTGTCTAGAATTGAGGTATAATACAATGGTGAACAGAAGCCAGCTTCTGTCAGCTCATGAGAGCCTGTCTACACATCTCTTCCCAACTCTGTGTTCTGTAACATCATGTGGATGGCTTGAAATCAGGCATGGTGGGAGTATTTACACCACATAAATTGGCACACACTGCAACCAGGACTTTTTTTTTTAATTGGGAGCGCCAGTTTGCCAGTACACCACTTGATATACAATAGATGCTTGATTGTCAAGGCTTTAATATTTGTAGTTTCAGCCAATTTACAAAGGACCATGAAGGCTCATTACATTCCACCAAGATACTGATCAAGTCCAAAATCCTCAGTCTGGTCTGGCCCTTGTCCACGTCTGGAGCTTCGCCTATTTTTTTCTTTTTGGTGCAAAATGGTGGTTTTATTAAAGCACTGGGACAGGACCCGTAGGCAGAAAGAGCTGCTGCATGGGGGTCTTGAGGAGTGGCTGATTATATACTCCAGAGTTGGGGGGGAAGTAAGGAAAAGGGAGGTTTCAAAAGGGTTTTCATATGCTAAAGAGGAACGACAAGATAATGCTAGAGAGGAGCTACAAGATATCAGAGGCCTGGCCGTTGTCAAGGTTGTTTTCCCTTCTAGCAAGGTATTAACATTAAGATAGTTGGGAGATTCCTGGAAGAATGTCACACATGTCCCACCCAGGAGTGGGGCTTGAGGAGAGGTTGCAGGGTGTCAGCTTATGCTTTGTCTTCAGCTAGCCTTCTGCTCCCTCATCATTTCCCCCCTGAACAATTTTGACCCTTAAATCTTTAAGGTTGTTGAAGGTGGAAGGTCTTATATTCTATAATGTTTTCCTGCTGAATAGAGGTGTAGAGCTGTCCCTACCTATGGGTCAACATTGGTCAGTTGGGAAACATATGGGGAAGTTACAAAATGGGGGGGGGCAGCTGAATTCAATGCGGTCAACATAGATGAACCTCCTTGAGTAGAAGGGATCATCTGTCAGCTGGAGATTATGGCAGTGAAGGAGTCTTGGCACTAGGCAGGGAGACACCGGAAATGACAACAAAATAAGGTTAATAGTGTAATAAGAAAGAGAAGTCTGAATAAAAGACCTTTGATAGTTGACCTTTGATAATCCAGGAGTTTAAAGCAACCACTAAAGGGAAGAGAGATCAATGAAAGCGCTAATTCAAGTATTCATGTCAGAAACTCTGGAGCTTCACCTTAGGTCATCCTTCTACCTGCTCACTGTTCTTCAGACCCACAGGCATGCCTTCATTGCTTTGAAAACTTCTTCCCCACATTTGGATTTTTTACAGTTTTCTCTATGCTGCAACCCACCTGCTCCTAGTTAACACGTACATGTCCTGCAGCTCGTAGCTGAATTTCCACTTCCTCAGGATAACATTCCTAGACTCCCAAGTCTAGGTCACGTACAAGAGTTAAAAGCCTTCCTCACAGGCTCACCCTTAGCCTTGTAAGACAGATCATAGTCTGTAACTCTGTGCCCATTATAATTGTTTGATTCAGGGTCACCTCCTTACCCTGGGCAGTGACTCCCGTGGGAGGTGGGGCTGTGTCTGGTTTTCCTCCATGTGCTTTCCCTACTAACTAGAAAGCATAGGGCCTTTTAAATTATGTATTTGGAAAATAGTCCAAAGACTCAGGAAAATGTGGAGAATAAGGTAATAAGCATCTGTATACTTTATCAACCAGCTTTAACCTCAACATTTTGCCAGAATTGTTTCACTTTTTTTTTTTTTAAAGAACAAAAACATTGGTATTCTAACTAAACCCCTTGTGAATTCTTCTCAATCCCATAGCCGTCTTTTCCTCCCTGGAGAAAACCCTTAACACAAAGGTGGTGTGTATTCCTCCACTGGAAGAAGCTGTAATTTGCCTGGGAAGGTCCATCTATGTGTACATTTGAAGAGATATTACTCATCTTTGCCAGCATATGTGGTGGCTGGAAGTGAGCAAAAGACCCTTACTAATGAGGATTTATGAATGGCATGCTTCTTAGAAAGGGAACTAACGCCCTGTTTGGGTCAGGATTTCCCAATATGTAGTGTGAATCAACCATTTTATTCTGTTTTTTAAAACTCCTTTATGATTTGTTTGAAGTTGTCTAAGTTCTGACATTAGCTTGATTTGTAGACCCTTTAAGCTCCATTAACATAAGATGACAAAGAGGGAGTGTTGAGTTGTGGTAAAGAGCATGAAACACTGGGGTGAAGTCTTTATTAGCTGTATGATCTAGAGCAGAGTGATCCCTGAGCAGCATTGCTGGCATCACTGGGGAACTTGTTAGAAATGCACATTCCTGGCTCCCACCCCAGGTCCCCTGAAGCTGAAACTCAGTGGTGGGGCCCAGCAATCCGTTTTAATCAGCCCCGTGGCTGATTCTGGTGCCCACTATCATTGGAGAACAACTGATCTAAGGCAAGAAATTTAAGCCCTCCAAGCTTCAGTTTATTTATCTGTAAAATAGAAATGATAATCCTCAAGACACAGGATCTTTGTGAGGATGAAATATTAGTTAACATTTACGGAGCACATCTCCCAGTGCCAGGCACTGTTCTTAGCACGTACCATATTTTATCTCATGTAATCCTGAAATTAACTTCATCGCAAATAAAGATTAGAAAAGTACCTAGCACATAGGGAGCACTCAATAATTGTTACTATTATATTATTACCTTTCCGAGTTGTAAAAGATAAAATGAGATGATATAAATACTGAGCACAGCATCTAATACATAGTATATGCATAACAGGTATTAACTGTTTGCACATAAAAGTATTTGTCTGAAGAGTAAACGTTATTCACATGGGTCTTTATGGGAAGTGGGATGGAGTCTAACATTTTAGACTAGACTGGACTAACTGACAGGGAATCTCCCACTGGAAAAAAAGGCCATTACAGAAAACGTTTTATAGATCACATTTCAACATTTCTTTTTGTGATTTGTCAAAAGTCAAGGAAGCCAAAGAGAGCTCTTTGAACTAATTGGGAGGGCCAAGAAAGTAGTAACTACTCTCTAATTAAGCTGGTAATAGCTGCCCTCTATTGGTGAGATCAAAGGCCGGAGAAACACTGCCCGTGAGGACTTTGGAAGACAGGCTGCTCTCTATGATGATAGCCTTGAAGTTTTGGACCCTCCGAAGTAGCTCAGAGAGAGAGAGTTGCTCTGTCTGTGAGGGTCTGAGAGAAAGAGGGAGAAGGCCCAGGTGGATGGAGAACACTTAAAGGTTTGTTAGGCAAGCGTTCGTTTGTATTTGGGCATTTATATTTGTTTCAGAATCTAACTTTGAATTGTGTCTTCTAAAATAAAGAAGTCAAAAAAATGCAAATGAAATGAAATGAACAAGTCACTAGCTGTGGCTTTGCAGCTTTATATAAAGAATTCCTGAGTATTGGAAAAGGACTGGTGGAAAAGCATGCTCTCCCTCTGTCTGCTGTGAATGGGACACCTTTCCTGTCCACACTCTCTTCCCCAGCAAAGCTGACCTCTCCATCTTTGTGCCCGAAACCCCACTGGCTTCTCCTCTCATGACACCTGGTATGCACAGAAGCGCTTGGCTTTTTCATGGTCTACACCAGAACTGCCCAGTCGTGCAAGTTACATTTTTTACTTAAAATTTTTTTTTAAGTAGACACTAAAAAAAGTGAAAAGGAACAGGTGAAATTAATTTTAACAATGTAGTTTATCGAGACCACAATATCCGGAATATTATGGCTTTGATAGGTAACTAATGTATAAGTATTAAGGAGATATTTTACAGTTTGGGGACGGTACCCATTCTTTGAAATCCGGCATGCATTTTACACCTACAGCACATCACAATTTGGCTTAGCCCCATTTTGAGTGCTCGATAGCCACATGTGGCTCGGGGCTCCCATGTGGGACGCTATGGGGCTAGAAGGCAGCATCTAACCTGTCTTTGCACCCACAGTGCTTTGTTCAGTGCCTAAAGCCAATGTCATCTCATGGGTAAATGTGGCATGTAGAATTCTAAGATCACGTCCAGCGATCCTTGCCTTTGTATAATCTTTTCCTCTTTGAATGTGGGTGGAACATATAACCATGATGAGATATCAATCTATTGATTATGATATGTTATATGGCAAAAGGGAGATTATTTGGGTGGGCCTGCTCTAATCAGGTGAGTCTTTTAAGAGAGAGAAACATTCCTGCTGGCCTAGAAGAAAGCATACATACACCTATGTAGTGAACTGCCAATGGAAAGGAGCAGCCTCTAGAAACTGAGACAGGTCCCCAGCCAATGAGCTAGAGAGAAAACAGGGACCTCAGTCCTAAAACCACAAAGAACTGAATTCTACCAACAACTAGTGAGCTTTTAAGAGCACTCTGAACTCTAGATGAGAACTATAGCTGACACTTTGATTTCAGCCTTGTGAGCCCCCCCCCCAGCACAGAACCTAGCCATTTTGTGGCCAGATTTCAGACCTACAGAACTGTAAGCTAATACAGGCATATTGTTGGAAGCCACTAAATTTGTTGTAATTTGTTACACAGCAGTAGAAAAGTAATACAGTAAATAAATGTCATAATTCAGCAACATCATCCAGCTGGTGGCAATGTCTCTAAACCGTAGGCATAGTCCCTCAGAGGAATTAGTAACTTCTGAACTTTAGACTTAAAAATCAAACCAGTATCATGATGACAACATATTTATTTAACCGTGCCAGAGTATTAGCAATCTCAGTGTTTGAGTTAGTCTCTCTTTCCCAGGGCCATTTGTATCAGAGGGAAGAGCTAAGTGAGAGGCAAAAAAACAAAACAAAACAAAACAAAACAAAACACAAAAGACAAAGCCTCTGGAAATAAGTTTGATATACTTACCTTGTAAAGGAGTGACTGTTGATTAGAGGCAAATACAAAAAATAACGACGATAATAAGGATAGCTCACACTTGTTGGGTTTGTACTCTGTGCCAGGCATATCACCCACGACCCTGAGAGGCAGATGCGATTATTACCTTCCTTTTATGGATGTGGAAACCAAGTTTAAGAGGTAGGAGGAGATTTAGCTGCATAACCAGGCGATAAAGGTAATTAGGAATTAGGAAGGAAGAGGAAGAAGAGGTATTTTTGGATGAAGTACTCTTCAGAACAGATTAGCTTGACTCTCAAATGCAGCCCTTTCTCTTGGATGACAGAGAGCTCTGTTTCCTCTCTGTTAACAGGTTCTCTTCATACCCGTTCCTTCTAACAAGGTGCATTTCCCAAGTGGTCCTCAATCTCTGCATTCTGCCTTTTACTTTCTCCTTTGGGAAAGTCGATGAGTCCTGTCACTGCCAATAGTAACTCTGGTCCTGGCTGTGAAAGGTACATCTTGAACCCTATTGTTCTGAGTTCCAGCCCTCCAGGGACATTTCCACTTGGATGTCTCCCTGTCCTCTCAAGTTCAGCTCAGTCAAGGTGGAGTTCAGCACTATGCCCTGAAAACCAGCTCTCCTCTGTGATACTCTACACCTGCCAACAATTCCATAACCACTGGCTAGTCCACCAGGCTGCAAACCCCAAAGACTCTTCAGCCCTTTCTCATCTCCATTCCCTTTAGCCAAACTACTGCTAAAAGTATCTTTCCAGAATGTTTGCTCAGCCATTCCTTCTACACTCTCCAACCTCCTCAGTCCTTTAGTCCACTGCCCTTCTTTACTATCTTCCTTATCCAGCTTTGATTCCATGGTGCATCAGTTCCGTCCCTCTTGCCAGGGCCCAAATCCCCTTGCCACTCTATTTTCATCATTCCTATTTGACATGACTTGAAGCCAACCATCTTCTTGCTCTCCAACTAGGAGGCTGAGTGGTACTGAAAAAAATTGCACAGAGGAAAGATAAAGTTAAGGTAGAAGCCTCTCTTCTAGTTTTCACGGAGGCCCCAAGACCAAGGATGCCAAATACTATCACATTCCAGAGCAAATTATTGGCTCCTCCCTATGCATGACTCCTAAAGAAGGTGGATGAAACAGGTTTTATGATCTTTATCTTTCACTTACCTTTAGCTGTGAGTTTTTTCTATCTGATACTCCCTCCTACTTACCCCCCTAGCCATGTGGGAGCTTCACAGTCGTCTTTGATAGGTAGCTTTTGAGGCTTGGAGGGTACAGACAGACATTTAGACTCATGCCTAGGGAAAAAAAGTCTTTAATGAGAGGTTTGCTGAAGTGAACTGTGTGTCAGCACAGCAGAGGGCTGCATTTGGGAAATAACCACATTCTGGCCTCTGCCAGGTCAAAGCTACATTTTTTTTTCAGGGGCCAAATGTCACACCGAAGGTAGGAATGTGAGTCTGCCTTGTTTAGAAAGGAATCTTGACCCAGAGGGCTTCCTGCAATCGATGAGGTATCCTTGGCAAAAAGAGGTCAGGGGTTCCACTGGGTGGAGAAGCAGAAGGGAATCATATGGGGCTGGTTCGAGGAGAGGACCGCCTGAGACAAAGGAATTCCAGATAGAAGGGGTCCAGCAGGGGAGCATCTGAGGAGGCTGTGGATATGATCCCATGAGAGGGACATCAGTCAAGGGAAACTACACCAGCTTATATCTGTGTCAGTCAAATAAGGCCTTCCTTCTTCTTACCATTCTGTTGCCTCTGCTCCCATCCTGGAGGGTCCATTAGAAGTCAGGTGGTGGGGGGAACGGAGCAGCGGTCAGGGAGAAGTAGCATGAATGGGGAAATAGAGATGAACATCCCATTCTCCACTGCAGGCTCTTTGGGGATGAAGTGACCAGAGGACATTTTGTTATCTGAGATGATCACAGTCAGAAGACCTTCCTAATGTTTCATCTGAAGGGTGGAGAAGAGTAGGCGCAAAAGAGAGGATTCAAATGGGCAGTTGGGGCTGAAGAATAAAATTGTTTCTCTTTGCATCCTCTGAGTCCAGCTTGCTCAGTGAGACCATTCAGTTTGTATCACTGAAATAATCTCAGTCCACAGTCATCCTTGAAGCCATGGCAATATAACACTTTTCTGGTGGACGCACTGTCCTATTCTCTGCAAAGTTACCTTATGATTCTCTACCTTCCTTGATCCCTGAACTTCACACTGGCCCCTTACTCTCAGATGATCTTGCCTCACTCTTTGCAGAGAAAATAGAATCTGTCAGATGGGAGGAAATTCTCTCCATTTCTTCTGCATCACTAAATGGAGTTAACTATACTTAGAGTGTTAATTGTTAATTGATGCATATATTGTAAGTATATAAAGGTTGGTTCCACTATTTGACAATAGTATATTCTCTTAGGCAGGTGGACTATTTCCTCCATAATCTTATTCTCAATATCAATTTGCCTATCATCTCATTTTCATATAATGTAAAAATGAACTTTTAGCTCAATTTGAAACTTGGAAACTTTTTCCATTTATATTAAAATCTGTGAGAAGATCTAAAGTCAAGTTTTAATTTATTTGTATTGCGTTCTGCAAAATATGTCCACAAGATTACCATTTGTATGGTATTTTGCAATATTTGAAATAGGGCATTTCATGCCTTTGCCATCACCCTCAGAGAGCTTTTCCAGTCTCAATTCTCTTATTCCATCTAATTACAATTTCATTTTAAAAGCAGTTGGGAGCATATATACCCTGAGCATTTAAAAATGTTACATTTAATGTATGTAATGAGTTTTTAATTCCAATATAACTAACAAATATAATTGAAAAACAGAGTTGCTAATGGAAGCACGTTTCTCTATAAAAGTAATTTACATTATCCAAAAGAATTCTAAGTTCATTACAGAAATTTTTGAAAATCACAGGAAAGTATAAAGAACGAAATAAAAATCAGCCATAATCACACCACCACTCTCACACTCATTTTTGAGATCTTCCAGTCTTTTCTAGTTTTCAAAGTTGGTATAATAATGCACACACATTTTATTATTTATTGTACTTTATTTTATTTTAATTCCAGCATAGTCAACATACAGTGTTGTAGTTTCAGGAGTACAATATAGTTATTCAACAATTCTTTATATGACTCAGTGCTCGTCATGATAAGTGTACTCTTAATTCCCATCATCTATTTCCCCCATCCCCTTACCCACCTCCCCTCAGGTAGCCATCTGTTTGTTCTCTGTAATCAGTCTGTTTTTTGGTTTGTTCCTTTTTTTTTTTTTTTTACTCTGTTTTGTTTCTTAAATTCCACATATGGGTTAAATTATATGGTATTTGTCTTTCTCTGACTAACTTTTTTCACTTAGCACTGTACCCTCTAGATCCATCCATACTGTTGCAAATGGCAAGATTGCATTCTTTTTGATGGCTGAGTAATATTCCATTGTATATATAAGCTACATCGTCTTTATCCATTCATCTATTGATGGACACTTACGTTGCTTCCATAATTTGGTTATTGTGAACAATGCTGCAATAAACATAGGAGAATGCCAACATATTTTAAAACCCTGCTGTTTTTCATCAGAACATTATATTGAGGCCATCCTTTTTCTGTGCTATTGAGTCGTCTCCAACAATCTGGTTTTGGGGACTGAATTGTATTCCATCACATTATAATCTGTTATAATTTATTATATTATTGTCATGTGACATGTAATCTGTTCCTATTATAATTTCTTTAACAACCCCCAGCATGCTTTTTTTTATTTATTTTTTTAAGATTTTATTTATTTATTTGAGAGAGAGTGAGCAAGAGAGAAAGAGAGAGAGAGAAAGAGAGTGCATGAGCCAGGGGAGGGGCAGAAAAGCAGACTCCCCACTGAGCAGGGAGCCCAACGTGGGACTCCATCCCAGGACTCTGGGATCATAACCTGAGCCAAAGGCAGACACTCAACCAACTGAGCCACCCAGGCACTGTGCTTATTTTTAGAAATAGAAAAATCTAGTATATCCTTGGCTTCTGGCATGTATTAAGTTTTGGTATTTTCATTCTACCATCAATAACCTTAACTTAGATTTTTGCCAGATTGCACACTTCCTAGTCTAGCAAACAATCATAGTCTTGTTTTAAATTCAGCAAAAATAAGAAGGCCACCAAGATCTTTAGGTTTCTGAAATTGTGGCCTCCCTTCATGGTATCTCTTTCCCCCTTTCTGTTACTTCCTAATACCTTATTATCCAGCTTTCCCCGCATTGAATTATTTTTACTCCTTCCTCCGTCTCTCTTCAAGATGGAGTTTATTTCTGTTGGATTTTTCCTTCTTAATGTTCATTGTAGAAAAAATCAGATATTGCACATAAGGCTGCCTTATGTTTGTATATTTACATTTGCAAATATATATTTACCTGCATATCAAGGGTGGAACCATCTGGTGAGAGATTCATATATACCAAGTTCATCCCACTGATGTATAAAAGGAGAATGCTATTTTTTAAAATATTTATTTATTTGTTTTAGAAAGAGAGAGAGCATGAGTGGGGAGGGGCACATGGAGTGGGAGAGAGAGAATCTTAAGGAGGCTCCAAGCCTTGATCTCATGACCCTGAGATCGTGACCTGAGCTGAAATCAAGAGTCGGATGCTTACCCGACTAAGCCCCCCAGGCGCCCCAGAATCCTGTTTTTTAATTTACCTATTGAGAAATGGAGCTGACATGTGGTCTGAAATGCTTTAATATGACTAACACATTCCCTTACTGAAGGAAGACCTTCAAGGAAAGCCCAATCATAAGAAGTTTGCTTAATAAGAATGAAATCAGAGGAAGCATTTTGGGATTAGACATTCAGAATGTTCAGTGGCAACAGGCTAAGGCAGCCTTATGTATGCATTGTTATAATTAAGGTTAGATGTGGGGTTAGGGTTAGGACGAGAAACAGAAATTGTGACTGAGAAATTCATCAAGGGAATGAGTACTATCTTGACATGACTCTTGTATTAAATCCCTCTGCCTTCCCATGCATGGTGCACCCTGCTATCAGAAACTTCTGCATTGATCACTTGCTTCCTTCTTCACCCTCTCTCCTTCCTCCTGGTCATCCATGACTTCTGCTTTCTTTGTCCTTCTTCTGTATCTGATTGTTTTTTCTCTGTCTTCTTTCCATGCTGACTCTTAGTCTTACATCTCTGGAGTACCATGTATACAAATTCAGTCCTGGGCCTTCGGATAGTCATTCACGTGGCTCCTGATGTTAATGTAACACTCTTCTCTTTCCAGACACATGGTTGGATGACACATCCTGCCTTTCTTGTTGTTGGGTGGGGCCATGTGACGAGTTCTGGCCTTTGAGCAGGAGCAATATCTGCCACTTCTGGGCTAGAGCATTTAATTATGGCTTTAACTTTATCCTCTAATTAAGTGAATTCCAAATCTACCAAACTAAACTTAATTGATCACCTGAGCTCAGGTCCCAGTTTCCTAGTTACCTTGCAATCGGTTGTTCCGTTTTCAAACCCACTCAGCATTTCTGCCTTTGGAGGCACCTGGCATCCTCAATTCCCGTGGCTCTGGGGATTCTGAGGCATGAACCGGTTTGCTTCTCGTTGACTCTTACTCCCGTACTCCCTTTCTTTCCCCTCCTTGAATTTCCATTCCCAAAGTATTGTGACTATTTATAATCTGCTGGCATCTCCTTTTTTCTTTTCTTGTGGGTTCATGTTTTATTTTTTCTTTTAAGTGTTACTGTCATTTTAGAGGAGTTCGGGAAAGGAAAGGCAAATTTGTATGTATAATCTTTCATGTTTACCAGAAATCCATTCACTTACTCTTTCTTTCAGTTTTTATTACATCTCTCAGAGCACTCCTGAGTGTGTCTTGAACCCCACAGGGACTTGATACAAGTCAAAGCAGTTGTAATATGGTAAGTGTGGCTTCCCTGACCCAAAGGGAAAAAAGGGCAGAGATTAAAATTACCATGCATGAAAATTTCTGAAAACAGCAGATAATGCAATATTTAACCCAATTTTCTTTTCCTGCATTCATTCAAAACTTGGTGAGCACCACACTCAGATTTAGGTGCTGGGACATGGATAAAATGATTAGAAATTTTAGAGTTTCTCATGGTGAATTTCTTTTGTGTTTCTTCGTACGCCACGTGGTAGTTCAGTCACTAACGTAAGTTGACCTTTGTTTCCGGCTGGAGGTTCAGAGAGGAGTGACTGTCTTTTTATAGAGAGAAAACAGCTGTGCCATCATCCCATTTGCCAGGAGAGAGGAAAAAATTGTCAAGGGTTCCTGTGTGTCATTGGCAAGAACAGTGAGATGCTGGGGCAACACAAATTATTCCAGAGGTACAGACTCCTCTGTCAATTTCCAAGAATTAGCTTTATCCACAAAGACCCTGATGGAGGGCCTGAAATTCCTCTTTGGACCAGCCAAAGCATGGCCTTTTACACAGAACACTTCACGATGCCAACAGATAGTTTCCAGAGAGGAATTGGGAATTAAGTTGAGCTCTGGTTGCGGATGATTCTTTTTCATGCCTAGCTACCCAAACAAAGAGAGTGAGCCAGAAGCCAAATCTGTGAGTGAACACACAGAATGGAATTGGTGCATGGGAATGCACGGGGCTCTGCCTGATTAAACTGCTGCCAGAGTGCCAGGGGGCCATTTCTCTCCACCTCCCCGGCTCGGCTCGCTCGACTTTTGGCAGCTCTCTCTTCCCTACCCCCGCCATCCCCTTCCCCATGTCCTCAGATCCATGTGCACTGTTGTTTGGAAGAGGCCCAACTCACACAGATTGGCAGCACTGTAATTGGTGTTTTACTTACCTCTGCCTCTCTTCTCTCCACGTTTGATCATTCTCATAATGACAGCTTATTTTCTCTCTCCCTTTACCATCGGGAAACAAAAAGGAAACTCTTGAAAGAGTTGTGGAGTTATATTTGAGTTTTCTGATGTACCGCTATGGAAAATACAATTCATATTTTAAAATGTTTTTTTCACTTCTGTCCCCCCTCCACCTCTCCCCCCCGCAACCCAAACAGTCAGCCCTGATGGGAAACATTCATGTTGAGAATTGATTTTCCCCTCAGAAGGTGTTGTGACTACAGCAGTGACATCCTCGAGAGTTGGCATGTCAAAATGTTGATGTTCTCATTGAAGACCTTCATCATTGTCATCATTGTTGGTGCCTTCATTTGCTAGACTCTGTTTACGTGCATTTTATTTCAAGTGATATTTCTTGGGATAATATTCACAAGGGTTTAGGGCTCCTGGAATGAAAAGTGTTATATAAACCGAAATGCTTGCCACCAGCTAAAGGTAATCTCTACCGCACACACCACACCAGGTGGTCGTAACAGCTCACATGTGCACAGTGTTTCTAGTTCAGAAAGACTTTTCACGTCTATTGTTTCATGGAATCCCCTGAGAGCACCGTGAAGAGTACATTGGGGGCGGTCTGGCTCCAGGAATCATCCTACTTTGTCATGCCACCAGGCACATGAGCTTCTGTACCCTGGGCCCCGCTAACTTTTCACAGGTATGACTGGGTGGCTCTCTAGAAGCTATGTCCCAGGTGGTTTTGTCTTGGAGAAGAGTCAGGTTTATAGAGGCACAAATAAGCACAAAGTAATTAGAGGGATTCTTTTATTTTCTCATGTCTCCTAAGGAGGAAAACTGGGCAGGCAATTAGTTACAGGATCTCTTTGGCAGACTGGGGGGAGAGGGGAAATCTGTGAACACTGTAGAATTAATAAAACTGATTCCATCACAACTATCTAAACATTTCAGTTAAGGATACATATAATGAGGGCAATAGTTATAATACGAAACGAGTATATCATGTGATTTACCAGAGATCAGGATGCTACTTCTGTGAGTGACAGTAAGGCACTGTTAAGCCAGTGGCAAAAAATAAAAAAACTGTATGTTTACTGGGACATACACAGTCTTTGAACTGAGATTTTATAAGACAGCATTTCAAGGTGGTAAATAAACAGTTCCTCTAGAAGAGTGTTTTTCTAGAAGAGAAGACCAAGCAATACTGTGATAATTGTGGGTGTGGTTTGATTCCTTTGGAGGTCTTGCCTAGAAGTCTAGTTTTTGAAGGAATGACTTAAATACAAAGCTGTTAGGGTGCCTGGGTGGCTCAGTCGGTTGGGCATCTGACTTGATTTCAGCTCAGGTCATGATCTCGGGGTTGTGAGATGGAGCCCTGGATTCTCTCTCTTCCTCTTTCTCTCTACCACCCTCCCCCCTCCACCTCTCTCTCTCTCTTCCTCCTTCTCTAAAATAAATAAATACAAAGCTGTTAATGAACACAACCATAGTTGGCCATATAATGGTGTGGGAAAAACACAGTCTTTTAAGCCACGCACAGGCCTTGGACAAGTAGAACTGAGCTTGACTTGTGGATCCTCCATGTACTTTTATGCAACCTTGGGCAAACCATGATTTCTGTGAGCCTCAGTGTCTCCACGTGAATATCTGTGGATTACAAATACCTCCTTCACAGCATCCTTGTGGGGATCAAGTGAGATAAAACGTGCAGCGTTCTGGCCTGGAGAAGCGCTCCACAAATGGTCACCATTCTTCCCGTGGCTTGATGTTAGTCCCCTTCTCCATGGAACCTAAACACCTGAGAGTCAGAGACTCAGTTCAGCTTCTTTTTCCGTTCCCTTGAAGCCCCAAGTTACAAAGACTCTCAGAAAGTTGGCTGCAGTTGGTCTTTATTCATCACAGCCTTGCCTCCAACTCACATCCTGACTGATAAATTGGCTCTACTGGATGAGGCTTAGAAAGGACTGTTTAAAAAGCCCTGTGTTTTGGCTGATCACACCGCGGCTGACACTTGGTCCAGAATCTGGTTTGTGTGAATGATTTTAAGTAGGAATCAACTTTTCATTTCTCATGCAACAAAGGAAAAAGGATTATAGCTTTATCTGTTACACGCTGTAAATCACTTAAATGTCTCTCCCCTACGTGCCCTGGAATCATATGTAAGGAACGTGGAAGCGATGAACGTACTTCCCAGAATCTGAAGTGAGAATCACACTCGCCCTGCATTCCTTTGTCTGACCCTTACACTCGCCATGGGATCCCTGGTGAGAGGGGACCCATCTCTAGAGGAGTCAACTGGCCATCTTCCTTTTGCATGCAAGGCATCTCGTATAAACAGACTCAGAAGAAGGAGCTCCGATAGACTTGAGAGTGAGCTAACATATTGGTGAAAAACTTCTTATTGGAAAAAAGGAAATCTGAACAATACAGCTCAGGCAAAATAGGAATTGTATTGGCTCACATGACTTAGAAATTCAGGGATGCTGCTGGCTTCAGATGCCAGGTTATCCACCCTAATGGAAAAGAGGCATTCTGATTACTCTAGCAGCCGAGTCCTAGGGAGGACTCCAATTAGACTTGCATTGCTGGACTAGTGAAAGAACATGCACTATTGCATGTCATATTCTATTATTCATTGCAAAAGTCACATGTAACAGATACTACTTCTATTTTGTTTTCTGCTTTTGTCTTTCTTTTCTTCCTTTAAACATACTGCACAACCTAAAAGGGCAGGGGAGTAAACATACAGTTTTTTTTTATTTTTTGCCACTGGCTTAACAGCGCCTTACTGTCACTGAGTGTAGATCTGTAAATATACTTAAATATATGTTTTCTATTTCTATTTCACTCATCATGGCTCTGCTTATATCCCATGTCCATCTTTGAGCCATTCACCATGACCAGAGAAGTGAGTACATTGACTAGTCATTGGTCAACATGACTACTGTTGAGTTAGGAGGAGGGTGGCATCATTATCCATAGTTCCATTGTGACCACATGAACTGGGGAGGATGAGGGTAAACAAACAACCTACTCATCTACTACACCTATCCCTGTGTTGTACCTTTTCTGTTGAGAGGTGTAATTGTAACTAAATAGATTCCCTTTGGCTCCAGTTCAATCCCTTTCCTCTTCTGCCAGCTAGTCTGAATCTTTTCATAAAAGGCAATAGTTAAACCCTTAAAAGTTCTTGAGAAGTTGCATTATTTCATTGCCTTTATAGACTTCGCAATAAGAAGGTTTGTTCCCCGTACAGGCTACAAAAAAAAAAAAAAAAAAAACCAACCAAACAAACAACAAAAAACAAAACCCACAAAAAACAAAAACAAAAAAACCTTAGCTATAAGAAAAAGAATTCCCGAGATCTTGCCATTTGCAACGACGTGGATGGAACTGGAGGGTATTATGCTGAGCGAAATAAGTCAAACAGAGAAAGACATGTATCATATGACCTCACTGATATGAGGAATTCTTAATCTCAGGAAACAAACTGAGGGTTGCTGGAGTGGGGGGTGGGGTGGGAGGGATGGGGTGACTGGGTGATGGACACTGGGGAGGGTATGTGTTCTGGTAAGCGCTGTGAATTGTGCAAGACTGTTGAATCTCAGATCTGTACCTCTGAAACAAATAATGCAATATATGTTAAGAAAGAAAAAAAGAAGAAGAAGAATGTAGCAGGAGGGGAAGAATGAAGGGGGGGAAATCGGAGGGGGAGAAGAACCATGAGAGACAATGGACTCTGAAAAACAAACTGAGGGTTCTAGAGGGGAGGGGGTTGGGAGGATGGGTTAGCCTGGTGATGGGTATTGAGGAGGGCACGTTCTGCATGGAGCACTGGGTGTTATGCACAAACAATGAATCATGGAACACTATATCTAAAACTAATGATGTAATGTATGGGGATTAACATAACAATAAAAAAATTTAAATAAAGCATAGCAATCTTTTGAACCAAAAAAAAAAAAAAAAAAAAAAAAGAAAAAGAATTCCCATTTTCAGTAAGTTTTCCCAGGTAAAGTTCCTAAACCTTTTGTCATCTTCATAGATCTGATAGACAGTTTTCTTTATCTTTCTTGCCTTTTTCTAATTCAGGATTCCAAATGAAGCCAATAGGAAGAATATAGTGTAGGGTATTGGTAAAAGAATATGAATTTCTGGGTTAACTGACTTGTGTTCAAATCCCACTTCAACCACTAGACCAGCAGTGGTTAGGGAAATGCAAATAAAAAAATCATTTTTCATTTATCATATTGGCAAACATTTTAAATATTGATGAAATATATACCTGTTCCCCCCCACCCCCACCCCGTGCGCTTCAGATCCTTCTGTTCTGTGGCAACAATACCACAAGCATTTTGCCTCAAGCCCCATCTGAATCCATATCTACTCCTGGACTGTTCAGTTATACGAGCCAATAGTTCCCTTTTTCAGTTTAACCATTTTGGGTCAGTTGTCTAGTACTTGAAATTGAATTGCAACTCCCATAATTAATAATTTCCCTTCCTAATGAAGGTATGGGGAAGGTATCAGCCAGGACCCTGAGAGCAGATGGACTCTATCCAACCCCTTCCTGCAATGCCAGTTACAGCAGTAGGGACTATAGGTTTGTCCATACGAAGTCTTTTGTAGAGACTGGAAGTCCACCACACTGAAGGCTGCCTGCTGAATGGGACTTCATGTAGGGCAGAGTGGACGTGAGCAGTGCCAGAGATGCACTATATAAGATACTTGGTGTGTACCACTTTACAGCCTTGCATCTTCTCAGCCCACATTTTACTCCAGCCACTGCCGTAGCGACGAGCTTTGTGCAAACCTATTCTGACAGTGCCTCACTTCATCTGCATCACATCTTCCTGCCCTGGGACTTGTCTAATGCTGTGCTGTGAAATGGCTGTGGAAACCCACTCAGGCATGCACAACCTAAAAGGGCAGGGGAGTTAAAGCCCAGTGGGGCATCCCTGTTCTAATGGGGGATGAGAGCTGGTGGATAAATGAGGCATGTTATATATGGCTCCTTGGAAGGTCTTAGTGGGGCAAGCCCTAGTAACACAGTGGTGACCAACTGGATAATATACTCCTGTATTGCCATTTCTTCTTGGCCTCACTTTCCTGGATCATTTCCCAAATAAATTGCTTGCACACAAGCCCTTGTCTCAGGCTCTGCCTTTGAAGGAGAATCTATAATCACTACAATCCTAATGAGATCCCCAAATTTATTTCAAGTTTCCTCAAGTCTTGCATAAATAAGTATCATGGAGCTCAGCATGGATGATAACCAAATATTTTTGGCTCTTGTCCCAAACTGCATGAGCCTATGAACACTGATCTCAAATTCTTTCTCTCTGGCTTACACAGTCGCTGTCCACCAACTGAAAAGCTCCTCAGTGGTCATGCCTTGGGACTGTTGCTAATTCCAGGGCCTTGGGTGACAACACTGTTGTCCGTGTTCTTCAAGTAATACCCAACATGCAGACCCCGACTCTCTAGCACTCCCTTGAATCTTCTCTGTGTTGGATCCATACATCAATGAAGAGAAGATCCCTCTTGCTGTCTGGGTTACACTTAATTCCCCAGGTCCAGGGCACTGGGAGCAATATCCTCATAACTCCTTTTAATTCTGCCTACAGCCCAGAGAGCTCGGACCTAGTCTGTGGGCTGGGTCAAGGAGCGATATACAAGGCAGATCCCAAATCCTTCATGTCATCTTTATCTCTCTTGAACATTTCCAGACCTTCTCCACTAGCTTCCTTCCAAATAGTCCCATAATTCAGAAAGCTGTTTCCTCATTGATTACTCAGTTATGGCCTATCCTTTGTTTGATTTGTCAGGAAGGTCTGAAACTCAGCATGGTCTGAGGCTCACATGGAGTCCTGCCACTTCTGCTCCCACAATATTATCCTGACAAAGTGAACTTCGTAACTAAACCACCAATGTTTAAGTGGAGTAGAATGTCAAAAAAAATCCTTGTTATATACTGAGATTTCAAACGTGGCTTATGGATTTCCAGGCCTCCCCAGCCTGATTACCAAATAAGGCCATATTTCCTTTTCTGATCTAAAGTAAAATGATCGTAAGTCCCCATCCTGTGAAGGCCCTTCCTCTGCTGAGTCTTCCACACCAACTGAATTCTGGGAGTCAAGAGAACATTCACATGCTCTACAGGTCTGTTCTCCTGTCGTGTTTGTCAGCCATTCTCACCCAAAGTAACCTGTTCCTCCAGGATTCCTCATGCTCCACATAGATTTACAAGTAGGGAAGGGGCCTAGGAACTGGATGGATTTCATCAATTTGGTAATCACAGCTCTTAGGACTTTTTAAAAGAAAAAAAAAAAAGGTAACACTAGTCAGCCAAAGAACTTTGAAGTGGGTAATAGTTTGCCACCCCCACATAACCTTGCTACCATGTTATAATGAGAGCAAGTCTCAGACCAAATTCTGCCACCCAAGCAGACACTTGCTAAACACACATTCACTAGCAAGCAGGCACAAAACAGGTCACGGTATCTATTCTGGAAGCTTGATGAAGTCACAGCCTCTGTCTGGCCCTTTGGATGGTCTGATGAACACCTTGCATGAACTTTTGTTCACTTGGAGACAAAAGCCAAGACTGCAGAGGCAGTATTCTGTCACCCTTTCAGTCAATATCAGACATCAAGGATATTCCACATCGATGGGCACACACTGCCATGCGTGTAGGGCCTTTTAGCAATCAAATGTCCCTAGGGTTGTCAGTTACTGGGCTGTCTGGATTCTGATACCCTGGTTGTGCTAGGGTTGAGATGGTTTAGCCAGTCTATGTATTAAGAATACTTTTTCCCTCCCACATTCTTAGAAATATCTTTATTACGAATGTTCTTTTTTAAAACTTTTAGAAACTTTTCTTTAATTGAAATGTATTAGACAAAGAATACTTTTCATTAATAAGAGCTCATTTCTGACATCCGTAATGCTGATCAACAAGACACCATTTCACATGATAAAAACCCATTTTTGACATTCCACATGCAAATGGACAAGTTTTGACCACTGATTGACATACAGATTGGTGGATTGACTCCACATCAGAATGCCTGCTGACCACCCCAGCTACCCCTAGAGTTAAAAATGAAACTAAATGGCGCAAGTAGTATCTAACTGGCTGTGTTGACGTGTTTTAAAGTAAGTTACTGTCATCTCTGTAGGTCCCTGAACTTCAAAGTCCAAGGCCCCAAGTCTCTTGGATTCCACCGATTGATCACTGGACCCAAATAAAGCAATCACAATAGTTGGATGTTTTTCAAACTGCAAATTATGACCCATTAAAAGATCATAATATGAATTCAATGGGGTATAACCAACATTAAAAATGATGACATAGAATATATAGAAATATCAGTGTTAAGTATAATAAAGGTAAGTATTGTTTCTGAAACTTTATGTTAAATATTTGTGGCATGTGTTTACTGGTATACTTTGTAAAGTATAAAACTTTTTTTTTTTTTTAAGATTTTGTTTATTTGACAGAGAGAGAAACAGCAAGAGAGGGAACACAAGCAGGGGGAGTGGGAGAGGGAGAAGCAGGCCTCCCGCTGAGCAGGGAGCCCGATGCAGGGCTCAATCCCAGGATCCTGGGATCATGACCTGAGCTGAAGGCAGACGCTTAATGACTGAGCCACCCAGGCGCCTCTAAAATAGCTTTTAAAATGTTTTGTTTGGGGGTGACTGGGTGGCTTAGTCAGTTAAGCATCTGACTCTTGATTTCAGCTCAGGTCATGATCTCAGGGTGGTGAGATCAAGCCCCACGTGAGCTCTGGGCTGGGCATGGAGCCTGCTTAAGATTCTCTGTCTCTCTCTCCATCTGTCCCTTCTCCTCCCTGCTCTCCCCTGTGCAACCTCCCTGCTCTCTCTCTCAAAAAAAATTTTTAAAAAATATAAATAAAAAAATTAAATGTCTTTTTTTAAAACTGTATATCAAAAAAGTTGGTAACACTCAAAATACATTTCACAAAGTTGGTGTTATTTACCCTTTAAATACTACTTAAATACCAGTGCTCCTACTCTAGATTCACATTTGGGCAAAACATTTCTCACCTTCTTCAAGGGCATGGTTCTGGCGGAAGGTACCCCACTTATGTCACTGGGCAGGCAGCTTACTCTGCAGCATCAGCATTCAAATGTATGGTGACTTCACTGCTTTCGCCAAGGACAATGGGTGGGTACTTGCTTTATATTTATATAACCACAGGGCCAAGCCTGGAAATTTTCCAAAAACAAAAGGAATCTGTTCCAAAGACTCTGAAAGCTTTCTCAACCTCTCCAAACTAAAAGTTGCCAGAAACCTCCCACTGGCAGTTCCAGGAAAGAAAAAGAGAAAGAAATTCTGCCTTTACCAGACATTATCATCATACCTGCCTCGCAAATAGTTTATATTCTAGACACATACCCTAAGCCGGATGTTTTCTTTTATATCAAATAAATTGAAAAGAATGGTTGAAGTTTTTCTGACGATCTCATCGACTCTTCGGCTCGCATACAGTGACTTGTATAGAGGGAAAAATCTGTCATTTGCAACCAAGTTCTGTCAAGTGTTTTTAAGAACTCTCTTACTAGAAGGTAGCACTACCCCAGATGCGATTTTTAACTTCTGACAGCATTTTTATTAGCCAAGTCATCAATGC
Source organism: Halichoerus grypus (assembly GCF_964656455.1). Lineage (NCBI taxonomy): Eukaryota > Metazoa > Chordata > Mammalia > Carnivora > Phocidae > Halichoerus > Halichoerus grypus. Next base: position 69,313,729 of record NC_135725.1, on the reverse strand, counting down.
TCCAGCATCCTGCATAAAAATTGAAAATGGAGTTTGCAGAGATGAATAATGTCTACATGATTCTTTGAACTTAAACCCAAACCCAGTTTTTGTTTAGTAATATGATAGAAATGTACAGTTTGGGCTTCTAGTATTAAAATATAAATATATATATAATATATGTGTGTGTATGTGTGCATTAAAAAAAACAGTTGAAGAATATTGTGTGTTAAAAGCGATGAATGGAAAGCCAGTCTGTTCTACTGGTGGGACATTCCAATGGAAAGTACATGGGTGGTTTACCTGAGAGAAGAACATACTTGATAATGAGTAGAAACCACTGAAAGAAGCTCACCAAGGATTGGCACTTAGTTGGATCCCCGCTGGACACTGAAGGAAAGGACTTTGTGTTGCCTGGGCCCCAAGTCTGGGAGTAACATGATCTGGAGGCCTGGGTTGGGGTGTACGCAAAGGCGCTTGTCTGAGAGAAGCAGAAATAATGCCCATGAAGAGCGACCCAGGAAGTGACTCAGAGGGTAATGGGGATGAGTCATGTCAGGCTGTGGTTCCAGAACCAAGGAGAGAGCTTGAAAGCACAAGTGAACAGGTGAAGCACATCATGCTTACGGCAGCTGGCAGATAACAGGAGGCCTCCTTCAGCTAGTCGGTGCAGCATGAGAAATCACCTATTGAACACGCTCGGTCTCCTCTTCCAGCAAACAAAATAGTCCAGTTCTTTTAAATGACCTCACAACGGATGCCTTTTTCTTTTTGGAGAATCAGGAAAATATGACAAATGTCTCTTTTATAATTTGCATTTTTTTTCATGTGTACCCTCATAAAAAATGAAAGTGAAGTTCTAAAATTCAAGCCCATTTTAGTTTCTTCAACATGTAGTGTGTAGGGAATAATGTAACATATTGTCAGCTTGTCAGGTTTATCCTTAGGCTTGTTTGGTCCATCCCTGTTGTTTGGATGCCCTGTGAGGGTGAGTAGGGCAGAGGGCAGAGAAATAGAGAACTGCAGGTATGCAAGAGATGTGATAATACAGAGCTCAAGGGCAGCCTTAGGCATTGGACCATCTGCCTTCCCGTCCCCGCTTTGCACTTTCAACCTGGGCCATACCTTCATCTGCTGGAAATCTAGAGCAGGATCACCTGAAGTTTAATTATTTAAATGGGTTGCCCTGTGCAGGCCCCAACTCTCTGTATGATTTTTCAGGTCTCTGCTAGTTCTAAGATGCGTTGAGATTAAACACAGGCTCTGGGGCTGTGCTCAAATTCTGGCTCTGCCACTTACAAGCCCGGAGACCTTAGGGCAATTCAGTAACCTCTCTGTGCCTCATTCTCCTCAATTGCAAAATGGAGATAATGGAGTGCCTATCTCGTTAGGACTTTTGTGAGTATAAAATTACTCATGAGGACACACTAAGTCCTCATTAGCTATTGTTATTATAGTAAAGAGAAGCAATATAGCGCAGGGGTTCAAGCAAGGAGTCAGAGCCAGACTGTTTGGGTCTAAATCCTGGCTGTGTGACCATAGGAAAATTTCTTACCTTCTCTGTTGCCTCAGTTTTCTCATTTATAAAACAGGGATAATAAGAGCACCTGCTTCATAGGAACTGAGCAAGAATTAAATGAGTTAATATGTTCAAAGTTTCTAGAACAGTGCCTGGCATTTAATGTGTTTGCCACTATTAAAGTTGTGCATATTTTGCTTTTTTTTGTTTTTTATTGAAATCTCACACTGGTCCTGGCCCATACTAGGTACTCATTTAAGAGGCTGTTAAACACACGAATGAGTGAATACATGCAGTCAAATTCAATGGCTTGTAGTATCCATGTTGGCTGTCCATAGCATTCCAAATTTGCCAAATACACTTGGACTCGTCTGCATCACACATGACTTTAGACGAAATGTAGACATTGTTCTCAGCTCCCTCTCCGTTCTGCCCTGTGGTACTCAGTGCTAAAAGCAGGAGCCCATAGGACATGGAGCCGTGACAGCCTAGGGAAACATCTCTCCGTTTCTCCATCAGTACACTAGAGAGTCATCATAACATTCTCAAAGTTTGGAAATTCAAGGACACTAATTAGAGACACAAGTCAAATCATCCTCCATCCCTTCCTCTGTGAATATTTCTGGTGGAGAGCAATCACCACTGGCATTTGAATGCTCAGGCAGCACTGCTGGGGAAGCAAGCAAGCAGGCCCCCTAAAACAGGCAGGCTCCCTGTTAACCCAGAGCCTATCTCTCTGCTGCCTGGGTGGCAGCAGGACTTCTGCCCCTTCATAAACATCAAGACACAAAATAATGGAATGTTTAGTCTGAGTAATACATTAAGGAAATCAATTAAGCCCACATGCAACTTTCTAAGATTTTAATTACAGTACTTAGGGTACCACACTAGAGCAGTTTGTCAGGAACATAATTTGTTAATGAATAACAACTGACAGTGAATTAGTCGGGATTGTAATTAGCTCTTGCTAGCCATCCATTGGAACCCTGATCAAAAGCCAGTCTGCGAGAGAGGGCTAAATCAGCTGTGAATGATAACCTCGACGGCTCTATCTGGGCCATCCCTTTGATGCCCGTGTACTTGGAAGAGCCTGGCTGAGACCCTGTGCACCTTTTTAACTCAAGTGTCAGAAGTGCAGACTCTCAAGCCCCACCCCAGACCTGTTAAATCTGCATTTTAAGATGCCTCGTGACTTAGAAGCCTATGAAAGGTTGCCAAACACCATGGGAGTAGAAAGAGCACAGGATCAAAATCAAACACATCTTACTGCAACAACTGACACACTCACCTGCTCACCAGAGATGTGTCCTCAGGCAATTGCTAAGTCATTTTGAGTCTCGGTGTCCTTGTCCATAAGTTGGATCCACTACTTCTATACTGTAGGGTCCTTGCAATGACTGGCGAAAGCATGTGAATGCACCTACCACAGAGGTGAGCAATGAGAGTGTAGGAGGAGCTCAGCATGGCTTCCTGAGAACTGGGCCTGACTATAAACAGTGCCCCATGAAATGTCTAAGTACCTTCATCTCTCCAATCTTCCCCTTCCATGAAAGGGTAAGACTAGGAGAAAGAAGATAAAATATGACAACTAAGTTGAAAGAGTAGAGAGAATATTTTTTTTTAAATAAAATAAGGAAAATAGTGGAATTAGCCAAAGAATATGCTAAAATTAGGTTACATTTTTTTTTAAGTGGCCAAATGACCAAGTAAGAAAATGTGGCTTGCTAATATCAAACAACTGGGAGAATGCAGGGCCCAGATTGTTCTATGTTTTCCCAGAGGCGGGAGGATCCTGAGGAATGAGGTGGCCATGTGCAATCCTCCCAAGATGGGATTCATGCAAGAATCTCGAGAACTGAGATCCATAGTTGAAGATCAAATTTTTTGGGAAACGTTCTTGACCTACTACACAATGAATATGCTCTTGATAGAACATGCAAACTTAAAAATATGTACATCGAAGCAATTTTCTCATAAGAAAATTTCCCTCAAAGCTTCCTCACCTAACTCAAGATAGTGTTGGAAAGAGGCCTTACCTAAGCTGACTATTAGATCATGTGCTCAGTGCAGGGGATTATTGTTGCATTATGGCACATACAGAAAATGGTCATAATTTTATAACACACTGTGGGTAGACTGAAGAGGTTCTGGGAACATATATGGAGGACAAGGTGAACAAAATCATTTTTTTACATCATGTAATTACAAGGAAAATTAGATGTTGAAGAAGATGACAGTAAGTTTGCATAAAATATTCAAATTGAGTACTGTCAACTTTTTAAGTGAGAAAAAGATTTTGCTTCTGGAAATTTTTTTATATCAGGTTTGATGCTTAAAATGGCTATACTCAATTCCTGATGAAAAGTCTTTAGTAATGATCTCTTCAGATTTTGGATATTCACTATCAATGAGGATGATGAGTGTTTGCATGAGAAGATCATAAAAAAGTATTTAAACTGTTTTACAACTGTTCCAAAATTCATAGTTGTTGAAACTATACTTAAGGACTGTAATATCCCATCCTTTTCTTTTATCAACAAAATTAATGTTGAAATTCCTAGTGACAAGGCAAATATTCTTTAAATCTAATTGAACTTTTTCATATCTAGTTCTTCAAAATGATAATAATGTGGCTCTAGTTTGCAGAACTCTCACATATCATTAGACCAGTCACCAGTGAAAGGACACATCAATTACAAATGGGCAGAAATCCCACACCTATGGGAAGGCCACCACCAGAAGTTCAACATTTTTGCTCCACCTTCTCCCAACACAGACAGTTGGCACCTAGGGCTATGCACTGTGCTCCTTGGGCACTGGGAACACAAGTTCCTCCAGAAGCTCCATGGGCCATGTATCTACAGTGGGCAGTCTGGGCTCCATTGTTAGCTGCTGGTATGGTGGTCCAGATGGACCTGTTGAGGCTGAACTGTTAGTGCTCAGTGGTACTCATTAGACTCCTGTCTGCAGGGACTGTGGGGTGTACAGACAGATGTCACTCATCTGGGGCCATCCTCTGCAGAGCCCCAAATAAGGCCGCTCGTGGGCACAGGTGACCAGCACAGGATCTTTGGCAGCCCCAAAGATTTGGGGGTGTAAGGTCTTGTGGCACACCTGTAACTCATTCATGGCACAAGACTTGACCAGTTGGGAAGCTTTGGATCACTCAGGGGCAGGAACCAAGCCATCTTCTTTCTCTTTCACTTCTTGAATCTATGCATGGTGGGCTCTCCTACCCCCTTCCTCTTTTACTTCCTGCTCAAAGGATTGGTTAAAAGACTTGGCTATCTCCATTTGGCTTTCATTTCTGGCAGATGGTAATCTGACCTTATCTACTATTTTCATCCCACCCTAAGATGCCTGGGATACTCAGGGCGCCTGGGTGGCTCAGTCAGTTAAACGTCTGACTCTTGATTTCGGCTCAGGTCATGATCTCAGGGTCGTGAGATTGAGGCCCATGTCAGGTTCTGCCTGGGTGTGGAGCCTGCTTAAGATTCTTTCTCTCCCTCTTCCCCTCCCCATTGGTGCTCTCTCTTTCTCTTAAATAAATAAATAAATAAAAAGATGCCTGGAATGCTCAGCCTTAGGCTTGGGATCAAGTGTGGTCTTTTTAGTGGTTTGATTTGCTCTGCTTCCTTTGGTAGTTGTGGGGTGCTGCTTCACATTGGTTTTCCTTGCACATCAGCGATAACATCTCACCCTTGGGTTTGGGGAATGGAAGAGGCAGAGATTCAATGAGTGGGAAGCAAGAGGGTTCAGGCTTCATCTTCATTCTTTATTCTCTTACAAGGGCTTTGCATTCTAGCAAGCACCCACCTTAATTACCTTATCAAGCTCTTAACTAGCTATTAATAAATTCTATAGTTTTTTCCCCCATTTGGTCACTGAAAATTAAATGGCTATTGTATTGGAAGTTTCTGTTGGTACAACAACATACAGTCTAAAGGTGATGTTAAGCCATATGCAGGGATTACAGAGAAGGTACGTTGAAAACCACAGCTCACCAAACCCACAGCCATATCAAGAATATAATAGGGTTGAGAGAGTAGAGATTTAGAGAAAATTTATGAGGATTTCTTTAGAGAGAACTGTGGCTGTACTGTGAGTCCTCATTCCCCATCTAAGGGGGAGGTTTGAAGGGAGCTTCCCCTTTCAGCTTGTTGAGGGAAAGGAGTTCCAGTGGGACTAGTGAGCAGTTAGGGGAACATACAGGCCTATTGTCTGACCCCACACCACTGCTCCACCCAGGATATCAGAGTATGACACCTGGACTATCTCGCTGCTGTGGCAGCAAAGCAAAGGAGAATTGTTCTTTCTTGGGGGACTGACCTTCACTCCCAGATTCTGTCAGAGCAAAGATAGTGTATTTACCTGGCAACCTTGGGTGGGGCCATCTTGTAGTATCCTGTCCCATAGAGTTATCAGGGTGGAAGAAATGGCCTCCATGGAGGCTAAGCCAAAGTTGTATTTCTGGATTCTTAGGGGCAGAGGAGAGAGTGAGCAATGCTAAGCCAGTGGCCCCTTTACCTGGGTCAAGGGCATGGCCTGTGACTGCTTATCAGCAAACTGTCCCAGAACACGACTTTAATATCTTCCCATCCCCAGGGCCCAACCTGTTTATGATAGGTTAAGCATTTTCTGCCACTCTTACCTTTCTTTCCTACCACCTATGCCCACCTCACCCCAACCCTGAGGGAATCAGAAACTGCAGGTGACAAGTTGGAGGAGGAGAGAATTGGCAGGTGGAAGGAGCTACTGCACTTGGTCCCCTTCCTCCAGCCCCACCCTCCCAGGGAGGCCCTCATGGGAAGCAGGCAAAATCATACCTTCAAATGAGTTGCCAGTTTTTATTATTATCACGAGAGCCAGGCCTTTTTAATCATCAAGTTTATACTCTATCTACAACCTAAAGTGTCTATCAGACTTGATCCGAAAGGGATCCAAAAATCATGAGATTGCCTGAGTTTTCATCCCACTGAATACAATTTGAAGGGAGGGTGGGAGACAAAAGTAAAGTTACTATCTGGTTTCATTCCATGAATTCTGGTTGTTCAAGGTGCTGCTTACCCCTTCTTAACATATAATCCCTCAGCACGGAGCTCTGTAGGGATGGGAGCATTGGAGCAAACCTTACATGGAGCTCCAGCGTAGAGTCACAGAATGTCAGGCTTGGAAAGAAGCCTGATGTCATCTATTCCAAATGGCCCCCTCCTACCATTTTGAACCCCTCTGCCACATGCGTCCCAATGCTCACCGCACCTGTGTTTGATATCTGCAAAAATAAAAGGGCGCACATCCTCCCAAGAGAGTTCACTCCCTTTTGAACAACACCTTTAATTTAGTTGATTGTTTCTTTTGCTATGCAAAAGATTTTAGTTTGATATCGTCCCACATGTTTATTTTTGCTTTTTGTTGCCTTTGCTTCTTTTGGAGTCAGATCCAACAAATCATCGCCAAGACCAATGTCAAGGAGCTTTTCCCTCTTTTTTTTCTAGGAGTCTTACAGCTTCAATTCTTCTGTGAAAGTCTTGAATCCATTTCAAGTTAATTTTGTGAGTGGTATAAGATGGGGGTCCAGTTTCCCATCCATCTTCTTGTGATTATCCAGTTTTCCCAGCACCATTTATTGAAGACACTGTCCTTTCCCCATTTAGTATTCTTGGCTCCCTTGTCAAATATTAGTTGATCATAAATGTGAAGGTTTATTTCTGGGCTCTTGAATCTGTTCCGTGCGTCTGTGTGTCTATTTATATGTAAGTACAATACTGTTCGGATTACTATACCTTTGTAATATAGTTTGAAACCAGGAAGTATAATGTGGAAGTTTAGGACACATTCATTTAGGCCTGATTTAATTTTCCTTGGATGGTACCTGTTTACTCAGGTCTCTGGGAAACTTCACCTGCTCCCTAAACCTCTACTTTCCATATCGTTGTTCCCATCACACCATATGGGAATTTTTCTCTATATCTGTGAGTGCCATGAGGTCAGGGGTTGTCTTGTTAATTGTTAAATCTACAACATGAAGCTCAGTATTAGGAGAGTAACAGGTGCCAGTGACTTAGTTCCCCTCTCCATCAACGCGTAATCCATAATCTTCACTGGGCATGCTTCTAGCTATTCCTGTTCAGTCTTCTGAGAAGAACTCTGATTCCTTGAATAGATTGATTATCCTTTCTTTGCTATAAGCTGCATCCCTAGGTTTGTCTCTCCAATTCTAAAAACACTTCAATTTTTATATTGTACTGAAAAGAGGAAGAAAATGACTTTCCAAGGTCAATGAATCAGGCTGGTGGGTCAACCAGGAAAGAAATAGGTGAGTTCTGATATATCATATGAAACTCTGTCCGTAAAATCAAGCCATCCTCTTTTTGATATTTCCACCTCATTCAATGGCATTGTTTTCTTCGGAGGAATAGAAAATTTATTATTCAGACTCTGGGCAGAGGAGGGAAATGGCTTGGATTTGGAGATAAGAGGCAGTTTGCTGCCAGCCAGCTGCCACCCTTGTTATCTAACAAACGTGGGTTTAAGTGAAAACATCGTAGGCCTGTTGCTGCCTCTGTTCCCAAAGAGAGTTATTTATTTTGAGCCGTAGCTTTTCTTGTTGTTAGTGCTGTTTTTGAAAAATGGTGTGTATGTTCATCTTACTCTGTGCTTCTCCCCTTCCTCCAGCCCCAGCCTCTGCCCCAGGAGAGCCTTATAACCACTCATGAGGTTCTCTTGACCCTGGGTTCTCCTGCCATCCTTTTCAATTCAATCCCTACACCACATACTTACCAAAGGTCCGTTCCGGCCTCCTTGTCAAGAGCCCCCCTGGCTCACTGAACAAGGGCCAGGTACTTGAGCATGCCCTTGTAGCCTCTCTACCTTTTGTTCTTTTCTATTGTGTTCTTTCTGCTCAGCCAGTTTCACCAACAGCTGCCTTGTGATCATGTCCTCCCTTTTTCTAGAGTACCCAGTTTCCTCCCTTGGAATGTGTCTTCTCTCTGGTTCCCCATGCTTTATTGTCATCCTACAAAGTACAGAATTGGCATTACCTTTTCCTTGAAGATTTTTGTACTCTCTCTTGCTGAAAGTGGGATGTCTCTCATCACAAGGTTGTTGAAAGGACTGAATAAGATTATGCATAAAAGCAGAGAGTGGTTGCCAAAGGCTGAGGGGAGAGGGAAATGGGGAGTTGATGTTCAATAGGTAAAAAGGTTCAGTTATGAAAGATGAATAAGTTCTAGAGATCTGATGTACAATGTTGTGCCTCTAGTCAACAATACTGTACTGTGCACATTTATTTATTTAGAGGGTAGATCTTGTGTTCGGTGTTGTTGCCACAATACAATGAAAAGATTATGCATGTGGATATGCAAAGGGAAGTGCCTAGCAGGTACCAGACACAATATTTCTTTTCCTTTCTATTTTTAGTTCTTTGATCTCCAAGAGAATTTACCCATTTACTTTGTATCATAGTTATTTGTGTGCATGTCTTAATTGTTATATATCATAGCGAGAAAAAAGGTCACAGATTTTGATGTCTGACGTCTGGTTTTGAGACCTACCTCCAACATTCAATAGCTGTGTGGTCTTGAGTAAGTTGCTCAGTTTTTTTAAGAATCAGTTTTATCATCTGTTAGGAAAAAAAAGAAAAGAAAAATAATTACTATCGGTCTGGTCCTAGGGATGGATTAAATGTGACAATACATGTGAAAGGGTCCAGCATGTGGACAGATACATGGTAGGGGCTCAGAGTCCTACCATGGTTTCCTTTCTCCTTTGAGGGTAGTGGCTGCAATGTTAACATGTTTGTAACACTATGGAACAGAGCATGTAGCCTTAGTCAGGCTCAGTCAATATTTCCTGAATGAATGAATGAGAGGAAGGAAGGAAGGAGGGAAGGAAGGAAGGAAGAAGGAAGGAAGGAAGGAAGGAAGGAAGGAAAGAAGGTTAAAGACAAAACAGAAGGACGAGCCCTCTTAGTTGCCTTTGTAATGCAAAAGGTTATGAGGGGTTTCAACTCAAAGACAAGCATCTCCAAAGAGAATAGAAATATTTCCTTTTTTTCCTAAGCCTGTGCAACATTTTCAACAGCAGCTGCAACCTTGAAATTTGGAAGGGAGAGCTGTTTAAAGCTCCTGACTTCTGGAAGTCAGTAGTTGTTATTCCAGCAGTGCCACCTCTGTTAGAGAAAAAATTACGGTGGCACTCGCGAAAATGGTAGTAAGGAAGACTTTTTTCAAGACTATTACGGTAAGGGTCAGCTCTATTGCAATCGGGGAGAGAGATGGAGCTGAACTCCGACTACAGCAAGGACAAAGGGATTTATAGCCAAGGAGCAGAATGACGGGGCCAGGGGATAAGAAATTACTAAGGAGAGACATCAAGGGTTGGGGAATTCTTGCCAAACTAACCCAACAGGATTTTTGCTAAAGGAAGGCCAAGGACTGAGGCATCAAAGGTGGGGAATGAGGATTTGGATCAGATATCAAGGGTTGTGGGGGGGGATTCTCACTAGACTAACAGCAGGATTCTTGATAAAACTGGACTAGGCAGGCTGAGGACAGGATGGGGGCGAAGGTGAAAGTCTAGTCGAGAAGAGGGCCCTGAGGAGCTTGGCTAAGGTTTGGTCAAGGAGAGAGTATTTGCCACCTCTCTCTTTTCGCACAGGACAGAGGCTCTGAAAGAGGCCTGCTGAAAGCCGTCCGGCTAGCCTAGCTGGGAGAGCAGGGCTGGAGCATGAGTCTGCCCTAGAAGTTGGGAGAGTTTGGCAAAATGTTGTAAACATTCCTATCTCTGGGTTTTCATTTTTAAAAAGGACAGAATACCCCTTTTCCTCCCAACCACCTTGGTGGGCGTATTAGTTTCCTGTGACCTTTGCAACAAAGAACCACGAACGTGGTTTAAAACAACAGAAATGCATTCTCACAGTTCTGGCGGCCAGAAGTCTGAGATCTCTACTGCTGCATCAAAATCAAAGCCTCCGTGGGGCTGGACTCCTTTTGAAGGTCCTCGGGGAGAATATGTTCCCTGCATCTTCTAATGTATGGTGACTGCTGGCATTCCTTGTTTTTGGCCCCATCGCTCCAATCTCTGCCTCCGTCTTTATATGACCTTCTTTTCTTCTGTTTCTAATTTCCCTCTGCATCCCTCTTATATGAATACAATATGTGTTAGTCGGCTGGGGCTGCCATCACAAAATACCATAGAGTGGATGGCTTAAATAAAAGAAAGGGTATTCCTCACAATTGTGGAGGCTGGGAAGGTAAAGATGAAGGTATTGGCCGAGTTGATTTCTGGTTAGAGTTCCCTTCCTGGCTGGCAGACAGCTGCCTTCTCCCTGGGTCCTCACGTGGTGTGTGTGTGTTGGGGGCAGGGGGAGACAGAGAGAGAGAGAAAGAGAGAGCTCTTCCTCTTCTTGTAAAGCCACCAGTCCTCTCAGATTGGGGCCCCACCCTCATGACCTCATTTAACCTTAATTACTTCTTAAAGGCCCTATTTTTTAGTACAGTCCCACTGGGGATTACGACTTCAATGTATGAATTTGAGGGGTACACAATTCAGTTCATAACACATGTGATTGCATTTATGATCACCTGGATAATGCAAGATAATCTACCCATCTCAAGAATCTTAACCTAATCATATCTGTAGAGACCCTTTTTCAGAAAAAGGTAATATTTACAGGTACCAGGATTGGGACCTCATATATCTGGGTGGTCATTATTCAGCCTACTTCTAGCCAGCCAAATGAGCCTGGATTTATAAAGCAATTGGACATCCCTCATTTTATTAATCAAATCCAGAACATTATAGATTTATTCACAATAAAATGGTCCTCAAGGTTATTTCCAAGTTCCATCATTCTAGAGTTTTGTTGCTTTGAACTTTGCTGATGTGGGTAGTCTCTGGGAACCTTTACTTAGCCTATTGGTCCTTTCCACCTAGATGTTTAATAAATATCAAATTTAACAGAATCACTTTCCTCCCATCAGACTTATTCCTTCCCTGTTCCTCCATGTCAGTAAACAGCAAGGCATCCATCCAACAGTTCAAGCCAAAAGCCCAGGAGCACTCAATTCCTCTCTTTCCCTGCCCTTTAAATCCCATTGTGATCTTTACTTGGCATCAAGGAAATACAAATCAAAACCACAATGAGATACCACCTCACACCGGTCAGAATGGCTAAAATTAACAACTCAGGAAACAACAGATGTTGGTGAGGATGCAGAGAAAGGGGAACCCTCTTACACTGTTGGTGGGAATGCAAGCTGGTACAGCCACTCTGGAAAACAGTAAGGAGGTTCCTCAAAAAGTTAAAAATAGAGCTACCCTATAACCCAGCAATTGAACTAGAGGATCCAAAGGATACAAACATAGTGTTTCATGCACCGCAATGTTTATAGCACTAATGTCCACAATAGCCAAACTATGGAGAGAGCCCAGATGTCCATCGACAGATGAATGGATAAGAGGTGATATATATATAGATATGTATATATATTTCATTGTATGTACATTGTATATACATACAATGGAATATTACTCAGCCATTAAAAAGAATGAAATCTTGCCATTGTCAACGATATGGATGGAACTAGAGGGTATTATGCTAAGCTAAATAAGTCAGTCACAGAAAGACAAATACCATATGATTTCACTCATGTGGAATTTAAGAAACAAAACAGATGAACATTGGGGAAGGGAAAGGAAAATAAAATAAGATGAAAACAGAGAGGGAGGCAAACTATAAGAGACTCTTAACTATAGGAAACAAACTCAGGGTTGCTGGAGGGGAGGTGGATGGGGGGATGGGGTAACTGAGTGATGGGCATTAGGGAGGGCACTTGATGGAATGAGCACTGGGTGTTGTATGCAACTGATGAATCACTAAATTCTACCTCTGAAACTAATAATACAGTATATGTTAACTAAATTGAATTTAAATAAAAATTTTTTAAAAATCCCATTGTGATCTTTAGCAAACAGTACAGCATGGGACCCACCAATCAGAACAAAGTCAGGCTGTAGAGATGTCGAGTGGGGTCCCTACCATGCTAAACATTGATATTTTATTTTTTGGTTCTAGAGGAAGTCTGGGTGTATTGGGGTGTTGGGGTTGGGGCACCACTTGGGAGCTCTCGGCTGTGACCGTTTACCAACTGGTGTAGAAATATTTCAATATTTTGGCCACTGGGAGGGCTCTCCGGGGACTTACCAGCTAAATAGCAGTCCTGCCCACATCCACTTACCAAGTTCTGTCACCTTTACATCCAAAAGCTATCTCACATCCAGCTACCTTCTGTCCACCTCAGTGGTTGTTACCCCAGAACCGGCCACCATCGTCTCTTGTCTGTACTTCTGCACTAGGCTCTAGGGCTTCCCTGCTCCCAAGCACACACCTCTACACTCTATTCTCCAAGCAATAGCCACAGTGATCTCTGAAAAATACAAGTTGTAGGATGTAATCCTGCTGCAGTGAATTCTGTTATACATGGTACCGAACGCAAACTTCTTATCCTGACCTTCATTTGGCCTTTCTTTACCTCTCTGCTCTAACCTCATTTTCTCTGCTCTCTTTCATTCTACCCAGTGGCCTTCTTTCTATATGTTCTTTCCTCCCCTCCCCTCACCGTGGCACTAGCAGTTCTCTCTGGAATGCTGTTCCTGACTAGATCTTTGCATGGCTGTCTTCTCATTCAGGGCCTAAGTGTCACCCTATTGCATTTGTTATAATAAGATGGGATTTGTACAATACCTTTTGTTTATTCACTCAAACTTGTATTGAGGTTTATTACTATGAACGTGGCTCTCTGCTGGGGACCAAGGTGCACAGATGAATAAGACCATGTTGTTCTTCTCAAGGGCCTCAGTTGAGTAAGAGAGCCAGAAAAGTAATTTCAAAGACTTCAAGATATTTCTGGTACAGTGCAAAAATGAGTTGTAATGGAAGTCTTGTGGGAGAACAGGGAAGGACGTAACTATTAATAACTGTGCCTGGGGGAATCCAGGAAGGGTTTTGAGAGTAACTGATTTTACCTGGATAATTACAGTGGAGAATCCTTATTTTAGAATGAATGAAACTGAACTAAATTATACCATTCTATTTAAGACCTAAGACTTATCTGTGTTTGGTACAGATAAATATTTAAATAAATTAGATAAATATTTAAACATGAGATATTCCTGATTTTCATACACAATTTTAATGGGCATTAAATATATTCAGAGTAGGTGTCTTTATATTTTTAATCCATTGGGGGATAAGCACTTCTCATTTAGCTGACTTGACAACAAAGATTGATGGAGCAAGTAATATCAGGTGTGAGATCTTTGAATATCAGGTGGGGGTTCTAGTTTTTCCAGTTGAAATGAGGTGAGTAGAAGGTCATGGTCACACAGCTGACCTGTTTTATTCCTGAAATGATCCCTTATTCCTTGGACAGGTAGGCACATTCCTAATTGTCCTTCACATTTCCCAGGGTGGATGTCTTTTCCTTTCCCCCACCAGCTTTATTGAGATATAATTGACATATTGCTTTGTGTTATGTGTAAGATATACAATGTAATGATTTGATACATGTGTATATTTCAAAATTATTACCACAGTAAGTTTACTTAACACATCCATCACTTAACATAATTACATTATGTGTGTGTGTGTGTGTGTGTGTGTGTGGTGAGAGCATTTAAAATCTCCTCTTTTAACCACTTTCATGTATATAATACAGTGTTGTTAACTATAGTCACCATGCCTTGCATTATATTCCCAGAACTTATTCATCTTGTAATTGGAAGCTTGTACGCTGTGAACACATCTCCCCATTTTGACCACCCCCAACCCCTGGCAACCACCACCAGTCTATTCTGTTTCCATGAGTTCAGCATTTTAAAATTCTACATATAAGTGAGGTCATATGATATTTGTCTGTCTCTAATTTATTTCACTTAGCATGATGCCCTCAGGTTTCATTCATATTGTCACAAATGACACGATGTCCTTTTTTATGGCCGAGCAATATTCTAGTGTGTGTGTGTGTGTGTCTGTGTATTTGTATGTATCATATTTTCTTTATTCATGTATCTGTTGATCGACACTTAGGTTATTTCTGTGTCTTGGCAATTGTGAATGATGCCGCAATGAACATTCTTTGAGACAGTGATTTCATTTTCTTGGGTGTCTCTTTCTAATCCATCTTTGTAGAGATAAGAGAGATAAGGACATGTCAAACCTTGATTTTCACTGCATATTTACTATATCATAACCACCTGGCTTTATTTTTCTCTTACACTTCTCTTTCCTAGTAGTCATCAGAATTTGTAATTGTATGTTAATTTTTGGATTTTTGTTGTTGTTGAATATCTGTGTCTCTGCTACATTGGAAACTCCATGAAGGAGGACATTTCTGTGATCTGCTGCTGTGTCTCCTTATTGAGCACCTAACATATAGTTGGTACTCTGGATATATTTATTCAACAAATGAATACATGAATAATCCTGATAGTTTGAGTAAAAGAAGATAATTGGAGGATTCACATAAATTAAAATATGATTGAGGTTGTGAGACACCTCCTTAGAGGGTAAATCAACCTGTTGTAGTTCATGGAGCTATTTCAACTAGATGTGAATTCCAGGTGCCCAACCATTCTGGTATTTTTTTCCACAAGGATAATTTAAATTGGACTCCTCGGGTAGGAGGTGCTAAAAATTATAGATAATGGACATATCATTTATTTGCTCACTAAGCCAGTATTGTTTGCTCCTAAAAGAAGGGAAGAATTGCTAGTCATTCCTATATCTAACAGAATATACGGTGGTCCCCCTGTATCCATGGTTTCACTTTCTGTGGTGTCAGGTACTGGAGGTCAACTGTGGTTTGGAAGCAGAGGATGTTCCTTTTGACCTATTATCAGAAGGTCAGTAGTAACCTCATGCTAGTCACAATGCCTATGCCATTCAGCTCACTTTATCTCATCAAGTAGGCATTTTATCATCTCACATCATGGCAAAAAGAAGGGTGAGTAGAGTAAATAAGGTATTTTGAGAGATCACATTCACATAATTCTTATTGTAGTATATTGTTAGAAGTGCTCTATTTTATTATGTCATTGTTGTTAGTCTTTTACTGTGCCTAATTTATCGTAGACATGTATGTATAGGGAAAAACAGCATATAAAGGGTTTGGTACTACCTGTGGTTTCAGGTGTCCACTAGGAGTGTTGGAACATATTCCCCACAGATAAAGGGGGTAACTGTATTATTATTTATTGAATATACTCAAGAGTATTCTTCAGGATACATTGTATTTTATTTTTATTTTTATTTTTTTAAAGATTTTATTTATTTATTTGACAGAGAGAGACATAGTGAGAGAGGAAACACAAGCAGGGGGAGTGGGAGAGGGAGAAGCAGGCTTCCCGCCGAGCAGGGAGCCCGATGCGGGGCTCGATCCCAGGACCCTGGGATCATGACCCGAGCCGAAGGCAGATGCTTAACGACTGAGCCACCCAGGTGCCCCCTTCAGGATACATTTTAATAAACGGGTAAAATTGGTATAATTTGGGAATAGGTCATTTAACAAGTATTTCAAATTTGGTGAATAGATCATTGAACAGATAGGCTTCTTTGTACTCCTCTGGGTATCAAGCCCCACCTGCCTTTTGGTGGGAGAGGCTTACAGTGTCTTTGTCAATTAAAAAAGCCTGTGATTCACCCAGATGGTCCAGATGGGGCTCAGTAAAATCTCCTGGCAAGTCTGTCCCTTGGTTTCCCATCCTGTCATTAGGAATTGATTTGATGTAGTCTGATCATGCACATGTCTTAGGCTTATTTTAGTAGAAAATGATAGCTGGAAAGTGTTGGTGTCTTTCAGCCAGAGATCACCAGGAACACATTTGTAGTTGAAGTTAGGTTTCTTGGTGTAGCAGGCAGATGCTCCCCCGAGATTCCTGCCCCCTGGTGGACAAGCCCTGTATAACCCTCCCCACCCCAGTCTAAATGGGACCTGTGAATATGTTGGAATGTCACTCCCAACGTTAAGTTACTAATCAGTCAAAAGGCAGATTATCCTGGGTGGGCCTGACCTAATCAGGTGAGCCCTTGAAAGAAAGTGAAATATTAGGGAGATCATCCAACTGGGCTGGGAAAAAAAAAAAAGCCCAATCATGTTGTGAACTGCCTATGGAAGGGCCCCATATGGCTAAGACATGAAAGTGGCCTCTCAGAGCTGAAAATGACCTCTGGTCAACAGCTAACAGCCAAAAGCCAACAAGAAAATGAAACTTCAGTCCTACCACTACAAAGAACCAAATTCTGTTGACACCTTGAGTGAGCTTGGAAGGACCCCAACCTGCAGATGAGAACACAGCCCCAGCTGACCCCTGATTTTAGCCTTGTGATAAACTGAGAAGACCCAGCTAGCCTATGCCCAGACTCCTGTCCCAGGGAAACTATGAAGTAATACATTTCTACTGTCTTTAAGCCTCTAAATTTATGGCAATATGTTATGCAGTAACATATAATAGAAAACTAATGCAACTGGTTCCTTGCAACAAGGGAGACAAAACAAAATGGAGAGACTTGGAGCATCTCAGTGAGGGAGTTGTCAAAGGGGGTCGTTCTGGAATCTGGGCTTGTATTAGGTGATTTGGGCAAGGGTTCAAGGAAGCATGATTTTGTTCTGGTTTGGGTGCTATCGGAAAGAAGGGACTAGTCCGTGATTGGGTAGCTTAATAAGTTTTATCTAAGAGTCAGGACTAAAGCTGCAATGGGTGAAGAAGCCCCAGTCACTCGCATCAGCAGCAAGAGGGGGATGTTTGGCCATTTTTGTGGCTTGGACAGTGCTCCTGTCTTTGTCTTCAGACACCATTCCAGAATGGCCCTGTTTTCGTCTCACTCATCACAGTCAGAGTGGCCTTGTGTTTCACAGAAAAACACTGTGTGTTTCCTGTTAGAACCAGGCCAGCTCTGAGCTGACAGCCATCAGGGGCTGCTTTGGTGTAGGTAGGTGACAGTTAAATACTCCTACAACCTCACTTAACAGGTCTGGGTTGTTTTTTTTTTTTTTCAGATATGGCAATTTTAATAAATTAATTAATGGGGGGTGCCTGGGTAGCTCGGTTGATTAAATATCTGACTCTTGATTTTGGCTCAGGTTATGATCTCAGGGTCCTAGGATCAAGCCCCATGTTGGGCTCTGCACTTGGCGTGGAGCCTGCTTAAGATTCTCTCCTTCTGCCACTCCCCCCTTAAAAAAGGATAAAAAAATTACTTCTTAAAAAAGTGGATGGGAGGGTCTTTATAAGATAATTTTTTTATAGCTTTATTGAGGTATAATTGATATACAAAGAAGTGCACATATTTAATGTATACAATTTGATGCATTTGGACATATGCAAATTCTGCTAGGTGTACAAACATTTACTAAATAAATGCTTATTAGCAAGCCATCACACACACAAAAAATCATATGATCTGTTCCATGAGCTTAAGGAAATCTGTTCTTAGGTGCTCAATCTACACTTCGCATCAAAGGTTCATTTGAGGGTTGCCTGGGTAGCTCAGTCGTTAGGCGTCTGCCTTCGGCTCAGGTCATGATCCCAGGGTCCTGGGATTGAGCCCCGCATCGGGCTCCCTGCTCGGCGGGAAGCCTGCTTCTCCCTCTCCCACTCCCCCTGCTTGTGTTCCCTCTCTCGCTGTGTCTCTCTCTGTCAAGTAAATAAATAAAGTTTCTTTAAAAAAAAAAAGGTTCATTTGAAGTAAAGACAAGGCTCCTGTCACCCACAGAGCTGGCCTTAGGCAGAATCTTTGAGAATTCATTGCCAAACATGGGACTACTTAGGTATTTAGCTTAGAGCAGTATATCCCTAGTATATGCCTAGTAAATCTCTAATAAAATATCCCTAAGATTAAAGGGTATAGGCCTCACTGGATTCTCATATCCTCCTCCTGCAAAGGTAGGAAGTTTCTCTAAAATGCTATTAGCCCATATATATATATAGGCATATATATGTATAATATATGTATGTATGTATATATATGTATATATAGCCCATATATACAGTCATATATGTTTAAGTATAATATCACCGTAATTTCACCAGTTGAGAGCCTGTTTGCAACATTCATCATTAATTTAATATTTAATTAAACTATTTAATAAAAACTCATTTGATGTCCAGTATGCTAATTTTCAAAGCACTTGTTTTTGATTGAGATTGGATATAGAAGAACATGTAGTACCTCCCACTTGAAGAATGAATATCTTGAAGAATAAGAATCTAGATTAGAATGCCATTTGACCACCCCTGAATTTTGTATACTTCAAGATACTGTCAGTTTCTGTGCTAGAACTTGATCCAGTAGCTCTCATTCTTGACCATCTATTGGAGTCACCTGAAGGAACTTTTTAAACCATCTATGCTGATGCTGCTCCAAACCAAATACATCAGACTCTCTGGAGGTGGCATCCAGGCAGTGGTATTTTTAAAAGTTTCCCAGGTGACTTCAGCCTGCAGCCCAGGTCAAGTACCATTGTCTTAATCCAAAAATGTAATAACATCACATTGTCTGTGTTGAGGTCAAGTAAATTATGACTCTCTTAAAACGGCTGCCCAATGAGAATTACCCGGGGAGCATTGAAAAAAAAAAGATGCTTCGACCTAACCGCAGACCAGTGAAATCAGAATCAAGGGGTGAGGGCCTGAGCACTGGCACCTTAAGCATTTCCAAGGGGCTCTAATATGCAGATGTGTGCGGGTCTGTTGTATGGGCTACGTATGGACGACGGTAGCCAGCAGTAAAGGAAGAGCCTCAAGAGGAGAGTAGCTTGCTCCCACTTGTGTGATGCGAGGGGCATCTCCAGTGGTTGGCAGGGGCTGGCTTGTATCCCTGAGGGCTCCCAGACTCTGAACGCTGGGGGGAGCTTGCCAGGGTCCCAGTGCCGACTCTCCTCTCCCTAAGCCAATTCCCCATTATGGTCTCATCCCAGACCTCCTTTAAAGTAGATGTCTCCACCTGACCTGGAACGTGGGGTAGGAAGCATAAAGATCCCTATCTCCAGTCCTTCTCCCTTTATGTGCTGTGTGCCAGGGCCCTTCACATGGACCCTGTCTATGCAGTCTACACAAGGATGGTTAAAGGTAGCATCCTGGGCACCAGCACCACCTCCAGACTGCCCCAGCCTCCTCTTGTTTGCTTCCCCCCCCCTTTAAATCCTTCCTGTAGCTCTGGTTCTTCCCTGCCCCTTTGAAGGGGTGACAGGAGGGAGCATCACAGAGTCATTAAGAAACACAGATTTTGGAGGCACATCCTCTTGGGTTTGAATTCACCACTTGTTTCCTGAGTGATCTTGGCCAGCCACTTGACCTCTCTGAGCCTGAGTTTCATCTGTTTAAAATAAAAAGGTCAAAAATACTAATTTCATAGGTTTTTGTGGAGATTAATTAGATGGTGCCTGTAGGAGGCCTAGGACAGAAACTGGCATACAGTCAGACTTAATAAACTCCATCTTTGTTGTTGTTACTGCTATTATTATCCAGCTTGGGAATTCCAAGCCGAATATAGTTTGACTCTGGCCTCCTTCTGGAAGCATGGTTCTCAACGTTGGCTTTACTTTGGAAATCAAAAAAAAATCTGGGGCCTGGGCTCCACCCCAGAGATTCTGACACAATCATTCTGGGGTGGGGCCTGAGTCTTGATTATTTTAAAAGCTCCCCAGGTGATTGTAATGTGCAGCCAAGGTTGAGAACCAGAGCAGTGGTTCCTAAAATGTAGTCCAAGGACCAGAAGCATCAGCAGCACCTGGGAGCTTGTTAGAAATGCAGGTTCTCAGGCCTCATGCCCGCCCTCCCGAATCAGAATTTTGAGAGGCAGGGCCCAGTGATCTGTGTTTTAATTCCTCCAGGGGATCCTGATGCTCAGTAGAATTTGAGATCTGCTACTATAGAGAACCTGCCCTCTACCATACAAGCCTCTGCTGGCTCTCTTTGGTGGTCCAGATGGCTATGGGGAGACCTCTCTTTGTGGGGTACTTTTTTCCTATCAGTAGCAGTATTTCTCCTGAGTTTCAGCCTGCCTATTGGAGGATCAAGTTTAAAGCTGGTCCATCATAATGGGGCGCCTGGGTGACTCAGTCAGTTAAGCGTCTGCATTCGGCTCAGGTCATGATCCTGGGGTCTTGGGTTGGAGCTCCACTCAGCGAGGAGTCTGCTTCTCCCTCTCCCTCTGACTCTTCCCCTCTGCTCATGCTCACACTCATGCTCACGCATGCTCTCTCTCTCTCAAATGAATAAATAAAAAGTCTTAAAAAAAAAAAAGCTGGTCTATCACTAAAATAAAATGGACACATGCATAACTGGATTAACCAAGGACAATGCACATATATGTGTGCTCACATTCATCTGGCAAGGTTTTCAGCAAATGGTAGCATCAGTTTTGCCTTATGCTTTGTTTTAAATCAAACAGAGGAACTTACCAGCTTTATTTTCTTTGTATTTCATTTTTCTTGGTATTTAATAGCAAGCGCTGAAAGGGATCTTGACATAATAAAGCAAACTTTAAAGATATCCATTGTTGGGACCTGACCTAGGCTGATTTGCCTGTTCATAATGATTAGCTTCTTTTTGTTGAATGCTCCTGGTTTCCAATGATTAGAGGTGTGTGAGGGCAGTAGGTCTCCTTGCCCAAAACCTTGCTTCTGGGTGATGTGTTATGAAGCAAGCAAGTCTTGAACCAAATTCAGCCACAACAACAAAATAACAAACAAACAAAACAATAACAGAAAATAGACACAAAGATCAGTCGATCTGTTTGGTGAGCCCACTGAAGTGTGGCCCCTCTGGCCTTGGGGTTCTCCAACCTGAAAGGTTTGCTTTGAGGCAAAAATGCCACAAGGCTCTGATCATTGGCTAAACTTTTCCGGCATCCCTGGCATTTTGGGTGCTGGACTTCTCTGGGTATCATAGGATATTTGCAACCCAGGACCCAGGCACTGAATTCTGTTAGCCATCCTTCTCACAACTATTACCCCCCAGTCATTGTGACAACCCCAAAATGTCCCTCTCCCCCCATTTTCACATCTCTGTAATCTGTTGAATGTAGGGGTAATGGGATCAAATAGAATTCTTTACCTAAAGCCTCACTCCAAAGGTGTTAGGTTGCAGGGTTTTGAGACCCGATTTTTCAAAATATTCTGTTATTGCAAGGCAGAATGCTTCTTGAATTGCTCACATTTTGCCAGTGAAACATTATTTCTAATATCCCTTATGCTAATTAACAAGCTCAATATGCTGCTTCAGATAGTGGTATTTAAAGCAAGCACTTGTCACGGTGCTTGTAGCTGGAGCTGGAGTGGGGGCTCCTGATTAGGGTCTTTCAAATGCTAACCAGCCACCTCTGGAATGTGGATTCTTGATTAGGGTACTTCACATATTAATTAACTGTTTCTAGGGTATAGATTACTTTTAATTTACACCTCATATTTGTCACTGTCTATGCTGAAGCACGTAGATGTCAATGCCAGATAAGGTACCATACCTTAGCAGGGAAACCTCTGGTGTGCTGGGTGTGGAAATTAGCACACGTCTGGTGAGTGGTCCAGCAGCAGGTGTGGGAAGGCCGTGGAACCTTTGACCCAGCATACTGTGACCAACCATCTTGGTTTACCAGGACTGAGGGCTTCCTGGGATTTGAGGTTTTCAGTGCAAAACCCAGAATGGTCCAGGGCAAACCAGGACAGTGGACTACACCTACCAGCGACTCGGCCTCTAGAAAGCTGTCCTCAGGTAACAAGTCCGGAAAGGTTACGGATAGTAGGTGTTCATTGTGAAAGTGCAGACTTGGAAGCAAGTTACAGAGTTAGCAATGGGGAATCTGTTGAGTAAATTTTGGTGTATGCATCAGATGGAGTATTCTAGTTCTAAAAAACTCATGTTCCCTGTATTCATCACCTTGGGCTGCCCAAATGAAATACCACAGACTGGGTGGCTTAGACAATAGAAATTCATTTTCTCCTTCAACAGTCCTAGAGGCCTGAAGTCCCAGATCTATGAAGAGCTAGCAGGGTTGATTTCTGGGGAGGGCTCTCTTCCTTGGTTATAGCTGGCTGCGTTCTTGCTGTGTCCTTATGAAGCAGAGAGAGCGAGCCTGCTCTCCCATGTCTCTTCTCAGAAGGGCACTAATCCCATTGGACTAGGGCCCCCCTTTATGATCTCATTTAGCCCTAATTACTGCCTTACTCCAAACACAGTCACACTGGGGGCTTAAGGCTTCAACATACGAATGTTGGGAGAATAGAATTCAGCCCATAGCATTCTTAAAGACCACTTGTGGAGAAGAAGTATGTACACAATATATTGGTAACTGAAACACAACACAGTGTGTATGGTATGATTCAGATATTGTCTGAAGAGCAAGTGAGAAGAAAACGTATGCATCCACAGCAAGGCTTGAAGACTATACAGCATGTTAAAAAAATGGAAATTAAGGTGATTTTAAATTTCTTTATACTTTCTGTAGTTTGCTGTAATCTTTTGTATTCCAAAATTTTAAAAGGCTAGCATGCAGTACTTTTTATTTTTATTTATTTATTTTTTTGAGAAAGAGAGAGACATGCACACACATCAGAGTGGGCAGGGGGAGGGACAGAGGGACAGGGAGCGATAGAATCTTAAGGAGACTTGGTGCTGAGCATGGAGCCCAATGCGGAGGTCCATCTCATGACCCTGAGATCGTGACCTGAGCCGAAATCGAGAGTTGGATGCTTAACTTACTGAGCCACCCAGGCACCCCTGCAGTACTTTTTAAATAAGAAAATTGTAGTTTAAAAATACAAACTCTGGGGCACCTGGGTGGCTCAGTCGGTTGAGTGCAGTCTGCCTTTGGCTCAGCTCATGATCCCAGGGTCCTGGGATCGAACCCCGTGTCGGGCTTCCTGCTCAGAGGGGAATCTGCTTCCCCCTCTCCCTCTGCCCTTCCTCCCCACTCTCTCAAAAAAATAAATTAATTAAAATCTTAAAAAAAAAATACAAGCTTTGGTTAGATTGCTGTCAGACCAGGGGAGAATGGGTGTGGCATCTATTAAGGAGAAAAACGGGGCCTAGATTGGTGGTAACTGAAAACGAACAAATGAAGAGGAAATCTAGGATGTTTATGTAGCCCTGAATTGAATATTCCCTGTATAATTTGGCAAACTGAGCCTTGCTGTCTATGAGAATGGGTAGTGGTTTAACGTGTGGTATTGGGAACTGACCGTCATGGCTGGAATCCCAGCCCATCGGCTTGCTGGCTGTCTGTCCTTGGGCAAGTTTCTGTCTGTCCCACTTATCTGTCAGACGGGAATAACACTAGTGCCTACGCCATCGGCTTGTTGTAAGGTCAGAGTGAGTTATTTCATGAAAGTAATGTACCTGCCAAGGAGAAAGATGTTCAACAAAGCAACTATTGTTGCTATTATTATCTTTTTCCTAAGAATGCCTGGCTCTGCATCTTAGACGACGCTTAGAAATTCTTTTTGCATCATGGCTTTGGACAGCATTCCCCCTGTCTCTTTGGTAGGGGTTTGTTCATTGTTGTTAGACTTTTTAGATTTGACAAATAAACACTGGACACCCAGGTAAATCTGAATTTCAGATAAACAACAAATAATTTTTTAGTCTAAGTGTGTTCAAATATTGGCTGGGGCATACTTACATTAAAAAAATTAGTCATCATTTATCTGAAATTCAAATTTAACTGGGTGTTCTCTATTTTATCTGGCAATCTTAATTATTATAGATGTGACAACAGCATCGAAAAGAAAGCCAACAATGAAGCTTTCTTAATGAGATCCTTCTAAGCCAAGTCTGCCCCTGCTGAATTCCCGGTGTTGGCATTGCCTTATAGTGGGGAGTGTGTGAAATAACTGATGTGTAGGTCTTGGCTTGGCATGTGATGCATAGAACATGCACAGTAAACCAGGCAGCAGAGCCCACCCTTTATTAGCCATGCGACTTTGGGGACATGACATAATCTCTTTAAGCTGCAATATCCTCAGATGTGAAATGGGGCTAATAATAAGACCTGCTTCATGCCATGGAGCTGGAATGTCGATTTCCAGCCTCCTCTGAAGGGGAAGGCATACTAGGAGTGGGATGGATGCTGAGAGCTTTGGCTGTGGCTGACCCAACAAAAGGAATGAGATCTTGCCATTTGCAACAACGTGGATGGAACTGGAGGGTGTTATGCTGAGCGAAATAAGTCAATCAGAGAAAGACATGTATCATGTGACCTCACTGATATGAGGAATTCTTAATCTCAGGAAACAAACTGAGGGTTGGTGGAGTGGTGGGGGATGGGAGGGATGGGGCGGCTGGGTGATAGTCACTGGGGAGGGTATGTGCTATGGTGAGCACTGTGAATTGTGCAAGACTGTTGAATCACAGACCTGTACCTCTGAAACAAATAATACATTATAATGTTAAAAAAAAGAAGAAGAGAGTAGGAAGGGAAAAATGAAGGGGGGGAAATTGGATGGGGAGATGAACCATGAGAGACGATGGACTCTGAGAAACAAACTGAGGGCTCTAGAGGGGAGGGGGGTGGGGGATGGGTTAACCAGGTGATGCATATTAAAGAGGGCACGTTCTGCATGGAGCACTGGGTGTTATACACAAACAATGAATCATGGAACACTACATCAAAAACTAATGATGTAATATATGGCGATTAACATCACATGATAAAATTTAAAAAATGCAAAAAAAAAAAAATGTCATGACAGCGAAGGCTGCCGTAGGAAGTGCCATCTGGATCAAGAATGAGATATCCCGCTCCTGTCCTGCAGCATCCGGCGTCAGCCCTCTTGCTGCGAGGGGACTTCTTGTGTTTGAGACCCAGCCTTGATTCTTCTCTTCCACCGCCTTCTACTCCCTTCCTCCCTAGGGACCGGTCTCAATCCTGACCCCCATTCTAGGCTCTGAGACTTGGTTATTGGTGCCAGATTTCTCAGGCCTGCCAACCTGAATTTCTACACAGTGCCTCTCCTGGCTCTCTTGTCTTTGTGCCCTGCTGTCAGATAACTTTCCTCTATTCTTTGAAGTGTGCCCTTTACCTCCAGATTGCACTTTTTCTTATCACCTGGAGCTCATCTGCTCTGGTCTACCCTGCCCGTGACATCCCCTGTGAGCCTGGTTCAGTTTGCCAAACCCATGGTTTCCCCCTCTTGCTATGGTTAAGGGTTATGAGAAAGAAAAAGTCCTCATGGACCAAACCCAGACATTGAGAATTTCAAGCCACAGAGCATGAGCCTAGCTGTAGCCTGCGTGCTCCTGGGGCGGGGTGGGGGGGTGGGGTGAGCGGCAAAAATAGCTGTCAGCTCCGGGGGCCACGCTGTCAGCAGGTCACTTTGCGCGGTAAACCGATGCCGAACTCTTAAGGAACAGCAGACACACCATTTGTTAAAATCGCCGTGCACCCCTTCCGCTGCCAAAGATGAAGCTGTAATTTCCCTCTCCTCTCCAAATAAATACTTTGCGTGGTTCTGAAAAATTTTAGCAATTAGCTTGTACCATCACCTTTAATTAGCCACTGGCAAACACAATTAAGATAATAAAGCTTACCGAGGGGGAAGCATGAATAAGCACCAGATTCTAAATCTATCGGGGAAGTGACCCTGATGAATCATTTAATAGCCACCATAATGTAATTTTGCAAGTTTGTTGTACACACACCACAGAGAACATATTAAGTGGGTCTGAGCCATAAGAGAGTCTTAATGATTAATTTGCCGTATGTTCCTGAAAATCTTGGTTTTTGGTTTTTTTTTTTTTGACAAACAATACACATCGGCTCTTTTTCTTATTAATAAAACCATCAAGAAAATCCACTTTTCTTTCCATCTCACTAATGACTACCTCTAACTTGCATGGATATCCAGGGATTGGTCTTTTTTTTTTTTTTAATTATATCTAAATTCCCATGGAAGTTAGTAGAACACAGCTATTTACTCTCTTATGTATTTGATTTCAATTGTTGGCAATTGCTTTTTAATCATTTTTTATTGGCTATTCCACAGTGACATCATGGGGAAGATAATTGTTATTCCTTTTTATTTACAGAGTAAATGCTGCCACAGGGTTAAGTGGCATGCCCCGAGACCTCTGCAAGGGAGAGTCTAGATTAGAACCTAGCTTTAAGATTCTCAGCATTTCTGACACAGAAGGACTGGGAATGGAAAATCACTACTCTGAATGGCAAAACACAGTCAAGAGTAGGGAGTCCTCCCTATGAGCAAGACTATCACCTCTCTGAGACTCATCTACTAGACCTGTAAAATGGGCTTGTTGTAGGACACTGTTGTGAGGATCCAATAAAATTGTGGCTGTAGAAAGGCTTTGGGGTGGGAAACCTGGGTGGCTCAGTGGGCTAAGTGTCTGCCTTTGGCTGAGATCATGATCCCAGGGTCCTGGGATGGAGCCCTGCGTCCAGCTCTCTGCTTAGCAGGGAGTCTCCTCCCCCCTTTTCCTCTGCCCCAACTCATGCTCTCTCCCTCTGTCTCAAATAAATAAATAAAATCTTAAAATTAAAAAAAAAGTCTGGGGTTGTACACATTAAGGGATGGCAGTGTCACTGGAAGGAGAGGCTCCTGTTTTCCTGTCCCCTTCTCCTACAGGATGGGTTCTGACTGGTCTCCGGGCAGACTGAGGTGGGGCATTGGTCTTGCTCTTCTTCCAGGTAGTTCATTGCCTGTGGGTATCCGCTGCTAGACACACAGTTGGCCACAGTGAGGACGTCACTGCTCTTCTCTGTCTGGCTCAGATGACACAGCACTCAGCTTTCTTCAAAACAAAGGTGCATGGGCTCCCAATGAATGTTCAAGCAGGTCTTTACTGCAGGAGGTTCTGGTGATTACTTCAGAATCTTACAGAATATGGGGCAGGCAGAGGTGGGTTTGGGGAACAGATCTCAACCTAGCTACATTGCCCTCTCCTATCACAGAAGGGATGAGGCCTCGCTGCTTAGGGGGCAATCGGTGAGGGTAAGGGTGTCCTTATATGGAGTCTGTTCTGGCCTGGAAACCTCCCCAGGGGATCACCCTCTTCCTTCCTGTGCTTCTAGTGACTGGCTCCCTTTAACTCAACAAGCTGTTGCAGTTTCCCCTTTATTTCAAATCCTTTGTGACACTGCTTCTGAAAAAAATAAACAGTCTCTTTTCAATCTCTCTTAATGTCCAACAGATTTTGCATGGTCCTGAAAAATTCTAGTAATTAGATGGCACCATCACCTCTAATTGGCCACTGGCAAACATAGTTGAAGCAATGCACGTCAATGGCCAGGTTCTTCCCTGGCCTATACAGCACCTTTGTTCAAATCAGAAAAAGGAGCCCCTTTGAGAGGGCACAATGCTTAGAACCTGGGCAGCATCTTTGTGGGAGAGAAAAAGGTGTTCCTTTCTCCCAGTGGGTGTAGTACTGACAAGGCCTATGGTTTGCACTGCAGAGAGCAGGCTGTATTTCAGTATTCCTCCCCAGTTGCCCCTTAGCCAAGGGCTTTTGTGCAGTTTACAAGCTAGACAACCATACATGGAGGCCCTATCAATGGCTTTTATTCTCATGTACATCTGGGGCTTAGGAAGGGTGGGTTCTTTGTCAGGGTTGGGGGGCTCTCCTTGCCACTGCCAGCACACAGGTTGGGAAAATGAGCTTGGGTTATATTAATGAGGGTGAGGGTGAAGGAGGGTATTGTGGGTTGAATTGTGACCCCCAAAAAGATATGTCCAAGTCCTAATCCTGGGAACCTGTGAATGTGACCTTATGTGGAGAAAGGGTTCTTGCAATGAAGTTATAACTTAAGGATCTTGAGATGAAGTCATCTGGATTGCCTGGGTGGGCCCTAAATCCAATGACAGCTGTCCTTATAAGAGGACGGCAGGGGGAGATTAGGGGGCAGAAGAGGAGGACTTAAAAAGGAACACAGGGAGAAGGCCATGTGAGTAGGGAGGCAGAGATCTATGTACCTGCAAGCCAAGGACGCCCAGACGATTCACCAAGAACCACCAGAATCTGGAAGAGGCAAGAAATAGAAGAATCTCGCCCCTGCCCCACCAGGACCAAAAGGAGTACAGCTCTGCTGACACCCGATTTTGAACTTGTGGCCTCCAGAACTGGGAAAGAATGACTTCCTGCTGCTTTCAGCCACCTGGACAGTGGTCATTTGCTATCCCCTGCAGTACCAGGAAACCAATATAGGGGATTGAAGGCAAGATTTGACAGTTTTTCTTTCCGAATTGTCACTGGTCCTCTCCTGGAGTATCTAAAACCAAGCACAATTTATCCTGTGTGGACTTCTTCCCTTCCTTCTGACCCTGGTTGTCCCCAGCTTTGTAAGAGAAGTTATTCCTCATTTTAATGTAGCTATCTTGAAAACCCACACTGCTTTTATTGGATTAAAATCACAGACAAAGCATAATTCCTGTCCTTCTAAAGTTTATTCAAGAAATTAATATTTCTCCTATTAACATCCTTTCTTATGAACCTACCCCACAGCCTTATTTTGCTAAGAATGTTTTTCTATCTCTGGCCTAAGTTATATTCAAATCACCTTTCTTTAACTTGCCCTTGGCAGTGAGAGAGAGGAATCTCAACCTACCCTTAGACAGATTTTAAGCACTTCTTCCTCTTTTTTTTTATTTTTTTGAGAGAGTGCACACACATGTGGGATGCAGGCAAGCAAGGGAGGGGGAGAGGAGGTGGGGGAGGAGAGGCAGAGGGAGATAGAGAATCTCAAGCAGGCTGCACGCCCAATGCAGAGCCCCGTGCAGGGCTCAATCTCACAACCCTGAGATCATGACCTGAGCTGAAACAAGAGTCCAATGCTTAACTGCCTGAGCCACCAGGATGCCCCTGATTATAAGCACTTCTAAACCATTATTTCCCCTCCAGGCTGTGGGGCAAGCAAACGCCTGCTCCTGGTGTTATTAACCTCCATACCATCCAATGCAGTGTGAGGCACGCGGCAGATGCGTGGGAAATGTTTGTTAACTAGGGTGGCCCACCATCCTGGTTTTCCCGGGACAGAAAGGTTTTTTGGGATGTTAAGGGTTCCGTGTTAAAACTGGAACAGTCCTGGGCAAACCAGGTCACCCTAGTGAACTAACCAAATGAATGAATTGCCCTGATGCCATTGTTTCTGGGGACACCAAGACTTGACTGAGTCTCCCAATATGAAGCTCTTTGGTCCTGGTGCCCACCGCACCGTCCCGCCTGGGTCTCCAAACCTCCCGGTGTCTTTTCTTCTCCCGTGCCACCCCTCGGCGAGTCCCGCCCCACAGGCACCAGCTCCGGCCGGGTCCTGGCAGCCCTCTGCTTGATGCTCCCCAAGTGTACTTCAGGCTTTCCTGTCACTCGACTATTTTATTCTCTGAATCCTTTTCTAGCTGGGTTTCTCCTCCTGCTCCTTCAATGTGGAAGATCTCCAGGATCCAATCCTTGGTCCATTCCCAAATAGTTCGAGGATGACCTCAAGAACTGAAATGAAAACAAAACAAAAAACCAAAACAGAACACCTGGGATGCCATCACCAACTCCATCTTTTTTACACCCAACATTCCATTTATCAGCAAGTTCTGCTGATTTCGTCTTCTGAATAAATATTAAACCGGTTCTCTTTTCTTCATCTCTCCACGGTTGCTGCCAGAGGCAGAACCTTGTCATTCCTGGTGTCGAATTCCCATTTCCAATCTTAACCTTTCCAATGTATCCTTTTCCTTGCCTCACAGTGATTGTCCTAATGTGCAAATATGACTACATTTCTCCCTCGCTTAAAATATGCCGCTGGCTTCCTGAGCTCAGAGGATTCGATTCTGACTGTCTTAGACTGGCCCGTGAGGCCCTTCCTGACCTGCCCCTGCCCAACAGTTTGGCTCCATTGGTCACCTCTCACCCATGTCGGAACCCACATTCCTGTCTCCATGAACTAGTCCTGCTGCCTTTACGACCAGACCCTTGGGCCTCCACATCCCTCCCACTGCCCGCACCGCCCTCCCAGCCTCCTCCACCCAGCCGCCTCCTGCCAGGTCTTTAGCGGTGACCTCCACGACCCTCCAAAGCTGGGGAAGATGCTTCCTTTGTGCTGTACCAGCAATATGTGTTTACTGCTCTCAGAGCACTCACCCACCTGCTGTTCTCCCTCGCTGGAAGGTGAGCAACCCACGTGCAGGGCGGTTTTATTCACCTTTGTCCTCTCTCAGCACTTGGCATGATGTAGGTGCCTGTGCTGAGTTGAATAGTGTCCCCCAAGATGTGTCCACCTGGAACCTCAGAATAGGACCTTATTGGAAAATGGGGCCTTTGCAGAGGTAATTAGTTAAGTGGAGGTCACATTGCATTAGGGTGGGTCTCTAATTCCATATGACAGGTGTCCTAAGAAGAAGAAAGGACACACAGAGACAAACACGCAGAGATATGACAGCAGAAACAGAGATCACAGTGATGCAGCTACAAGCCTGGGACCGCCGAGGGTCGCTGGCATCCACCAGACGCTATGAGATGGGCAAGGAAGGACCCTTCCCCAGAGTCTTCAACAGGAGCGTGGCCCTGCTGAAACCTTGGTCTTGGACTGCTGGCTTTCAGAACAGTGAGGAAATCTATTCTGCTGTTTGAAGCCCCCGAATTTGTGGTACTTGTGACAGCAACCTTAGGAAACTCATCCAGTGCCCCCACACATTTGGTTGGCTCAATGAATGATCTAACCCCTCTCCTCCTTCCTCACAGTCATTGGGAAAGGCCTCTGTCAACCCTGGGCTGAAATGTTCTGGTGGCCTTCTGATCAGTCTCACCGTGTTAGCTCAACAGAGCAGCGCCGTGAGCTTAGGACTCCAAATGGATCCTGTGTTTGTTGGGCTGATTATCAGAGAATTTTTCTTTCATGACCCAATGACAAGGTTAGCTGAATCCTGGGGCTAAAAATGTCACCTCTGCCTTGAGCAAGGCTTTCATGCAAGGCTCTGCCGGGGCACCTAAAAGGACAATGATTCAGGATATCATTGAGTTCACACAGCAAGCCACAGGCCTGTGTGTGCACCTGCTTGCTAATAAATGAGAGTCTGTATGGCAGAATTCTATCTGACACCTGCTTTCATTATAACATACAGAGACCTGTGGCCCGAAGACCTCATGCATGTACATGGTGAATGACAAAATTGACTCGGGTCAGTTCTAACCAAGAAGGTCGTAGAAAGAACTCCAGTTTCGGAACAAGACAAATTTGGACTAAAATCCCAGCTCCACCACTGACTGCCTGAATCACCTATGATGTTGCTTCAGAGGGTGGTGACAATGGTCCGAGCCCGCCTCACCAGGTGATTGCTATAATTAAGCTAGATCAAGTCTGTGGAAGACTATGGGTGTTGCAGATGTCCCCTGTTACTCAGTGACTTGCCTGTTGTCACACAGCTAAGGTGTGAGGTGCTGGCTGGGGTCTCAGCCCCGGGGACGAGGCTTTTTCCCCTGAAGTGGAGACGTGGCCTCTAATGAGAGCCTTAAACGTTAATTAGGAATCTGGGATACGCCACCTCATGCACTCTCATATATTTTCTACTTGTATCCTCACAAAAGCCTTTTATTATAAAAATTTTCATCCTCATTAAAAAATATAGGTTAGCTTTGGAAATGGGGCTCAAAGGGGGTGCAGCTCCCCACAGCACCGGAGGGCAATGGTTCTCCACCTTGGCTGCATGTGGGAGCTCTGCAAAGTCCCCGTGCCCTGGCTGCCCCCCAGACCAGTGAAACTGGAATGTCGGATACTGGGGCCCAGGCGTCAGAACTTGAAAAAACTCCATAGGTGGCTCCAGAATGCAGCCAAGCTTGAAGATCTGTGCTCTAATAGAGTTTACATGACCCTTTCCCCCAAATGAAGTAATTTGAATTTTACTCTCCTGTGAAGGCAGCGGAGTAGATTTCATTGACCCCACTCTGAAGATGAGAAAAACCAAGGCTCAGAGAAAATTCTAGAAGGACTTGGACTGGAAACCACATTTCCTGATTCTCTTCCAGTGCTCTGGGCCTGTGGTATGGGAAGGGGCCACGCCACGTCGCTGACCTTGCAGGGTCCCTTTTCAGCACGTATCTGCGCCTGGGAGAAGGCTGACTTGGGTCCCTGGAACAGCTTGTCACCAACTAGCCAGAGCACAGTTCCGCCGGCTCTGTCCCCAGCACCCACTGCCCGTCTCCTGTGCCCAGCCCTGCCGTTCCTGGGTTCCCTGTAGCACCGAGCAGAGGCTGAGGGGTTTTCCATACGGGCCTGTCAGATCCATTGCATTCCCGCCTGTTTTTCCATCTGCCTTGTCACGGGGTGTGTGGTAGGGACTTGCCTCTGCCAAATGCTTTAGAAGCTCTGGAAGAGAGAGAGCAGCATGAACCCAGAGTGTTTACACCATGGGAAAAGCTGGGTTTGTGCACAGATCATCCCTCCCCCTGCTTGCAGGTTCTCATGCCCCCACATGATTCCCAGGGGGCCACCGGCAATTAAGACACAGTTCTGGAAAGCAGAAGGCTCTGACAGCCCCACAAATCAGCCTCCATGCCCCCCACCCCCACTCCTCCCAACCCCTCCTAGGACAATGCTATCAAGTCATCTTGAGCAATGGAACCAGAAAACCCCAACATAGTGAAAGAAAACAGAGGCCCCTCTTTCTGGCTGCTGGTACGATTTCAATAGAAAGCCCTTCTCGAGCAGGAAGAAGCAGTTCTGCTGTGTCCCTAACAAAAGCTGACCTCTTCCTTGGCGGCGTTTGGTAGGCCCAGACTCAAGCCGGGGTTATTTCCCCACCATTGCCATAGTCATAGCAACAGTTCTGATTAATGCGGTGGCCCATTAGAGGGATAATGTCAGCCCTAATCAGAAACGCCTCAAGTATCTCTCTTTGCATTTTGGTAAATGGTGTAATCACATTACAGTTCGATGTGTCTGGGAGCTGATTGCTGTCGCGAAAAGTCTGCCTGATTTTCCAGGTTAAGGGGTGTCAGGGGACCCGGCACGCAGCTAATCAGCATGCATTGTCGGGAGTGTTTGGAGAGGAGACGGAGGGCACGCAGGCTGCCTGGTGTGTGCTGCCCTACTGTTCCCTCTGGGGCGACAGGCGTGCTCCAGGCTGGTGGTCTGTTTGCAAGGGGTGCCTTCCTGAAGGAGACGGGCTGAGAGCTGGAGAGAAGCGGTGGTGAACCGTTGCGGTGAAGCATAAAGAAAACAGAGGCCTAGCTGTAAAGAAAAGGCAGGTGGCCGTGTCGGGCTTGGCTGTTCCTGCCCTTGTCCATCAAGCTCGTGATGGACAGTCAGCCTCGGGTCATGCCACCGGGCTGGAAATCTGGCAGGAGAGCCCCAGTCTGGTCTGAAGATAGGAAACGGCAGGGGTGACATGCGGTGCCAAGGCAAGTAATGAGTGGGGACTTGACTTGTCATGATAGCACTTGGCGGCTGGCAGGCCCTGCTTTGCTGAAGCTGTAGCAACTTCCCACTCAGGGGTAGATTCTTGCTGAACCCTGGGGAGATGGAGTGTTCCCCACCTCTCCCCTTTTACTAGCAGGGAAACCAAGTCAAGGAGAGGTGACATCTCTCATCCCTGTGTGCATCTATCGAATCGATGCTAGCTTTCAGCTCCCAAGGGAGCCTCCCAACAAGCTCCCTCCCTCTGCCTTCCAGCCTAGCTGCTTTTGTCTGTGCAAGTCCGTGGGTGACAGAAACAGTAAATCATCACCACCAATATTGAAAGATTAAGAGGAGGACCTGAGGAAATATGCATTGAGCCCCCAGAGGCTATTTTTAGATGCTCCTGGGAGGTTTTAAAAAAGGACTCACACGGTTAACTATTTATGACTTTTTGAATGCAGAACAGAAATAGAAGGCTGCACTTAGCTTCTCCCATGCTCAAGAAGTAAAATTCTCTCGGAGGCCTGAAACCACTTTGGGGCCATTATATTTACTGTCTCTTGGACGACATTTAATATCTAGCATAACGTTTTTATTTTTGGCCCTGACACTAGTTTTTTCCTCGGTGTTAAAAATTATCCCAGGAGTAGCTGAGATTGAGTCAGTGAGTGAGAACTATCTCGGAGTCATAGGACTGGTCTGTGACCAAGCCTGGGTGGAAACAAATCTCTTGCCAGTTGGGCCAAAGTTCACTTCAAAGGGCCCAGCTCAATGTCCCAGAGCAGATTTGGGGTATAGAAAATTCCTCAGGGGGGACCCAATCCAACAGATGGACAAGACATGGCACCATGAATCAACCAAGCTCCGTCTTCCATCTTTCTTTGCTGCAAGCCAACCTTCCTCACGGAAGGGTCAGTATTCTTCACCCGGAGACACTGGATTGGACACGTTAAAGGGTGCGGGCTCACTGCCTACCCTAAAGACTCACAGACTGGTGCTGCATTATGAGTAGGACAGAATGAGTTTCCCAGGCTGGGATGTAGTTCAGCTCCCAGGGGACCTACTAGTGTTGTTCCCCACTGCTCTCTAAAGCGCCACAGTGTCTCCCCAGTAGCCAGGACTCTTGATCATCTCTTCTTTTAAATTCCACTATCAGGGAATTGGAAATTAAAACAAATCAAGGAGGTAGGGCCTTGGCCCCACACAGCCAGTGGCTTTAAGCTAAACCCACAGGAGGCCAACATTTATCTGAACAGAAAACCACAGAGGCATGAATTAACATTGTGGTCAGAGTTTCCATCTGGACCCTGCTAGCACCCTCACCCCAGAAGCCATCTGTGCTGGCTGCCCCATGCCTATGGGTTCAGCTTAATGCCAGTCCCTGAGGACAATCCTGACATAGGCTTGTCCTGACAGCGCCTCTGAGCCCTGGGGCTCAGAGGTCCAGCCTCTATTACTGCCTCCCTCTGCCCTTCCTCCTGTTTCTGGTGACAATCACATCCAGTGCTTGGCATTCCAGAGGTGAGCTCTCCCTAGCCAAGGAGGCATACTGGACCATATGGATCTTCTACCTGATGCCCACTCTCACTTGCCTCTTAAGTTTCAACAATGCCACCATTTTACCCTTCCTCTTGGCTCATGTGACACTGAGTACATTTGGACTCGGGCTCCCTCATCAGACCCTGCCACCTCTCCAGGACCAGCAGCTGTAGTTGCCTGTACTTCTGTTGATGGCCACCCCCGGCAGTCCTAGTTCCCTCCTTTGCCCTGAGCACAGGTGCAGCATCCTTGTCACTACCTGGCATGGGGCTTGAGTGTTAACTTGTCTGTCTTCCTCGACCAGACTGTGAGCTCCACGAAAGCAGAAGTCTCATCCATTTTTCTCCTCATTGTATCCCCAGCACCTAGTATAGCACCTAATACAACATAGCAATGTTTAATACAAATTTGATAAACACAGGCATAAATGAAAAATTAATACCCCGTTCCTGTAGAGAGAAGCAAACACTCACTTGATTTTCCTGATACATATCCATCTCTGTTTGTTTGTTTGTTTATTGTAAAGATTTATTTACCTATTCTACAGAGAAAGAGAGTGTGTGCATGAGTGAGAGGGGCAGAGGGAGAGAGAGAGAGAATCCCAAGCAGACACCACACCGAGTGTGGAGCCAGACAAGGGGCTCGACCCCAAGACCCTGAGATCACAACCGGAGCCAAAACCAAGAGTGGGACGCTCAACTGGTTGAGCCACCAGGCGCCCCCATCTCTGTTCATTTAAACTGAAAAAGCAAGCTCAGAATTAAATACTGGCACAATTTTGTCACTTCTGAAAAGATAGTCTCTTTACAAAGACCAGTGCTCTTTACAAAAGAGGTATCATAACAGAAATTTGTCCCCGTTGCTTGCTTTATAAATTATATTTAATTGCTCACCATTCTGCCACTTATTCAAGTCTTCATTTGCCTCAAATAAAAAAAATAATTATTTTTTTAGAGTTGGGTTGGAGGGGAAATGACCCTTGATTAGAGACAATGAGGTGGCTCTGGTCCCTTATTGCCTATGTATCTTTGAGTGAGTCATAAAGTATCTCTCTGCCTTTTCGTCATCTGGAAGTTGTGGTAGTTGGACTCAGTAATCACTCAGTTCCCTCCCAGGTTTATTGTTCTATTGACCTATAAATCGGTTTCACTAATGCAAGTCCCAAAGCATGTCCTTCCTGTGTTGTGCTTTGCCCAAATCCCAACTTCAGGGTGAAAGCTATTGTGCAATTTTCAGTATGTTGCCACCAGGTGGCAGGAGCGTGCCACAGTCCTTTTGTCCCAAGCACAAAGAGTGTGAGTATCTTAACCGGAGGCTGAATTAATAGTAGTTTTCTAAGCCGGGAGGCCAGAGTCTGAGTTTTTGAAATAGCAAAACATCTGTTTATGAAGACACTTAGTCTTATGCAAAACAGCAATTTCAGGGTTAGCAATGACCGCCTCTAGGAATAACCGAGGACCCGGGTTCGTGTGGTTCAGAATTTTGAGGTCCTGGCAGCTCCAGTCCTAGTGGTCTTCCCACCCCCCTCTTTGTATCTGAGTGAGTCAGTGGAAGCCCAGCAGCAACGGCAGTACTCATTGTGCCACGAGGAGAATCATGTGCTGAACCAGAATGGATGGATTTCATCCCATTCTTTCTGTTCTTTCCCTGTTTCCTTCCAGGCAAGAGATGAGGGCTGAGCCCAGGCAAAGTTGGGACAGCTCCCTAAGTCATTAAAAAAAAATTTGCCCAATTACCATAAAATTTTCCTAAACACAAACCCAGCAAGAGAAGTTCCATCCCTCCCCCTCCCCCCACCCCTTGGTTAGTTTTATGTGTCAACCTGACTGGGCCACAGACCACCTAGATAGCTGGTCAAACGTTATTCTGGCTATGTCTGTGAGGGTGTTTCTGGATGAGCATAATATCTGAATTGGTAGATTGAGTAAAACAGATTGCCTTCCCTAATGTGAGTGAGCCTCATCCAATCAGCCGAAACCTGAAACAGAATGAAAAGGCTGACCTTCCCCTGATTAAGAGAGAACTCTTTTTGCCTAAGTGCGTTGGAACCGGGACATTGGCTTCCTTCCTGCCTTTGGACTTGAACTGAAACATTGCCTTACCTGGGTCTCCAGCTTGGCAGCCCACCCTGCAGATCTTGGGACTTGTCAGCCTCTGTAATCATGTGAGTCAATTGCTTATAATAAATCTCTTTATATACATATATAAATCTCTTTACATACATACATCTCTTTATACACACACACACCCCTTCATCATGTATTCCTCTCCTTGTCTGTTCCCATGCTGAACTGAGAAGCCACTGTGTGAACTCTGATTCCCTTCATTTCCCTTTTGCTTTCTGGGTTACTAGTCTTGGGATGTTGTTTAAGGATCCCCTGTTCCTTCTTTCCTGTCCTGGTTAGTGCTCTAATTGTAGTAATAAAGCTAGCTTAACAAGAGGGGCATCAATTGCAAAGAAAGGTTCATGAGAATCCAAGACAGGAACCTAAGTTCCTCCAGGCTTCATAGGGACTTGAATGGGGATATCATCACACAAAAAGGCCGCTTTATCTCTTGATGACTTCAAGGCCTCACTTAAGACAACCCTGCTGCCCTCTGCTCATGACCTCTAGTCTCACCTGTCTACTGTCAGTTTCTTCCTGGCTTAGTAGCAGATGGTCCATAATGGCCACCCAGTTCCCTATACAATGGGGTAATTCTTGATAATTCTTTTGACTTCTTTGCCAGCTGGAACTGGCCTATGTGAATTTTAGCTCGACATCCTGAAATAGGAATATAATTGGCCTAACTTGTCTTCTTTGAGGAAGGCCACACAAATACTGGGCTCCTAGTCTACAGGCCAGGCGCTGTGGGGGGCTGGTGCCCACCCTTACTCTGTGCCACCTGGTACAGAGTCTGACAGTGTCCGTTCAGCAGGGACCCGCGGTGGGAGATAGGGGCAGACCAGGGACCCTGGTACACAGTCAGTCCAACTTCTGCTGCTCTGGCTTATTTCCTGATTTCTTTTTTTTCCCCTTCTTTTCATCAGTAGCTCTGGCATTGACCCAGCTTCCTCTGCTTTCTCGTCGATAATCCACTCTTTGCTATCCTCCACCACCTAGTGTAGTACCCAACACTTAAAAGGTGCTCAACAAATATTTGTTGTATCAAAGTCCACCAGTCAGAGACCTCCAAGAACATATCTATAGTTAAACAAGCGTAGGTTTATTTAGCTTGCTGCAGCACGGGAGAATACATGGTGCCTTGATATGAGAGCGTTGGAGGGTTTATTAAAGGATTTGGGTGATTCTAAGGAAAGACTAGAGAGATAGGAACCAGTTTTGTATTGGATGCTATTAGGAACTAAGGGTAAGTTAGCAACTTGGTATCTCAGAAATCCTTTCTCGGGAATTAGAAAGAGCAAAACAAGACTGGGTAAGAAAGCAACAATCTCTCAGAAGTAATTTTTTCAACCCCAGGGTGGCCTTGCCTCTGTTTGGTTAGAAACACTATTTATCACAGTCTGTCGGACAGCAGGGTTGATTTCCAGTTTTTCAGTTAAATGAAAACAACAACAACAATGAATATTTAACTTTATCCAAATGTAGAAGCAGTTGAAGTGGTTCACGGACAAGACTGAGATGCCATTTTGGCCAAAGTGATAGTTCACATTATTAGTCTTTTAGGTGATTGCTTTTTACTGATGTTGAACAAAATTGGCCTTTAGTATAATGACGTGACATAGATTCGTCTGAGGCTCCATCTACAATTTGGAAATAAATGGTTATGTCTATTTTCCACTGTTGGTATTTCTACCCCTCTTTATTTGGATTGCTCCTTCAAGGATACTGTGCAGTTGGTTCATGTTCCTCTTCAAATATGGTCTCATACATTCCTAATATCCTGTGCACTAAGCTAAAAACAATGGGAGTTTGCAAAACCAAGCTTATGTGACTCACCTTTTTTTTTCCCCAGCAGTCACATTACCCCATCTGTTCACATGAGCCATTTTTAAGCAAGAGCACCCTGGCCTGGTATGTATGCAATTGATTTTCGGAATCTTAATAGAAAACTCATGGATTCTTACAATAGCTTATTCATTTTCACTCCACATTCTAGAAGGTTAGAAAAAATGCCTATCATATTTGCAATCCCTCTGACTTTTTTGTCACTTACAGTTTGGTTAACATCTCTTCTCTGTAATTCACTCCTAACATTGACCCAAACTTTGAACAGGACAGAGGCATGAAAGAACAGAACTCCTCCAGCTTCAGGAAGTCATCAACAACACTTTCTTGTTATGGTTGTTGGACTGTTTTTAATATGATTAGCCAGTTCACATTTCACCCCTATGTGTGCATGGATAGAATGGAAACCGTTGGCAATTGGGCCTTTTCAGAAGGTTACTGCAGTACAGGGAGACTTGGAGAGGGCAGGGGTGGGAGTGGGGAGACCAGTGGAGATCATAAGAAATAGTTCAAACTTGACATCATCAGCTTTTAAACGAGGGTGGGGTGACTTTGGAAATGGACAGAGAGGTATTGTTGCTAGAAACATTGTGAAAGGAAAATTCAACAGGTCCCTATGAACAAATGAATACAGGAAGAAATGGAGGAGAGAAGAGCTTAGAGCCTAAGTGATTTGCATGGTGTTTTCATTGCTGGAAATATAAAGGCCTTGGAGAGACGCTGTTTGAGGCAGCAGTTGGATGGTGGAGGGAATTCTTGATGCGGTGTGATGGGCAAAAATAGTGACAAGGTTTGAATGCCTTCTCTGAGCCAGGCTCTGGGTAATTTTTTTATTTGTTTGTTTTCTTGTTTATTTGTTTTATAAAGTATTGTTCATTTAATTCTCACAAGAGCCATGTAAAGTGGGTAGTGTTGACTCCTTTTTGCAAAAGGGAATTTGAGTTTCAGAGGGGCTAAATTGTATACCTTGTAGAAAGTGCTCAGCCCTAGGGACATAGAAGTAACCAGACATGGGCCTCTCCGACGACAGAATCAACCCTTGCAGACTAGCAAAAGCAATTGCTAATCAGTTTAAGCTTGGAGAAGACAGCACTGCATTT
The DNA here is from genome assembly GCF_964656455.1 of Halichoerus grypus. NCBI lineage: Eukaryota > Metazoa > Chordata > Mammalia > Carnivora > Phocidae > Halichoerus > Halichoerus grypus. The sequence goes on along the minus strand of NC_135725.1, from coordinate 69,273,253 downwards.
AATTCAGTCTGGTGGCAGTGGGGAGAAAGGTGGGGAGGCTTCTAAGAGAATGAGGTGGGTGAGAATGGAAGGTTAAGTCAGAGGGAGAAGAACAACATGCAACTACGGTATGATTTGAAGACAGCAAAGGATTTTCTTTCTTTCTTTTTTGTTTTTTAAGATTTTATTTACTTATTTGATAGAGAGACACAGCGAGAGAAGGAACACAAGCAAGGGGAGTGGGAGAGGGAGAAGCAGGCTCCCAGCTGAGCAGGGAGCCCGATGAAGGGCTCGATCCCAGGACCCTGGGACCATGACCTGAGCCGAAGGCAGAGGCCTAACGACTGGGCCACCCAGGCACCCCAAGGATTTTATTTCTGCTGGAGAGAAGGTGATGTGAGGACCAGCAGGAGAGATGGCTGGGGGGTAGGCAGGGCCTGGCTGATGGAAGTCCTCTTATGCCAGAATGGAGTTTGGACTTGACCCTGTGTGGAATGGGGAACTAGTGAAGATTTTACATTGGAGGACAGCATGGTAGAAGGATAATTCTGGCATGAAGACTTGATCGCAGGGGAGAGATGGGAAGCCATTCAGAAATCCAGCAACGATAGTAGTCTGAACCAGGCAGAGGCAAGAGCAACAGAGCAAGGAGGACTGACTCAAGATGAGGAAGGGGAAATGCAGAAGAATTGGGACCACTTAGATGTGGGGATTTGGGAGAAGGGACAGTTGAGGAGGACTCTAGGATGGTGGCTTAAATCACTGGTTAAATCAATCACAGAGTTAGGGAAACCAGGAAGGTAACCCGGTTAAGTGGGGCGAGAATGGGATAAAGATGTAGAGTCCAGCTTTAGACATGCTAACTATCAAGTGTTTTTGTGGCAATTGAGAATTACTCAGTACACAACTGAATATTTGTGCTACTTAAAATAGCCATCGACCCTCATCTGAAATTATCTGCTCATCTGTTTTTTTGTTTTGCTATCTCCTCACTTGTCTGTGAGCCCCATAAGAGTTGGGACTTTTGTGACTTTTGTCCATGGATGGACTTCCGGTGCGCGGTGTACCTTTGTTGAACAAATGAACAGCAAACAGCATGGAAGGAGTTTACTTGGTGGGAGGGAGGGGCCATGTCTTATTCCTCTTTGTACTCCTATGCCTGGTAGAGACTAGGTGCTCAGTGTAAAAATGAACAATCATTCCACTCTAGTATATAGCCAAGAGAACTGAAAATAGATGTTCAAACAAAGCCTTGTACAAAAATGTCCATAGCAGCATTATTCATAATAGATAAGAGGTGGAAACAACCCCAATGCCCATCAACTGGTGAGCGATAAACAATATGTGGTATGTCCGTACACTGGACTGTTATTCAGCTATAAATGGAAATACTGACACCTGCCACAACATGGCAGAACCTTAAACATTATGCTAAGTGAAAGAAGCCGGACACAAAAAGTCATACATTGCATGATTCCAATTGTATAAAATGCCCAGGATAGATAAATTCATAGAGACAGAAAGCAGATGAATGATTGCCAGGCCTGAGGGAAGGAGGAGGAGGGAGTGATTGCTTAATGGGTACAATTTCTTTTGGGGATGATTAAAATGTTCTGGAATTAGTGGTGATGGTTATGCAACATCATGGATGTGCTGGTAAGGTGGTTAAAATGGTGAATTTTAGGTTATGTAAATTTCACCTCAATAAAAAAATAGAGCGGATCTGCACGAAAAGTGGAACTGGACTCTAACACACCCAAGGCTGATACTTCTAACTCACCGACAGACAAACCTGAGAACCACATAAAGCAATCCTGAGGCATTCGTCTACCAAACAGATAGATTATTCAGAGTTATCAGTTCACCACTCAGGAGTCTGGCAGGATTCCTTCAGGTTGTAAGCACTCATTTCTTTTGCATGAAAACAACTCTCTATTCCTAGGTAGATCTTTGGAGAAATATTTCTTGTGCAAAGTGGGAAGAAGCCCTGCTCTGGGTAATTGCAATGTTACTACTGAATGTAGAAATGTTTCCTTATCAGGAGCCACCTCCTCATTTGTCCACCCACTCACCAGGGGTTCCCCACAGTCAGTACTTCTAAGGGTGGTCCTCCCATGGTTTTGGGGGGAAGGGGGCCCAACACAAGGTGATAAAAAGACCACAGCAGAGGGACTGGAAGCTGGGATGTGAGCTCAGCAGACTCGGGGGCAGACCCTAGGGCAGGAGACTCCCTAGGAGCCCTGAAGAGGCTGCGGAAATGATGGCTCATCTGATTTCTGGCTGTGAATAGACCTCTAGTGGCGGCTGCTGAAATTAACCTGCTGTCTCTCAGAGCCGGGGCAGTGCCCCCCTGCGTCTGGGCCGGACTCCTTTCTCTCAAAGCCCTACCATGGCCTCCGTTCCAGTGGAGGAACAACACAGCCCCAGCAACGTTAAGCCTCCTGCAGGTCTGGTTTGGCCAAATGTGTCCTTTAAATATTTGAGGACATTTTCTTTCTTGCTCATCTTCTAATGTGGGCTGAACCAGGGACAGGAAAGTTGCCCTGTGCTGACAGCCATCGGCCTTCACTTCTGCTGAGCGCTGGGAAGAAGCCCCAAAGTCAGGATCTCTTTCGCGTGAAAGAAGTTTGGATGGGAGTCACACTTGACTCTTTTACCAAGGAAATAATGCCTGTGAGTAGTGATACTTGAACTGGAGTGAAGTTCAAGCTTCGACGGGCATGATTCCTACTTTGTTATCGGACAGTAGTTCTCAAACTTGTGCTAGAAAGCTCATCATATCACGTTGTCCAAAGAGGCTGCTCCAACTAGCTCTTCCTCTCCAGAGGATCACGCCCTGCTCCGCATTCATGCTTCTGTTTTCCTTCTTGTACTGAGTGAGGTCCTTCATTTGTTCAACAAGAATTTATAGGCCTACTTTGAGTCAGGCACTGTTCTAGGTGCTAGGGATAAGGGAGCGAATGGAAAAGGCAAAGCCTTAGCACTCACAGGGAGACAACAAATATATAACAAAATAGACCTGGAACAGGCACAGGTGTCCCCCACTTTTGGAAAGTTCATGTTACGCCATTTCCCTTTTACAGAAGACCTACGTTAGTACCTGTTTCCGCTAACTGAAAGAAATCTGAAGATTTTTACTTTTATGGAAAACGGAAGGCAAACGTAGTGTTCAGTGCTTGCGTTGCGAGAACCGATACGGAGGCAGCGCGCGCCCTGAGCAGCAGGAGTGGCCCCGCCAAGCTCTTTCCTGGGGGAGACACTCGGCATCGCAGCATCCAGTCACCAAAGCTTTGACCTGTCCTTGTGAACATCTGTGCCTTTTCTTGATTTATTTTGTGCACCCGTGAGCAAGATGTGTCTTAAAGTATCAGAAAAGCCTCAGAGAGGTTATGGGGTGGGGGGGAGTCTGGGAATGTTAAACATTTTTCCACATCAGGGCACCTGGCTGCCTCAGTCGAAGGAGCACGCAACTCTGGACCTCTGGGTTGTGAGTTGGAGCTTCACGTTGGGTGTAGAGATCACTTAAAATCTTTTAAAAAATGTTTTTCCACATAGATTAATGGTCATTGCTTCTTTGCATTATGCCATTTTGGCTTACAGAGGTTTTCATAGGAATGCTTTACCTTCAGATAGTGGGGGGAGCTTATGTATGAGGAAAAATAAAGTGGGGTAAGGGATATAGGGAGTACAGTGGGTAGATGGAGATTAGTATTTTTAATAGGGTGGTCAGGGAAAGGTTCTCTAATTAGATGACATTTGAACAGAGATTTCAGGGATCGATGGAGCAAACCCTGTGGAAGGTATCAGGCAAAGGTAGGACATGATGTAAGTACATTTTAACAGGATCACTCTGGCTGCCGGGGGCAGGGAAGAATGGAATGAACTTGGGAAAGCAGAGAGATCACTCAGGACCTATTGCTAGGATCCAGATGGAGATGATAGTGGCTCTGACTGGGTGAGATGCCTGGAATGTGATACAAGGTGGTCAGATATGGGACACATTTTGAAGGTAGAGCTCACAGGATTGGCTGATGTGTTGGATGTGAGAGAAGGACGTGCCCAGGATGATTCCCAGTTTGAACACTGGGAAGGATTGAGTCTCCATTTCCAAAATGGGCAGAAACGTGGGGAAAATGTTTTAAATGGGGAAACCAGGGGTTTGGTTTTGGAGTTGTTAGGTCTAAGGTGCCATTTAAACATCCAAGAGGAGATGTCAAGAAAGTAGTTGTAGATAAAAGTCTGGATTTCAGAACGAGGTCCTGATTGGAATGATAAATTTGAGGGTTGTCAGAGTATAGATGGCATTTAAGACACAGAGTAGGGTGAGGTTATCATCCAGGGAGTGAAATAGATACAAAATAGAATGATCCCCAGAACCGAGCTCTGGGGCACAAGGGTCAGCAAGTGAAGGACACTGAAGATGAGTGATAGTGAGGCAGAAAGAGAACCACAAGAGAATGATGTCCTAGAAACCAAGTGAGGAAAATGTTTTGAGAAAAAGGGAGTAAAAGGAGCTGAGAATTTGAGAAAGAGAACTAAAGACTGGACTGGGATTTTGCAACGTGGAGATCATTGGTGATCTTGCAAGAGCTCTTCCAGCAGAATGGTGGGAACTAAAACCTGACTACAGTGACTTTAAGAGAAAAGGAGGAGATGAAGAGGTGACAGTGAGCCTGGATAGCACCTTTGAAGAGTTTTTCTGTAAAGAGCACCTGAAAAACAGGCATTAGTTGGAGAGGAGTGAGGTCCTTGAGCACATGGGAAGGGATAGGACCCATTGTGGAAGAGCTGGGCATAGAAATGTGGACATAACAATGATTTTTGTTTTCCTTCTTTAAAAAAGAAAATCTATGAGTCAGGGTCTTCATTTCACAGCTATGTATACTGAACCGTGGGCAGGCAGAGACGGACAGGAGAGGCAATGGGGCTGACATTATCTATGTCTTGAATTGGGCTATTTGTGGAACACCATGAAATATTGATATATGAAATTTAAAATAGCTAAGTATATAAGACATCATTCACTACCGGATTCTAGCACAGACAAGCACTAACAGGTGCCGTTGGTAAAAGAAAAAAAACTTGAAAAATTTCCAACCATTAGTTTAACATGTTTCCATGAACCAGGAAATGCCCACTGTGCTGCTTTTTTGGCAGCTGACACCTCATCCAGCCTGCAGAACACCAGGGTTCCAAAGGTTCAGAGATGGTCCTCACTGCCCAGAACTGCATAACATTCAGAAGAAACACCTTAAATGCTGAGGTGATCCCCATTGATGTGCAGAGATTGTGAATCACGGGTGAGAAGAGATTCCCCAAATATTGACCTTCCCAAGCCAATATCACCAGCATTGAGATCACCCAGCATTGGCTTGGCAAGGTTGGCCTGACTTGCCACTAGGATACCCAGCGGGCTGGCTACCTTGAAAACCATGGTCATCAGACAGACTTGGGCTCAAATTTTGCTTTTGCAACTAATAGGATTCTGGGAAAATCCCATTCATTTCTTTGACCCTCAATTTCTTCATGAACAAAACGGAAATAAATAACACTTGCTTAAAGTGATCATTGTAAGGTTTCAATTAGATAGCACGTGCAAAGTGCTTGGCACATAAAAAAATAGCTTAATAAATATTAGCTCACTTTTTTTTTTTCTGTTTCCTCTCCATTGCATTTTTAGAACTAGAAAAAAGGAGCCATATTGGTGTGGCAGTTTCCCAAAAATGGAGGTCATATTTGATTAAGAGCTAGGATTTCATATAATCAATGGTATTGTTATAGCAATGTATGGTGACAGATGGTAGCTGCTGTTTGTGGTGAGCACAACATAACATATAGCTATGTTATATACCTGAAACTAATGTAACATTGTTTGTCAACTATACTCCAATTAAAAAAGGAAACAAGAAAAAAAAAAGAGCTAGGATTTCAGATGAGCTTAATATGTTTCCATTAGAGTTCCTGAACTTCTGAGGGCTTTAGTTTCTTCCTCTGTTGGATGAACTTAATAATGCCTACCTCACTGGGTGTGTGTCAAGACTTAATGTGCTTGTATACGGAGATAGCATCTGTATTATATGTTCATTCATGCTCATGTATTAGAACAGTACCTATCAGGGATAAATGCTCAAGAACTCTCTGCTATTTAGGAACCCTGGGCAGGATGCCCTGTCAAATGCAGGGGATTCAGAGGTGATTGAGTGTGGGCCTTGCCGGCTAGGATCTTACAGATGGAGGAGGAGACAGATAAATGACCAGTTACAAGGGGGGAACTGGGAAACCCTAGAGAGGACTGGAGGTCTCACAGACACGCCCGTCCTTGCATGCTGCCTCTTGGGTCTCTTTTCTCGGTCTCTCCTCTCTTCTCAACCTCTCTTTCTTGGATTTCTCCTAGGCTCCCAATTCCTCCCCCTCTGGTATATGTTGTAGCTTACCCTTTCCTCCACAGCCTGAGTGGCAGCCAATGCTGGAATTCTGGAGGTTCTGCTTTCTGCCCCAGGTGGGCTGATCAGAGAATGTTCCAACAGAGGTGCTAAGAAAATATATATAAGCTTTTGGAACACCCCTGAGCCATATGTTGGGGATTGCTGGTGTTTCCACAGACCTGCACACTTAGCCTAGCAAAACCTTTTCACAGCTTTAGTAATTACAGACATTATAACATTAAGAATAAATGCATAGCATCTTGTACGTTCTTCCAAGATAGGCTTCATAATAATTACAGAGCCTATATTGTAATGACTTTAAAATTAAATTTTATGTCAAAGGATAATACACATACCTAGATCAAAAATTTAAATACTATTATAAGGCTTATTACCAAAAACCAGCTGACCTCTGTCCTTTCACCCTGTTCCCCAGAGACAGCCAATCCAGTTCTCCTTGTTGTTTTTTCAAATTTATCTCCATATTTCTAAATAACGGGCTTATACAGCTGTGCTGCAATTTAGTGGAATTATCTTTTGACCTCCTTTTGTGGTGGGTGAGGGTTTGATTTTCTTATACAAAAGCCACCCCACTTCTTATTTTCTTCATCCTCCCAAAAGAGTTGCATCATCGTTTCTTGTTAAATCGAGAGAGCTTACATGATTCTGATTACGTATCTCTCCCTGCTGAATCAAATAGTATACCACGATTATACTTCCTTTCTTAGGCAATGGTTTTTTTTTGTTTTTTTTTTTAAGTCTAGAATTCATGTTTTTCCTAATTTTCCCTTTTGGTATGATTTTATAGGACTCTCTTCCCCTTTAGGCCATGAGGACCTCCAGAACAAGGATTATGTTTATCGTATATATTTATCATATATAAATAAATATATGTGTCATATGTTTATCTTTGTATTCTCAGAGAAGCCTGGTAGCTGGCAGTAAAGATGCTGAATATCTATGTGGATGATTGCATGGATTTGTCAGTTTACTTGTGTTTCTCCATAGAGACGTTGCTGGCACTTTGGACAGGACATGTCTTTGTTGAGAGGGACTGTCCTGCATGCTGCGGGAAGTTCAGGACCCCTGGCCTCTGCCCACGAAAGGGCAGCAGCTCTCCCCATCAACCCAAACACCCTGTATGTGGTGGTGGTAGGGCACCCATGGTTGAGACCAACTGCATCCAATGCAGTGAGTGTCAGCACCCGGGTGTAACAGTGTTTGGCTGATGCTAGAAGCATCAGAAATCCAGCTTCAGAGCAGAACAAGGGCTGGGAACTACTGCAGGGATAGGGTCCTCTTCCTTGTTGGGGAGAGAGGTTCAGGTCTAGGATGGTGTGGAGGTTTGAACTGAGCTCCAATCCGGAGAGACAAAGCAGGGCCAAGCAAGAAACAGTCACTTCAGCAAGGATACGAGAATGTTTGAGATCTCTCCCTTGCCTATACCCCTCACCTTAGGAAATCCCATTCACCACCCTTGTGAGGAGCATCCCTGTGAACCTTGTGATGGCCTCTCAACCCAGGCCTGATTGAACCAAAGATAAACACCTGAAATAAAAAGACAATTCATTGGCTGGCTAATGAACTTTCAAATGTTTTTCAATTGAGTAATTGAATCAACAGACTAGAGACAGGCTAGTCAATCAGTGGTGGGCATTTGAGCTGAAAGGTCATACAGACTTGAGATGAAGTTTGCAATATGACAAAGCAAAGCCACAGCACATGTGAGTGAAAGTTTTGGGAGAACACATAAACCATAATCAAGGAAAGGAAGCCAGTCATTAAGCAAGGGGAACATGACTTGGCCCTGCAGAAAGGAGGGATGCAAGAGCATGTGGCCCCGGAGACAGGGGGAAAGACAGAGACAGGGACAGTAGTCCCATGAGACTCCCTGTTGGCTTTCAGTTACTCCGCTTCTTATTTTGTGTAGTTTGAGCTGTTTCTGACCCACGCAACTAATGACGTATATACGTTGACTGCAACTTCGCTGTTAGAGCTGTTGTCAGAGTTGGGTCTATCGTCAGTCATTAAAGCCGAGAATCAAGAACCAGAGTCAGGGAAGAGAAGGAGTTCAGTCAGTCGGGGTGAGGTTGCTGTGACAAGGCCAGAGCAGACCCACCCTTCTCTCGAAGTGGGGGGTGTGTATGATAGCAGGAGACAGTTGGGGGATGAGACCTCCCCACGTGAGGAACAGCGTGCAGGCGGTGACTGCTGGGAGCTTCCTTCGGCCTCACACAGGGCATCTGATCCATTTTGCCTTGCTTGACTTGGCTGCTAATTTCATTTTTCAGCCAGAAGCGGAAGAGATTTGGGGAACTTCTGTTCTGGACCTAATTCTGACCAACTAGGAAAAATTGCTTGGCAAAGTGGATGGGACAGGGACCTTGGGAGAAAGCAACAACGTGATCCTGGGGATTGTGAAAGCTGAAAAGGTTGGAGGCTGGGCAGTTAGACTTCTAAGCCAGTGACCAGCCATTCACACACACGTTTAGGTTATAGAGCACAGGCTCTGTGCTGGGCAGTATTCTTGGTTCTAGGATTACCACACGTCACAAGGCAACGTCCCTGTTCTCAGGAGGTAGCCAAACAAATGAACAAAATCATTGCAGATGGTTCTTAAATGCTACACAAACAAGAAAACAGGGTAATGGGAAAGTGTTGGGGGTAGGGTGAATCCAGATGGGGTGGCCAGGGAAGGCCTCCATCGGGAAGGGATATTTAAACTGTAATCTGAGTGATGGCAAACAACCAGCCATACGAAGAATATGTCATGAGAAGGACCACAAACACAAATGTCTGCTGGGTAAATCTCGTTTGGTGTGGTCAAGGTCACAAAAGTAGCATATGCTTTTCCTTCAAGTGATGGACGCACTAGGAGATTCCAGAGGAGTTTTTCCATTACAGTTGAACTTGGGTGGTCAACTTGGTGATCTGGAGGAAAATTCTAGGATACATTATTAAATAAATAATTCTTGGGCACCTATACAAAAATTGATGGTCATTAGTGTCTAGTTTGTGGGCACTAACATAACTAGACCCTCTCCACATCTTGTGGCAGGTTTAATAGTATAGTAGAAAGAGGCAAACAGCGTATTTTGATTTCAGTGAAGTATTTGATGAAATACCTCCTGTTGTTTCAATGGACAAATTAGAAAAATGAAGGTGGAATCCTTATTTAGCCAGCTGAATCTAAAAGAGGGTCTTAGAGAAGAATGTCCAAATTTGATCTGTGTTTCCAGAAGCCAAACTGAAACCAAAGATTGAATATTATGGGAAAGCAGGTTTTAATTCAGTATGAGTCCAACCTTTCTAAGAGTAAGAGATGTCCTGAAGCTGCTTTGGAATTAGGACACAGATGAGTGAAATTGATGCAGCAGATGGTGAATGTTTAGGGGGGCTGGTCTCATCCACCATGATAATCTAGGATTATGATTCAGAAGAAATAACTGACCATTATGCACCATTTTCTCTCTATGGTTTAATAATAATCTCTCTATATAATAATGGCTATGTCAGTCAGCCAGGTGAGAAACCTCAAAATCTTCATTTGCTGCCCTGTCCCTTTTGCCCCTCACATTCCATCCATTCTCGTAAGCTTTCTCCGCCTCATCCCCATTCCCACCGCCATTGCCCTAGGTCAGACTCCCATGTCTGTTGCCTGAGCTGTTGTGTTGGCTTCTTCATTGTTCTCCCAGCTTCTACTGTCTTCTCCCATGACTTCATTCTTTGTGTATGGCCGGAATGGCACTTTAAAAAACAGGTATTATATGAAAGCCCTCTACTAAAATCTCCACTGGCCCTTCTTTACCCAGAAAGAAGCTCCACAGTATGTAGATTGTTCCCAAGTGTCCAACCTCATTCCATGCATATCTACCCTGTTCCACATACACCATGCAGCCTTAGGCTTCTTATTAGTTCAGATTTTAGGGCTCTCTCAAATGCTATATCATCTAAGAAACTTCCTTGTTTCCCCAACCAAGAAGAATTACTTTTCTACCTTTATTCCCACACAATAATTTGTCTCATTAATTAAATAATTTATTTACTCTTTATTTATTTTATTCTTACATTTTCCATTCTGCAAACATTTCCTAGTGGTGCCTGCCATGAATTAGCTCTATGCTAGGTGTTAGGGGAAGTGAGCAGAATAATTCTAATACTAATTTATTAATAGGTATTGTGATGTGTGTTTTATGCCCATTATCTCAACCTTCACCTAATGAGTTAGTTACTATTATTATGAGATAAGAGAGATATTATCCCAATGAGATATCCCCATGAGATAGTTACTAAAATTATCATTATTTTAAAGATGAGGAAACTGAGGTTTAGAGAAGTTAACCAGTTCATGCAACCAAGATCATACAATTGGCAAGAGCCTGTGCTGAGATTTATACCGGGGCGAGCTGACTTCAGAGTTGAGAGTTCCAATAATTGTACCAGGGCATCTTTTCTCTGCAGATGAAGGGGTACAGGCAAAACCTTGCCTTCGAAGAGTTCAGAGATTGGTGCTTCCAGCTGCTGGATGTTTACTTAGTGTTCATTTATTTCTGCCTGAGATCCCATTTAGCCATTCCCATGTCTAGCCCATCCATTGGATTATAAGCCTTTTAAGGGCAGACATGGTGCTGTACCATCACATTCATTCCCCCATCTCCCAGGCACAGAGTTATCCCAATTATGTTTGCAGATTGAGTTAACAAATCATTAAATGTGTCAGACCAACTATGCTGCAAGTTTTCCTGGATAATAGGATTTAATTATATCCAGCTCTGGGCCCTGCACAATGGGGACATTGACAAGCTGGTGCACATTGACCAAGAAAGTGGAGGGGGCTGTTGTGAATGCTATTTATAAACACTGCCTTCCTTGGCATTTATTTGGAAAGTATTAAAATAACCTATGAATGTGTTAGAAGATCTTTCTGTTCCCTACTTTATAAATTATTATTTCAGTCTTGAACAAAGCTGTTTTTTTTTTCTTTTGCATGTAGCATAGTGTTTATATCCTGGTAATCATATAATATTAATAATGAGAAAGCACATTACAGCTGTAAAATTGGCATTAAGAAATAAAAATTTCCAAAGTCAAGAGGCTGCACTGTGTGTGCGGTGGAGTGGAGACACATGCTACTGTGCCCAGTAATTGCTCATGGCTGACATTTATTGAGAGCTTGCTATGTTCCTGGCACTATTTTGAGTGCTTTACATGTATCAACTCATTTATGCCATTACCCCGTTTTACAGTTGAGGGTCATAGAGGCACAGTGTCATTTATCTCCAGGTCTCTATTTGCCATTTACCACATTCTATTATTGGTGTGCCTGGCTTCTCCATCAACTGGTCCTTCAGAGGCAAGGACAATGTCTGGTACAGCTCTGTACCCTTGGAGCACCGCAGGTTCCTGGCAGAATAGAACCTCACTGCTGTGTGGGAGAGCACTGGTCAGGCAGCAGGGTTCCTCCCCCATATGTTCACCTGGGAGAAGCTCAGTGAACACAGTGGTCTTGCTTTCCAAGTAAAGCCAACACATTCTTCTAGGCCTGACGTGGGGGAAACTAAATCAGCAGAGTGGGGACGCCCGGGTGGCTCTGTTGGTTAAACATCTGCCTTCAGCTCAGGTCATGATTCCAGGGTCCTGGGATTGAGTCCCTCATCAGGCTCCCTGCTCAGCAGAGTGTCTGCTTCTCCCTCTGCCTCTGCCCCTCCCCCCTGCTTGTGCTCTATCTCTCTCTCTCAAATAAATTTTTAAAAAAATCTTTAAATTAGCAGAGTGATTCCCCAGTAGAATAAGCTAAGTTGAAGACTGGCTGTTGAGCATGGAACTAAGGCATAGAGTTGGATGGTTGGAACATCTAATAGCCTCATCTAAGTATAACCACAGTAGGTGTGTTCTTGTTCATGAGACCATAATGCTCTAGGTCTGTGGTAAAACACCATAGGAACTGCCCCGGATCCTCCTCCTTGTTGTGCTTCCATTTTTCACCAAGCCCCCATTGGTTGCACAATTTCCTTCTTTGGAGATATTGATACTTTTAAGCAAAATCTTGTTCAGCCTGGGTACTTCGTCTGTCACTTTAATATAACTTTGCCCATTTCTGTTTTGATCTGTAAATGCTGACTTTACAGTTTTAATCTTTAGAGGGCTACCTCCTTTCCCTTATTTTAAATTGTCTTCTTCCCTCACAATCCTTCCACTCCCAAGTACGAACTATATTGTTATCCCCTTTCACAGATGAGGAGGGACACAGTCCGGTCTTCTGACCTGGAGCCTGTCATTTTCCCCTCATATCAGCACCACTTCATCAGCACAAAGTGTTCTGCTTGGGCCATCGATTGGAGGTTGCACATGTTGTCAATCTCCTTAAGCGATGGCATGGCCACCCCTGGGGTCAGGTGCCCAGCCAGTACTGCTCCCTGGCTGTGTGAGTTCTTTCCTAATGTGTTGGGGCAGGACACACTCTGAGCCTGCCCCCTTCTTTCCTAGTCAGTGGCTTACAAGCAGATGCTAGGCTAGCCCCCCATCTTGTAATCTTTCTCTACTTGGCTCTGGGGTTCTTCTTATTTGGCCACATTTTTCTCTCTATACACAGAAGCCTTTTGTACACTGCCCGCAACAGTACTTATAATCACCTCTCCTGAGACCAACACCGTAATTTCGTATCTGATTCACTGTCTTTTTCATTCCTCTGCCTCCTTCACTTTACTCTTGCCCTGAGCCTGTCTTCCTCTCTGAACGCAGACCATTTCTCCAAATATGTCAGGTTGGCTGGAATCCCCTTCCCAGCTATACAATCTGAACCTCCTCTTTCTCTCTGTGTCTGTTATTTACCTCTTTACCTGGGAGTACATCCCATTTATTATTAAATTTCATTTACACAGACCTCAGGCTCCTGTGTGTGATTTGCCAGCTTTTAGCTGGTTGGATACGTCTTCTTTGCCCCCAACTGCAAGCAGACGTTGGTAATCAACACAGAGCTTCTCAGATAATCAAATTAGTCAAGTGGGACTCTGCCTTTATTTTCTTCTTAATCACTGGGCATGATAGTAATAATGTCAGCTCAAATAATCTGGCAGCATAAACCTCTCTCTCTCCATGACATTTTTTTCCCCAGATCTACTTTAGTGTCATCCCACAGCCAGCAAATGCAAACCATGTCCTCATCCAGAATGGGTTTAGAATCTTGACTGTGGACAATGTCAACTGCTTCAAAGCTGGGTGATGCTCATAACTTGACAGTAGTAGATCACGCAGGGGATTTTATTTTTTTTATCCTTAACCCTAGGTGGTAATGAGTTTGTGCCCTGCGGCCAGAGTCTTGATAGCCCTTGACATTTTCTCCTCCTTCAGGAGAGAGGCTGCAGCTGCTACTCAGCTCCTTGCTCATGGGTGGAGCAGCCTAGGCAGGAGAGAAATGATGGCTGGCTGCCACTGCCTCCAATTTCTCAGGTGACCTTGGACAAGTTACTTTCCCCCGTTGTGAAATAAGGGCTCCAGTCTCCAACCCTCTCCATTAGGAAGTAAAGGGACAATGAGATAATGTTTCTGGAGCCCTTGAAGCCACTTAGCCTAAGGATGCTATGTAGATGGTGAAGTGCCTGTCGAAATGCAGTGATAAATACACAGTAAAATTAACAAATGGGAAACCTTGTAGGTGAGGTAGGATCTATCTGTAGTAGGCACAGAGCTTTGGCTTTCTGATGTGAAGGTAAAACCAAGTTGTCTAGGGGGAAGTCTGGGCCCTGACAGGTCACATCCTCT